>NC_063207.1:17618382-17768382 GCF_017589495.1 Alosa alosa | reverse complement strand
CATGTCAGTGTAACAATGACAGCTACCATGGACAGCTACCAAGATTCAGTACCCCATAGTCCCATTAAACAAATGCTGGTAGATTTTAGAATTGAAATCCTGCTTGTTTATCGAACAGTTTCAGCAGCCAATAAAAGTCCTGTTTGATAATATAATAGTTCCATCCAGCCACTATTCCTACAGTTAAGTCTTGCTTAGCAAGCCCAGCCTGTGCTTGTTTCTCTGCCTTTACTGCACTGCTGTTTGCAGGCCTCCTTCTCTCCTCCTTGACCCATAAAACACTGCCTCACCCAGTTGCTGTTCTCTTTCCAGAAGCCCACAGGGACCTCCAGGGGCAACAGAGATTTAGGCAGCCTCAGCCGAGAGGCAGCATTTTCTGGGTGTATCTGAAAAGCTTGATTTCCAGGACTTCCACTCTGAAATACTGTCATATAGTCACCAAGCAGCTTTTATCATATGTGTAGTTTTCTCATATTTCGTATGGGTTTGTGTATATCAATGTAGGTGTTGGTTGCAATCACAAGACTACTTCATTGAATTCCGTTGCTCCTCATCCTGAGCACTCATCTGGCATGTGACCAGACTCCTCTCTAGTAATCATAGCTCCCTCACTCACAAAATTTTGGAGTATCTATTTTGAGTGCACTGCTTTCCTTGGCTCCAGTGGAGCCAGAACTCAGTAAATGTCTTCCATCATCTCATATCTCTGCCACCATCGTTTTGCACACTGCAGCAATCAAGCATGATGCTCCTAAATGCTCTCCCCTGCCAGGCTCCCCGTAAGCTCCCCAAACCAGATGTGATGGGCTTCGCTGTTGTGACTGAACCAATTGTGGGTCACGCCGCAGACCTCACACCGCGAAACAAAGTGAAACACTCGCTCAGCGGGGCGGAGAAGAAGATGGGGCCTGACAATGGGACCGTCCTGACTCCACAGTAAGAGCTCGAGGAGAGAAAGAGTGTGCAGTGTGCACTCGCGTGAATCAGGCTTTGCCCGGTTGGGAGCAGAGCTGGAGAGCCCATAGTCTTCATTCCACTCCCTGCTGGAGGTGCTACACCACATTAGCCAGCCTCCCTGTGATCTGACACACAGCGACTGCTCCTCACGCATGCATTATTCATGGACAAGCTCCTCCATGGCTGGAGCACACACTCCAGTTAGAATCGCAGTGAATATTCTGGAATCTGGGGGTTGAGTGCGGTGTGTATGTGTGTGTGTGTGTGTGTGTGTGTGTGTGTGTGTGTGTGTGTGTGTATCTGTGTGTGCATGTGTCTGTATATATACCCCCAAATATTCAATATTTATGTGCTCTACACAGGTTTGATGGACCTCGCCAACCACAGTGCAAGACGATGTGCACATTCATCCACCGTAGCTACAGAACCACATTAGTGGCTCGCCCATGAGCTGGAGCTCTTAGAGGGAATCCACCAGGCGCGTAACTGAAGAGCTCCGTTCGCGTTGCATCTGCTGCAACAATTAGCTACACCAGACGGGATAGCGGCACATACATTCGAAAAAAGAATAGACCAGTCTTGTAAAATGTTTTTTTACGCGGCGTGAACGGAGCGCTTCAGTTACGCGCCTGGTTTAGCTTCCCTGTTAGGCCTCCTATATCTACACATGCTATAATTACCCCCCATACACACACACACAATCAACAAAGCACACACACACAAACACACACACACACACACACACACACACACACAGCTATATCTGCTTCACCTTTGTTTTCCAGACCAGACAACAAAAAACACATGCTGCCCACAACATCCACAGCATACAGTTGCTCTACTGGAGTTTAACCTCCACCTAGTTACCTACGCAGAAGCACATAAGGTGAAGCATTTATCTCTCCCTACTATCTCTCTCTTTCTCACACACACACAAACACACACACACACACACACACACACACACACACACACACACACACACACACAAACACACACGCACACACGCACACACACACGCACACACACTCCTCACCTCCCGATGAGCAGGAACTCTCCGGCAACCCCCAGGCGTCTCATGGCCATGAGCAGGCCGCGCACGGTCATGCCCTCGCAGAAGCACACCACCACCCTGGCCTTGGGGAGTCGCTCACGCAGCTTCCTCAGCAGACGGTCAAAGTGCCGCTCCCCAGCGTTGCTGTAGATCTTATCAGAGTGGGCAATGCACAGGCCCTCCTGAGCGGCCAGCTCCTTGAAGGCCTCCATACCACTCTCACCATAGTTCCCTGCATTTGGAGCAGAGGTCAGGTCACTATAGTTCACCTTTAGTATTAACAGTCTGACTAGGATAGCAAAAAATTGTTTTTTTTACAACAGTCTGACTAGGATAGCAAAAAATTTGTCATAGAAGCGCATGTACTGTACATGACTGTACTGTACAGCACCTTCCTGAGAGATATACGGTAACTAGATAAATCAAAAGTAGTCGGCAGACCTGAGCAATTCCCTTGGTGAAGAACAAGGAGGAGCTTGTTTATATTGTGGTTTTCAGGCAATTATGCAAAATACCAAATCACAGGTGACATAATATTGCTCTGCGACTTCTGAATCATTTCATTTTCCATGCTGGTGCGGCAAATTAGTCTCCGGCATATTTTCCTCGGGCCTTATGAGTGAATGAACTGAGTATAAATGTGAATGAGTATCGCAGCAGGAGACATCTGCACTGCTCTATCATGAACGCCAGAATGGAGCAACATTGTTCTAGTCTAGCATGACTGATGAGCCAGACAGTACAGATGGACCTGTGTCTTCTTGGGGGAGACAATTCTAATATCATGCTCATTCTCCATCCATTCTGCCTGCGTCCACACAAACAAAGCACTCCGAAGAATCATCATTTTAAATGAACTTGCTTTGCAATTCATGTCCCCTGAGGCTATGGATCCACCTGTGGGTTATTATGCATGCAGTAGATTGCTTTGTGCCTATCTGATTCATTCGCCCATTTTAATTATAATGGTGTCTCAAAAAATAATCCGAATTTTTTTTGAATTTCAATATCATATTTTCCATATACCAAATGGGAGGATAATCTTCTCCTGACAGCACAGTGTCACTTGAAGCTGTTCGGGAGATACACCTTAAAGAGGGGATATTTTTAAATGACCTCTTAAGCAGTCGTTTACAAACTCACCCGCTTCCCCTCCAGACTGCAGTGACAGGCAGGCTGATATATTACCTGCCACCTACACCCATGAGATCCCAGTAGCAAGTAGTTCCATTTTCAGAAATGGCAGAATCATTCAGGCTGCTCACACCCTGTCAATACTGACACATACATGCTATGCATCACGAACAAAGGTTGGAGCTGGGAGATTTGTTCTGTCCCCTGCACAGCATTATCATTCACATTATCGAACCAAAAACTGTTTACAGCATGAGTTCATCTAGACGTCCCAGCAAATGGAATCTTCCAGAATATGACAAAAAAGTTAAAGGTGCTGTGGCTGAGGTTTCAGCATCCGAAACTCGGAGACAAAACAACATAATAATGCCAGACACAGTCCCCTATCACCAGCACAGCAGCAGCAACACAACTTGTTCATGTATTTCATTCTGCTTGGAGCTAATTGTTGAAGTCAAAATGTACAACACAAGCTTACGGGGTGTTATATTCAGCAAATGAATGGAGACATGAATGAAATCCCTCTCTACACTTGTACGCAATGGGTATTCATGTAGTATCACAGGACCCATGAGGAGCTTTGCTCACTGCGAATGAATACAGCTCTCAAAGCTGTAAAAGTATTTTGGTGATCAAACTCTCTGTGCTCTCCCTTTCTTTTGTCTCTCTCTCCTTTTTCTCTCTCTCTCTCCCTTTCTCTCTCTCTCTCTCTCTCTCTCTCTGGAGTTGTCACTGTCACAGTCACAGTCACTTTCTGGATGTTGGCTACAAACCCAGGGGAGTATGACTCCCCTGTCCCTTTTGTCAGTCCAACTGTCCTTGCCCTGGGACTAGACAGACTGGTCCACTCCAGACCTGCTCCACAGCGGGGCTCACACACACACACCCACACACATGCACACACACACACACACACACACACACACACACACACACACACACACACACACACACACACACACATACAGACATTTACAGAAGACAGTCAGAGAACCTGGGGGACAGGGACCTGATTTTTTTAGGGCATTGCCCAACCAACTCTCACAGCTGTAGGTTCCTGTTGCTTCTCCAGTTGAGCACACATACATGATAAAGACTGTGTGTAAGTGGTAACTGGGCCTTACCCTCTGTATGAACCGCAGACACGTATGTCCAGTTGTATCTTTTCACAATGTCCAAAAGAGCCCTAGCTTGTAGGGTGTCAGAGGGCACGACTCTAAGAAAATATTGGTAAAGAGTTTTGTCGCTCAAGTCTATGCTTGTAGCTGAATAAGCGATCTGAGGGATGTTGAAAAGTTGTAACAGGTTTTGCACCTGAATAGCCACAGAGCTTGATCCCGGGCCAATGACTCCGGCGATGGGCTTTTTGGTAGCCGGGGGCTGGCTAGAGGGAGTTCCGTCGATGCAGTACTTTGAGCCGTCCTGGTCATCGCGGATAGAGATAAGGGAGTCTCGGATAAACTCGATACTCTGCTCCAGAGCCACGGACGAGTGCCAGCAGGAATCTCTGATCTCACAGCCCAGAGTGATGTTGGGGAGAAGGTTGGGGTCGGCGTTGATGCGATCCAGCGTGTGGAACATAGCTTCCACCCGTTGGATCCCGTACTGTTCTCGGATTTCTCCGCACGTCCTCTCCGCAACCTTCTCGGCCGAGGGCTGGTGATGCACAGAGAACAGGGCACCGATGATGATATCACCGTCCATGCGGGCGACGGAGCGTGTGGCAGCCCGTGGCATCACAGACCGCTCATAAATGTTCTTTGGAAAAGCGAATCCACCGAATAGCACCAGCGGCAAAAGTAAAGCAAGGATAGCGCTCATACTAATCACAGTCCACATCGCATCAGAGGTAAAATCATATCCGTAAGGTCGTCAAGCAGCGCGGGTGTTCACTGTATCCAAGTTAACTGAGGAGAAAACCATCACCTGATTGATGTCTTAATGTTGTTCTTCAATAAAATTCCTGTTGGAAAATGTGAATTAATGACAGTGTCAAAGAGCTCTGAATTCACTCTCATACCAAAAGAATAGGCTACCTGAATGGACGACGTGCCCGCTGGATGTCACCTCATTCTAAAACTTGCGCGGTGTAGCAAATTCCATTAAGCCAAATAACCCTGAAGCATTCCTTCATAGTCGGAAGAAATACTCAGCTGTCCGAGGAGAGCAGCAATAAATGAACTGGGTATTCTGAGATTTCAGCACGCTGGACAGCGCTAGTCTTTGGAGCAGGTTGAACTCAATCGAAGTGTTGAGACTGCAGATGTTTAGACTCCCTTGCAATCCAATTCCTGTCTCATTCAGACGTTCTGTTTATTCACTCTCCTCACTTTCACCCTATAGCCTATCACATTGCCTAAATAGAATATGTTCAATTTGTTATGTTTATTTAATGCACTCTTTCCGTTTCATGGTATAATTTAAGCAAGCCAAAATGACATAATTGACTAGCCTACATAGATAATGGAACGTTTTAAAATTAGGCTATAAACGCCACAAATGTGAACGTTTGCCTGTGAAATTCGAAGATTTTCAAAATCTTACTGTCTAATAAACACCCTTTAAGTTAGAGCTTAATTAAACATCATGAATGCGACTAATTACGCCCCAGTATATTCTACATAAAAGACGACAAAACGTGACAGTTTGTTTAGGATTAATTGCAGTCAATTAAGTGCATTTCAGAGGAACTGTGTACTTACCTGAGGCGCGAGCCCACCACATGCCTCCCTGCCTCCCGAGCCTCACAATTACGAACTGCGGCTTTGCTTCTGGCGCGCGAGAGGGGGACGTCGTCTTTTGCCACTCTAAAAACGAGCGGTGGTGCCCCCCTTCTCTCTTTCTTAATCACTGCATCTTAAAAGCGGGTCAGAGCAACCGCAAAAGCCAAAATGACCCCAATTGCCGGTGTAATGGGTCTCACTGAAAAGATGACAACGTAACATTTTTGGATATTAGGCCCTATTTCGTCAACATTTTGCTGATATAAAAATGGCAGATGATTCAGCCCCTTATCACTGCATGATAACGGACGAGCTTGAGAGTCGGGTAAAAAAACAGACATTTAATGTACTGCAATATGCAAAGGACTTGATAGTACATATGGATGCCCTGGTAATTCCAAATCATAAAAACGCAGTTTGACGATATAGGAATAGGCTACTGTTTTGAAATTAAGAAAGATTTTAAAGCAGACATTTAAGGACACACACTAAAAGAGATGTGCTTAAGGGGAGAATGAGAATCCTATTGTCTTGTCATTTGCTCTTGTCTGCAGCCCTGTACCCTCCCCCCCCCCTCTCTCTCTCTGACAGACACACAAACACACACACACACACATACAAACAAACTCTCTCTCTCTCTCTGTGTGTGTGTGTGTGTGAGAGAGAGAGAGATAGAGAGAGAGAGTTGCTCTTTCTGTGGGGGCAGAGATGAGGAAAAGGGTGCATTAATGCACAGCAACAGAAATGCTGTTTGCAACAACAAGTCAATTGTCTTGAACTCACTGCAGGTGGAGGGCATACTTGTGGATTGACAAATTAGTCTTTGTCTTTGCCCTGCATTTGTTGAAGAGCTGTTTAATGTCTGATTTCGCTGTCCAAATGGCATGCTTTTTTGTCGCAGAGTGTCAGCTGTCTTCAGGCCTACTTTAGGTCCAGCAGCTGACATGGGAATGAATAGACTACATTAGGTGGATCTGCATCACATCAAGGTATCTGCATCACAGCAGATCCATCCCAGAATTCCGTTATTTTGAGGAGGGGATTCCGTTTCTGCAGTAGTGGCATGGTGAATGATCCATCTTTGATGGATCTTCTGATGAGTTAGGCTAGCCCTGACATTCAATAACCACACTGGCCTATTGCACGTTCATGATGGAATGGTGACAAGGAAAGCAGTGAACCCAAGAGTGGAGATATCCACAGGGGCATTGAGAGTAACCTATCACACATTACTTTTTGCAGTGATTCCTCAAAAATAGTTGCTTTATTTGGTTATTGTACTTCATTAATAATAATAAAAAAAATCTGTCAAACTCTGCATTGACATTGAGGTGAGCAATTTCAGTTCTCAGCAGCGGTGCATGGTTTGTTGACTTTCTGCAGGCTTTAAGCTATTTTTCCTTGAACTGACGGATATGACTTGACTTCATTCTTAATTCTTTTAATTCTTAGTTTTCATTGTTCACGTCTTTGTTTTTGTATGAAGTACAAAATACCTAATAAACCTAAAAATTGGAGAGTAGGCCTATAGTTCTCAAAAAAGTGTCTGTGATGAGTGAGCTTTGGACAGGTGGGGTGTCCACTTAACCTCCACGCGGCACTCTAAATTATGAATCATCTTCTGATGGCCTGGGGTGTTTGTGCTCCATTTAGCATGCGGCTCTGTCCCATTTACAACCTATCCGCTTCACTTGGTTTCGTCAAACATACATTAATAACAGACATAGCCCACAAAAATAACTTTAAGGAATGTTAGCTGTTCTGTGACGGCCCATTAAGTGGTGTTTCATTGTGCATTCTGAGAGGTAAGCCTACAGAGACAACGCGCGTTTATGTGCTGCCTACTAGATACATGTAGAAAGAATTGTATGAAAAAAGACAGGTAGCACACTCCTATTACGGATTATAAGAAGCTGTACTGCCATCTGGTGTTACTGGTATGTTAGTAACCTAATTTACTAAATTACGTCACTTCCTATATTTTAAAAATGGAGGACTGCGATGGCGGCGGAATGCATGAATTCGAAATCATAACAAAGAAGTAGCTTGCTCAACATAAGCAACTCTACATAATTTCTCCTCAGGATAGTGAAGAAGTGGCTACGGGTGTGGATTAAAAATGACATGTAACTGTAAATATAATGCATCTAGCCCGTAAGTAGCATAGCATTTCAAAGAAGTGGGCTACTTACAGACACTGGGGCTGGCAAATTTAGCTAGTTCGTTAGCTAGATTAACCTTAGAAGAACTCAGTAACGTTACTAACAAATCAGTGAGCTGACTTTGGATAGTATTGGGCTAATGCATGCATGTATTTTCGCACTATCTGGGATTGTTGATTTGTTATTGTTAATGGATTTCCAATAGTTTTTCAGCTGCGATGGAGGTCTCACGTTTCATGGAGTCTATAGTTAGAAACTACTGACAGTTACCACAGGTGGGATGCTGGGACACGATACACACCTGTATCTGCAGAACTTTCATTCCGCAACAGTGCAAATGTGGCTCTGAGATACGTTGGGATGCTGATCAGAAACCTTCAGAAAATTCAGTTAGAACGTGCAATGGTTGAAGAAACCACTGTGGAGGAAAGTTTCGCAAACACCTTTTCAGTCACCTCATAAAAATATCATCATGAGTAGCAAAAGAAAAAGAGCACCACCAGTCAAGGTGGATGACGAGGCAAAGAAGAGACTGAACTGGAATATGCATGAGGACCGGAGGAACGAGGTAGAGTGTGAGTTATCGACACAGAGTTCCGATGTCATAGCAGAATGTTTACCCCTCTCCATTGAGGAACCTAGTTGTTCGAAATCTTTTCGCGTTGTTGTCGAAGAGCCAGACAAGTCAGAGGTAGCACTCTCTGAGGACGCCCTCATCGGTTCCAGTTATAATGCTCCCTCTATAAGTGAAGAGATTCCTGGCCCTAGCGTCAGCTATACACCTCGAATTAAGCCTGGCTCGGAGCCGGGTAGCGCGACCAAGAGTGTCACAAATGATACCGTTGTCCTACCCCTAATTAACCGCGAATTGGATGAGACGTGGTATGTACAGATCGGAGAGTTTAACCTTCGTGCCCAGTCCCCACTGGTAGTGGAGGCTAGTCAGAAGTGGACACTTCAGAGGACTGGTGGCAGGTTGTGCTTGTGCGCGTCTGGTGATCAGGAGGATGGGTACTTTGATGTGGAGGAGCAGAGCCTGGAGTACATGTGCCCAGTGGAAGCATCTTTGGGCAGGTTAGAGTTGGAGGAGTTGGACTGGCTTCAGAAGAGGAGGATCGCCCAGCTTGGTCTCAAGCCTGAAGAGGAATATATTAAGGTGTGTGTTAAGATATGTGGTCAGCACAGAATGTTTGCGTAGGCCTACTGCATGAAATGGTAGCTCTTGTGGCAGGGCCAAAGAATAAGGGCCTCACAGTGGCTGGACCTTACAGAGTACTTAAATCCTTACACTGCAATGTGTTTAAATGGGTGCAGTTCACAGAGACCACATTCACTTAGGCTTACTGCTTTGAACTGTAAACTAGGCTACATCATATGACTTCAGTGAGACTGTCAGTTGGTAGAAGAGGTGTTAGATATTAGGTAGAAGAGGTGTTGGATATTAGGAGGTTGGATCCACAGGCACTGTCTGAAGCAGCATACCCTGAACCCTGTTTGTTCTCATTCAGCTCCCAGTCTATTTGCTGGAGGCTGGATTAAGCCATCCTGAGTTCCTCAGTGAAGGCAGTGGCCGCATGAAGAAGGCAAACCAGCTGATCCAGAAGCTCATGGAGCACTTTTATGACTTCATCATTCCAGGTGAGTAGACTATGCTACTTCAGATGTACATATACCCCTCTTCTATTTGTTTCCCTTTCAGAATCTGTTGTGATCACGTCAATGATAAGTACACATGGGCCTTCATGATCCATTCAAGAACACTTACTTATTATAATAGTGGCATGCAACATAGGGATTTTTGGTAACTGAAACCAGTAAGAGAAAAATATAAAATGTTTTTTCGAGCTTGTGTCTGTAAACACTGTGTTATGAGACTTATTTAAGCCTGACGGTTTTTGTTTGTGTCACAAAATGTGAGAACAGGTGAACTTGTCAGGTGCTGCTCTGAGAGCAGTTACTGTATAAGTTTGTTAGATAAAGTCTCTCTGTGGTTTTTGCATGACGCCCACTGATTTGCACGTTGGATGCTGAATGTGTTGCCTGCAGAGGTGATGGAGGATGCGGAGGACGATGACGACATAGACCTTGAGCGACAGAACGTGGAGGAGCTGTACGACAGCGTGCGCCATCAGCACCAGCGTGAGGTGGAGGGTGAAGGCTTGGACGTGCAGCATGAGGCCCTGGTGCCTGTGCTGAGACCCTACCAGAGTCAGGCGGTCAACTGGATGCTCAAAAGGGAGAAGTACAACAGCAGTGCCTCTGAAGGTAACACTTATATAATAAGTATACTTTCACTTTCATCAACTGCACTGTCCATAAGGGACTGTCCATGCAGCATCTGAATTTTGTGTCTGTTCGGACTTGTGTACATTGACTGCAATGAGATGAGTCCAGCAGTATAGTTTGGCGAAACCCAGATGTTCGTCCATGTCCACATTGTACAAACCCCTGTCAGAAGAATAGTTGAGGCCTTACCTGTTGGCCATAATTTTTTTCCCTGACACACATGCTAATCAGCTGTATTTTAATTACAGTTGTTATCTTGTTACATGACATGACTACTATTGTGCCTGTGCTTTACTTTTTCAAGTTATGAATTGCTCCCTGTTTTAGCGATCTGTTACATGAAGACAGCACTGTAACTTTGTTTCTTTAGCAGATCAACCATCATTACATTTCCTGTGGCGTGAAATTGTGACTCTGTGTGGAAAGAAACTGCACTACAACATATACACAGGCTGGTAAGATCTACTATACCACTTCACTTTAAATCATAACCATTCATAGAGAAGACTGTGCTTGAATAACCGAGAATGCCAAAAATTACCATCACTTAATCAGTACACATGGTTTTTGACATTTTGTTGCACCTGACTGATTGCATTCTACTCCTGTGGTCAAATGAAGTAAAACTCTTTCACATGCATGTTTTGCTGCTCTTGACTGGATGCTGTGTGTTCCTGTAGTTTGATCCTGGAGTTTCCTCAGGCTGGGCCAGACTGGCCAGGGGGTATCTTGGCGGACGAGATGGGTTTGGGGAAGACTGTGGAAGTGCTGGCCCTCATTTTGTTCCATACAAGGCAGGGCCTGGAGAACAGCGCCCCCTGTCTGCCTGAGGTGAGCTGTCAGCCAGAGCCCTTGAGCTTTGTCATATTCAGAATCTAGCTCCAACACCAGTTCATATGCTTAAATGGATTTGTGAAGCAGCGTTGTTTGATTTAAGTTTTCCTATACCAGGGAGTGAAAGTAAACTACTTTGTGCCTCCCCCACCACCGGAGGAGAAAAATGGCACACCACGCAAGCGTGAGCCCCTACCCAAGGAGAGAATCTCTTACCCTGGTGAGTCAGACGCAGAGACAGCCAAATGCCATCAGCTATTAATACTGACATAACCTCGCTGTGGGCTGCTGTTGTCTCAGTTGGCAGAAGTGGAAAAGATTTGATCATAAATAGATGAAACATTTAAAAGAAAAGTTTCTAAAGGTCTTCTAAAGTCTGGTAGATATACAGTCTCAATAGTCTCTACATTGGGCCAGTCCCATGGAATGTTTATTGGCTTGCATCAATGTTTCTTAGTCTAGAAATTATTTGGTGCTTGTTGAGATTCTTGGATGTTTAGTTTCCCTCAATAAAAAAGATAAACTACAACAATAATGTTATTCATTTCTTACTCGTTTACTCATTTCTGCGCTAGCTGTTCGTGTGATGATTCTCACTGCCATCAAAGAGATGAAGGTGGGTAAAGGAGCCTCTATCAATGCCATCTTCGCCTATCTTCGCACGATGTTCAGGTACGACCCCATAAAGAACCGCAGTCACATCAAAAAGAGCCTCGCCAAGCTCATCAGCGAGGACCTCGTGGAGCAGGTCAAAGGTCGAGGCCTGGGAGGGTCCTTCAAGTTTGGAAAGAAGTACAAGGACACAAAGAAGAAGACACCAGTCAAGCAAAAGCCTGTAGGTGTCCTAATCAAAGTAGTTTTACATTTTATGCACATTTTTGATTTCATTTCCTAATAGCATCTTAGTGATGAAAAGGACTGACTCAAGACACTCTGATGTTTCTCATTTTTGTTTGCAACTGGCTTTCGTTTGGTCCAGCTGTGTTGACGTTGATAATGTGTGATTGATGTTCCTTTGATGTTTTGTATCCACTCAGCAGAGCTCCGATGGGGATGTCACTCCTCGGAGAACATCAGGCAGACGCTCTTCTCGGGACATGGATGCTGTGGTGACCTCTGACCTCGCTGGAGATCTAGACACAGACACAGCCCCTGTCCCAGAAGCTCAGGAAACCAAAAAGGAGAAAGACTCGACCAACCAACACCCTCCAGCAGAGAGCACCAAAGACCAGCTCCCTGAAGAGGAGAAGGAGGAGGAGGAGAAGAAGGAGGATGAGGAGCAGGTGGAGAAAACTGAAGATGAGTGTCCACCCCCCCATGAAGAAGTGAAGGACCCCCCACCCCCTACCTCTGTCCCTGAGCCAGACTACCACTTTGAGTGCATCTGTGGGGAGACAGGTCTACTGGACTACAAGGTAAGCTTTTCGGAGCCCTTCTTTGATCCACAAAAATGATTCCAGTCTCCCAAATGATAGCTAGAGGGCAATAGAAGACGTTTCCTGCATACTAATACTCCAGCACTCCACTGCTGCAGCATGTTTGTCTTTGATTTATCTTTCATTTGGTCAGTGTTCGGTGCAACTCGGCAGCACGCCAAGATCACAACGTTTACAGTCAGTCGTTTTCTTAGTCATAATTATGACCGTGGCGGTCATATAGGTTTAGTCAGATTTTTTTCTTTTCTTTTTTTTTTCGAATATCCAAATTTCCGTCAAGGATTCCCGGGACACTGAAACACCGGGGTAGACGAAACTTGGTGGGCATGTAACCCCATATGGAACCCCGAAAGGAGGGTAGGGCAGACACAGTTTTCTGTGAATATCTCGAGAACCGTAGGGTTTAGGAGGACCATTTTTTTTGTATGTTGATCTCAAAGGGCCATGTCAACCCATTCCATAACCACTCATTTCATGTATGGCGCCACCTAGTTAAACACAAAAAAGTAAAAATGAGGTGTTGTAATCGCAGGTATCTGTGACCTAACATAGTCAAAACTGCACGAAATTGGAAGTGTAGAATCATTATGACACCCTCTGAATGCACGCCAAGTTTCGTGGAATTCCGTTCATGGGGGGCCACACAATAAATTAATTTATGTTACTATATACCAACTGGCCTGTAGGTGGCCGGAGACAGTTTTCTGTGAATATCTCGAGAACCGTAGGGCCTAGGTGGTCCACCTTTTTTTTCGTATGTTGGTCTTAAGGGGGCATGTCAACCCATCCCATTACCACTTATTTCATGTATAGCGCCACCTAGTTAAAAATTAAAAAGCAAATAATTAAGTGTTTTCATCACAATATCTCTGGCTGACATGGTCAAAACTGCACGAAATTGAAAGTGTAGGATCATTATGACACCCTCCGAATGTATGCCAAGTTTTGTGAACTTTTGTTCATGGGGGGCCTTACAATAAAATAATTTATGTGTACATTTAGTGACCGTACACCAACAAGGATTCCCGGGACACTGAAAGACCGGAGTACACGAAACTTGGTGGGCATGTAACCCCACATGGATAGCACGGAACCATCGTTTTTTGTTTTTATCTGTAGCCCCCCCGCTGTACTGGACCCCCCGAAAGGAGGGTAGGGCAGACACAGTTTTCTGTGAATATCTTGAGAACCGTAGGGCCTAGGGTGACCAATTTTTTCCGTATGTTTGCCTCCAGGGGTCATATTAACCCATTCCATGTGCACACATGTGCATAAACAGATACACACGCACACACACATACATTGCAAGATGGGGGTGGGGTTGTATAAAATAAATTTTACATGTGAAATCTATGAACTAATCATGTTTTGGTATTTGTTGTCTAGCAGATGCCAGTGAGAATTGAGTGTGGATAATGCAATTTAGTGAGACAGTTAGAATCATATAGGCCTTTCAGCGTGATTTATTTTTGTGGAAAAAATGTGCTGGACTGGCCGGCAGTCATATTTTGTACCGCTCTGCGGTACATCTAGTTTTAGATGTAGACAGTTTATGTCAGGTGAAGAAGCTAGAGTCCACTGCAATGAAGGACTATATGAATCGTTTATATGGCCTGGACCACTTAAATTGACCGAACCCGAGAAAGGACCAGAGCACACAAATAGCAATTTTGAGCATTTAATAGATGCAAATGACCAAAGTTTTTAATGCACAGCGTCTTCATCGGAGTCAAAGAGGCTGTATGAAGAGGCCTATATTTGTTTTAAGTTTGTGACCATATGAATGTGAAAGCATTTTCCAATCCGTCTGTCCATCTAGGCTCGTGTCCAGTGCCTGCACTGTCTGCTGTGGCAGCATGCAGACTGTGTCAACTACAAGCAGGAGAGCCAGGACACCACACCGTTCTACTGCCCGCACTGCCTGGTGGCCATGCCACCCGTGCGCACCGGTGCCACCCTCATCATCTCGCCCAGCTCCATCTGCCACCAGTGGGTGGAGGAGATCAACCGCCACATCCGCTCCTCCTCGCTGCGCGTGCTGGTGAGGGAGAGGAGAGAGATGGGGGCGCAGGAGAGAGACTGAGGGGGCGAGGGCTGGGAAGAAGAGAGCGCTTACGAGGATGTGTGTGTGTGTGTGTGTGTGTGTGTGTGTTTGAGTGGGATCAGCTTGCAGACGGTTTATTTATTCATGCCATGACACAACACTGAGCTTGCATATAATTTTGTGGAGGTTAATGACACTATAGTGAACCTGTATGATTCATTTGTTTGTTGGCTCACCTTTGATCTTTGCAGTTTTCCATTAGTGTCTGATAGTTTATTTGAATCTCTACATGTGAAGATATGAACTTTTACATTTTCTTTGGCAACTTTTGCTTAATTTTCTACCTCTTTCTCTCTCTCTCCCTTGCTTTATCTCCCTCTCCTCTCTCTCTCTCTCTCTTTCTCTCTCTCTCTCTCTCTCTCTCTTCCTCTCTTCCTCCTCCTTTTATTCTCCATCATAGGTGTACCAAGGTGTAAAACGGCACGGCTTCATCCAGCCGCACGTGCTGGCCGAGCAGGAAGTGGTCATCACCACATACGACGTGCTGCGCTCCGAGCTGAACTACGTGGACCTGCCCCACAGCAACAGCGAGGACGGCCGCCGCTTCCGCACACACAAGCGCTACATGGCCGTGCCCAGCCCCCTGGTGGCCGTGGAGTGGTGGCGCGTCTGCCTGGACGAGGCCCAGATGGTGGAGTGCACCACTGCTAAAGTAACTCCTCTCCCTCCCTCCAACACTCTCATGCTAGGCCAGCCCTCACACAGCTCCAATCTATTCCCTCCATCCTTATCCTCTGCTGGAGTTATGACTGTGGAGAACACTTTACATTCAAGTACAGTGCCCTCAGAGAGGGGAAAGAGATCGACCTCATATTCTCACAATTTGTTCTCTAGTGCTCTCCATTGAAATATAGATAATGTTTCATGTATGTGTGTCATAGTGTCAAGAGTGTGCTCAATTGTAGTAGAGTGTGTGAATGTTTGTAACTGATATAGTGTGTGAATGTTTGTAACTGATATGGGGTGCTAGTGTTAGTGTTTTGATTTATGGAAGAGGTCAAACCTGTGTGTGTGTGTTAATGGCCTGTAAAGCTGAATGGTGTGTGTGCGCTCTGTGGTTGGTTGTGTCTAGGCTGCTGAGATGGCCCTGCGTCTGTCCTCTGTGAACCGCTGGTGCGTAAGTGGGACACCTGTGCAGAGGGGATTGGAAGGTGAGTGGCAATTTACTTCACTGTGCAAGACTTTATACGAATACGAAATCAATGCATATCAATGTATATGATTGTGCCACACACACACACACACGTACAGATATTTGTAGATGTTCTTTGCTTAATGGATTCTAAGTGTGTGTATGTGTGTGTGTGTGTGTTTAGATCTTTATGGCCTGGTGCTGTTTCTGGGTGTTGACCCGTACTGGGTGAAGCACTGGTGGGACCAGCTGCTGTATCGCCCTTATCGCCGCGGCAACACCGAGCCCCTCTACAACCTCATGGGCCGCTTGCTATGGCGCTCCGCTAAGAAAGACGTCATCGACCAGGTAGATGAGGGGTCACCCCCCCCCCTCTCCACTCCTCCATCTATCCCAGATGGACAACTCCTCTGGCCTTCAGGCTTTTGTCTCTCTGCGCTCTTGCTATAGCCTGTAAAAGTCCTACAGAAATAGAGATTCTCTTGTTAAATATACCCTGACATTTATATGGTATAGCTACTGTGTAATTAAGCTTGTGCCACTGAGGCTCCAATATGGCCATGGAAGATGGAATGAGATTAAAAGAGGTCAGTGCAGGCCAGCTCTGTGAATGCTCTTGAGTATTATTTTGGTTCGTAGTCAATTTTGTGACATTTTCAATCTGAAGTGGATCTGCATTTATACTGATTGACCTTTCAACTCTTGCCTTTTCTCCATGCTCGGTATTCTGTCTGTCTTTGCTGTATTTTTGTAACTTCCTTACACTTTGTAGAGACAAAACTTTTGATAGAAAAAAAAAAAAAAAAGATCCCTCACAAATGATGCTCATTTTATGTCACAGAATGTAAAAGGTCCAAGTTCAAAGAGCTTGGTGAAAAGGCCTTTACTATTGTCTTTCCCTTTAATCTCCTACACAACATGGACTGTTTAATTGGCTTCTATAACTGCCCTTTCCCTATTCCATAAGATAATGTATAGTAGCAGTAGTATGTAGGCTATATGATATGTATAGTATACCAAATAAATCTTTTGTGTTTAAATCTTTCAGATCCAGATCCCCCCTCAGATGGAGGAGATCCACTGGCTGCGCTTCTCGCCCGTGGAGAGCCACTTCTACCAGCGCCAGCACGAGGTCTGCTCCCAGGACGCCCTGCACAAGCTGCGTAAGATCTCCGACTGGTCACTGCGCCTGAGCAGCCTGGACCGCCGCACGGTCAGCACCATCCTGTGCCCGCTGCTGCGTCTGCGCCAGGCCTGCTGCCATCCTCAGGCCGTCCGTGGAGAGTTCCTGCCTTTCCAGAAGAGGTGAGTGCTGCCATGTGCAGGCCAGATTCTCACTTTGCCTGGCACTTAAAGTTCCGTAACCTCCATGGGCAGGCCAGGTTCTCTCTTTGCCTGGCACTTAAAGTTCCGTAACCTCCATGGGCAGGCCAGGTTCTCTCTTTGCCTGGCACTTAAAGTTCCGTAACCTCCATGGGCAGGCCAGGTTCTCTCTTTGCCTGGCACTTAAAGTTCCGTAACCTCCATGGGCAGGCCAGGTTCTCTCTTTGCCTGGCACTTAAAGTTCCGTAACCTTTCCTAAAGCTGCATATCTGGTGCTGATATCTGTTTAGCTTGTGTAGTTGGTTCAGACCAGTTAAGGATGTCCTACTGTGATCTTGAACTGTCTTGATGCTTTGATGACTACAAGATTATAGAGATATGTACACCACCCGACCAAAGCGATGGACTGTTCACTTACTTGGATGCGGATACGTAGATCATTCATTGTCGGCCTCATTCAATATCTCCCTGTCTAATTACATTATGTGTGATGAGCTGGTGAGGCTGCTTATGAGGCTGCTTTATTTATGTTGCCTCCTGTGTGTGCATGCAGCACCATGACCATGGAGGAGCTGCTCAAGTCCCTGCAAAAGAAGTGTCGTGTGGAGTGTGAGGAGGCCCACAGGCAGCTGGTGTGTGCCCTCAATGGCCTGGCTGGTATCCACATCATCAGAGGTACAATACGCACACACACACACACACACACACACACACACACACACACACACACACACACATACATGCACACGCACATATAGTACACACTCATTTTTATGCATCTTCATTCATTTATCATCTTCCTGCAACAGCACAACTTAATTCTGGTGCATGCACAATTTGTTGAGTAAATATATAACCAGCTCATACCTATAACACATTTCATTGTATTTAACATTGCACTAAATTGTGGAATTTATTTTCTAGTTTGTGACAGCTCTTACTTTAGATAAAAGACTAAAGTCCCTGGCAGGTTTAGGCTTTGCTGCATTGAGTATCTTCAGTGTGTGGGCGTCTTTCCTGTCCTGATCGTTGCGTTAAAGTGTTGAAATATCAGAGGCACCCAGGATGACTGGCTTCCTGTACACGTCCTGACTGACGGCAGCATTACTGAGCACTGAGAGAGCAGCTGATTGTGCAGACGTGAGAGTGAGAGCAATAGGGAGTTATGACACGCTGACAGGCAGGCCGTTCTTCATCGTCACGGAGGAGTGTGTGTGTGTGTGTGTGTGTGTGTCTGACAACGTGCTCAGCCTGCCTGCAGGCTCTGTACAGGGGGAGGCTGAGGATTGGGATTGAACAGGGAGGCCTGGGTAATGAGAGGAGCAGCTTCGAGGTAGCCCAGAGCACCATCGGGGATGACACGTTTCCTCCCTGAGGGTTCTAGTGGCCAGAGATGGTTCTCATTGGGTTACAGACCGCGGCAGCTGCCATCATCAAATGAATACATGTCATTTGTCAACATTCAAGCACTGTCAGACTTCACATAAAAGAGTGAATGAATGATAGTCTTGGAAACTGAGATGTGAGTTCAGCTGTAATGAAAATGTGTGTGTGTGTGTGTGTGTGATAGATGAGTTTGTGGAGGCGGTAGAAATGTACAGAGAGGTGCTGCGGTCATCAGAGGAACATAAAGGCCGACTGAAAACAGACTCCTTACAGGTAATCACAGCGTACACAAAGACTAAGCATTTCACTATATAATATTGTGCCTTGTATGATTGTAAGTGACATACATTTGATTTGATTTACACATCTTTATCCCATTTTATATTACCCATCACTAGATTACCTGAAATGTATTGTAAGTATATTGTATCAGCTGCAGCTCATCTGAACTCTTGATTTGACAGAGACTCCATGCCACACACAACCTGATGGAGCTGCTCAGTGCAAAGCATGATGGGATACCCCCAACCCTTCGGGATGACCGACTAAAAGAAGAGGTGAAGAAATGGCTTCATTGTGCTATAAGATGGATCACATGTTCAAATCTATAAAGAGGGTGGATGTAATCTGTGTGTGTGTGTGCGTGCGTGTTCGTGCGTTCTCAGGCAGAACAGCTAAGGCAGCACTACATGACCAAATCTAACTCCGAGGTGTCGGAAGCTCAGCAGAACCTGCAGCCAGTGCTCCAGAACATCAAAGAACTCAAACGCAAAGTAAAGTATTCCACAGTCACATGCAAACAAGACAAATGTCTACCTTCACTCATAAATGCACACTAAACAGCAATATGCAAACCATATGATATCAGTTCAGTACTGATCGAAGGGTTGAGAGACCCTTCCCTTGCTGATCACTGAGTCTTTCTCTGTCTGGACCTCTCTCCAGGTTAACCTGCGTTCCCCCTGGTGGATGGAGGTCATAGCGCAGGCCATTGAGTACTCCATGGTTGACGACTTGGTCGGGCGCATCCAGAATGAGCTCACCTGCACCTACAAGCAGGAGGCCAACAAGCTGTCCATGGCAGACAAGTAAGGCTGCTTTGTTCTGTATTGTACCCACCCCATATAGTGCGATCATGATGTACCTTGATAAAGGCTGCTTGCCAAAACATCGGTCTTGAACAAATAATGTTAAAAGAGATTAGAGTGTGTGTCTACCCTGTCCTAATTCTTCATCATGATGTGCAAAATGCATTTGTAATCTTAGATGTTTAGTGTTTGAACCTCAGGAAGGTAGAGATTGTTCAACAGTGTTGAGGATATTTATTATTTCAATACGAGAAGAGGGAGACAAATGGCGCACACTTCTGAGAGAGACAGAGTAGTATGTCACACACAACCCTCTGAGAGAAGCCGAGAGAAACGTCCATATTACAAATCTGTAAGACGGATGGCCGACTCGTCTCATTCCTCAGGTTCCGAGACGGCCGCGGCCTGCAGTTTCTGCTCACCACCCAGATGGACGACCTGCTCAAGTCTCAGAAGGTGGTGCAGGATGCGGTCAAGAGGCTGGAAGGCTCGCCCTCACAGGCCATCATCGAGGAAGCCACTATGTGTCATCTCAGGCCCGTCCGTCTGCCACTCAACAAGTGAGACATACTGATTGGTCAAATGTTACAAAGATGTCGTGTCAGAAAGCAGAATTCCTACATCGTCTTTTCTCCCCGACTATGTGCCATCGACTTTACAGTACTTATAAGATCTTCATTTGGGTTGTTCTAGCACAACTGGGTGATGAACTCAACATGTAGGAGAGGATGTGCAGATTGAGAGTGTGGTTAGGCTTTATCTGAGTGAAATGTGACTGGAGTTAAAGCTGATCAGATGGGCTCTGTGGTGATGGCTGAGTCTGTTTTTCCAGCTGTGTTTTCTGCAAAGCTGACGAGCTCTTCACTGACTACGAATCGAAGCTGTTCTCTCACACGTGAGTAAAACAACCCTTTACGGTCATGATCTGATCTTTTGACCGCTGTATGTGTATTTTTATTAATATACAACACTATCATTTGTATGTTCCTGCATGATGTTGTAGGATTGGTGCTTTTCAATGATTTGACCTGCATTACATTATTATAATTACATTATTGTGATGTATTAAATGCAGCTGCTCTATATGATTGAACGTGACAATTGTGTTAAACCTGACAGGGTCAAAGGTCAGACGGCCATCTTTGAGGAGATGATCGAGGACGAGGAGGGTCTGGTGGACGACCGCCTGCCCACCACCAGCCGCGGCCTGTGGGCAGCCAGCGAGACGGAGAGAGCCCTCAAGGCCATCCTGGCGTTCGCCCGTGCGCGCCGCCTGGACGCCCAGCTGCTAGAGGAGGCCAGCACCTTCATGGAGCTCTTCGAGTCCTGGAAGAAGGAGTACAAGGGTGTGTGTGTATGTGTGTGTGTGTGTGTGTGTGTGTGTGTGTGTGTGTGTGTGAACTGATTTTGAAATCATCCATTTCATTTTCTCATTGATTTTGGTGAGGCATAGCAAATGAAGCAATTTAACAGCAGTAAGGATTTTGAAAAGCAGTGATATATCATTTAGTCATTTAGCCTAATTTAGGATTACAACTTCAAACGTTTAATTTAAAAAGAACATTGTTTCGGCTGCGAGTCATTAAGCCAAACTTTTCAATTTTGTAGGCTGCATGATAAGAGCAACTTAATCAATAACTATTTTGAAAATGAGTTGGATCTTTTAATGTCACCTTTATTGTTGCATCCATGATCTTAAAGAGAAGAAAAAATTGGGTTACACTTTACTTGACAGTATCGACATAAGAGTGACATGACACTGTCATGAACGTGTCATAAACAAGTCATAAAAGTTTATGACATAACGCTTCTGTTATTCGTTTTTTGTCATAACAAGGGTTCATGTGTCATGATAGTGTCATGTGTTCATGACCGTGTCATTTCACTCTTATGTCGATACTGTCAAGTAAAGTGTTACCAAAAATTGTTTGGTAAGTCAGAAGTAATTGATGTTATACTTCTTTTTTTTTTAAAACTCCTCTTACCCTGAATTGCATGTGTCCTAAGCCCCAGTGTTGGACTGTGTGTGATGCTCCGTGTTTGGCTGCAGGTACTGCATGAGTACTGGATGACCCTGCGGGACCACGTGTCGGCCATCGATGAGCTGGGCATGGCCACCGAGAGGCTGCGTGTGCGTCTGCCCGACGAGCCCAAACAGAAGGTCCTGCACATCATAGAACCACACGAGGTAAACCCATCCAGAGGCCTGCTTCCTATACGGGACAGTCTAGTCTGGTCAGTGCACTTCTGTTATTGGACTACTGGATGGAAGCAAACATGCTGCTGTTTACATATTCTCAGTCATTTACTTCATATGGAATTTCCAGTTAGTGCGTGTCTGTTGGTCTTTTATTGATGGTAATAGACACTTGCAGGATACAAATAGCCTTTAAATGCTATAAATGTATGCAGTATATGGAGGAATCTGTATGGGTTAGACACTCAACTCAACAACTGTCAATCAGAATTCGATAATCTAATGACATAATAACAAATTAATATGTCTCAGAACTTCCTAATTGCACATCTAATTCACACACAGTTATGTACCAAGCATTAAAGGAATTATTAAGAAGCTATTAAGGACTTATTATTAAGAAGCTATCTCTATCAGGAGTGTCTTAAATGGACCTGTCCAGACTATTAAGGAGTTCTTATTAAGAAGCTATATATATATACCCTCTGCAAGTATTTAGTTTGAATGGTATCTTCAGTTGTAAGATGCTGACCCTAATAACTTCATACAATAAAAAATAATTATAAAAAAGCTATATCAGGTATGTCCTAAATGGACCTGTCCAGGCTCGAGACTTTCCAGGGTAAAAGGGTTTGCTGTGAATCTGCAGGTGGATCAGAACCGAGTCAAGCTGCTGAATGACCGGGCCGTGGCCAGATCCCAGCTGCAGAAGAAGCTCGGTCAGCTACTCTACCTCACCAACCTCGAGAAGGTGAGGCCAGGGCAACATCACCACACCACGACATGTTGTTGTAATAGTAGTAGTAGTAGATGTAGATGATGTAATCTTGCTCTGTGTCATTTGTGTATTTGTGGATCTCTGTTTCTGCTGCGACTTGCTTTGATGAGCTCTGACCTGTGTTGTGGCTAATTGGTTGTAGAACAGTGAGCAGTGATCTAATGCTTGTTGTCATGATGTGTTCTTAGTCTCAGGATAAATCAACAGGAGGGCTCAACCCAGAGCCATGTCCCATCTGTGCCCGTTCCCTTGGACAGGAGGTA
This sequence comes from Alosa alosa, assembly GCF_017589495.1. Lineage (NCBI taxonomy): Eukaryota > Metazoa > Chordata > Actinopteri > Clupeiformes > Clupeidae > Alosa > Alosa alosa. The sequence goes on along the minus strand of NC_063207.1, from coordinate 17,745,525 downwards.
AGACTCTCTATCCCCTTTGCTCTGCTATCTCTCTCTGTCTCGCTCTCTCTCTCTGATCCACTTTTTCTCTATCTCTCTCTCTCTCTCATCCTCTCTCTCTCCCCTCTCTCTCTCTCTCTCTCTCTCTCTTTCTCTCTCTCTCTCTATCATCCTCTCTTTCTCTCTCACTCACTCTTTCACACACACACACACACACACACACACACACACCAAAGGACCAGTGGCAAACAGAGCCCTTGGCTAATTATTTTCTCATCTGTTTCATGAGTCTGGGAAAGTAATGATGACAGAGGCAGGGATGAGGTCAGGTCAGTGTGGAGTTTGTCTCCCCTTTCAGTGGCCTGATTGAAAATGGAATGGCTATTCCGTCAGCTGAATAGCTAAGAGCTCATTGTCCCCTCCCCACCCCCGCTGCTCTCAGTACCACTTGAGGGGAAATGGAACTGACATTGTGGATCCGATCCTGATCACAGGCTGCTTTTCCCAGCGGCGGACCTTTGTGCTGCTCGAGGGTCCTCAGGCCACACTGATGCCCTCAGCAGTGCCCGAGCAAAATCCGCCCATTGTTTACGTTCATGTTGAACCACCAGACTAATTATGGCTGAATGGAACTGTTTCGGTTTCTGAACCTTTTATTTGTCTGTTCTTTTGAGTAAACAAAAAACGGGCAAGCTTTGGTTGAGCTTGGCACAAAGTGTCATTCATACCACAGATTGTCTTTGACACCTGCGGGTAAAATGTAACCCCATTCCCTGCCTTACAGTCTGTTTTAACAGGACAAAACAGAACAGAACATTCTCACACTTATCCGTGGAAGTCTTATCCCACTCATCATTATCCTCACAGAAGCTCCTTTTGTTCACTTCTGTGTATTGTGGCTGTGCAAAACAACAGTCTTTCATGTGGGTTCACACTCATATGTTTGTGTTTGACCTTGTGTTAATGGCCAGACTGACTAGCTGCAGAGGCTTTGGCTCGACTCCCATTGCCACTAATTACCCAGTCAGAGTGACAGCTGTATGTAGATCACTGTCATCATTAAGCTGGTGATTAGCGGTTTCACTGCAGTGCCGCTTACCCATGGAAAATGTAGCAACAGCTGTGTATTGTGTGTTTGCGTTTGTGTGTTTGTGTGTGTGTGTGTGTTTGTGTACATGCACGTGTGTCTGTTGGTGTGTAAATGCGTGTGTGTTCGTGTGTGTGTGTTTGTGTGTGTGTGTGTGTACACATGCACGTGTGTCTGTGTGTAAATGCGTGTGTGTGTGTATTTTCAGTGGGCTGTGCTGACCTGTGGCCACTGCTTCTGTAACGAGTGCATCGCCATCATCATGGAGCAGTACAGCGTGGGCTCTCGCCGCAGAGCCATCAAGTGCGCCATCTGCAGACAGACCACCTCCCACACCGACATCTCCTACGTGTTCACCACCCAGAACAACGGCGCCGGAGAGGACATCCCCGTCAAGGTCAGACACGGCAGCCGGGGGGGCAATGGCATTTAGGGGAAGAAGATTGAAGCTGAGAGAGATCAAATCTGCGGGATGGGATGGAGCCTCAGTAATGGCTTGACTGTTGACAGTAATGGCTTGACGGGGAATGTTTTAATGGTGGCGTCCTGCTGGGACTGACGTGGTCTTCCTCTTAAAAAACAGGGCAGTCACTCCACCAAGGTGGAAGCTGTGGTCAGAGTCCTGAAGAAGATTCAGATGACGGACCCAGGAGCCAAGTCCTTGGTGTTCTCCACGGTAACGCATCAACCCAGCCCTCTCTTTCGTCATACTGCACTAGAGTCTGACAACAGACAGCTCCCTCCTCCCCCCAAACTGTATCCAGGGTTGGTTTGAGGCTTTCTGTCTGTTATAGTTTTATGTGATGGCATGCTAGGGGCTGTGCCTGTTGCCAGAGTCTGACTTCTTTATGACATGGTGGTTTCTCTTGTAACAGTGACTCCTGTCTTCTCTCTCTTTCTATTTTCCCTTCCCTCTGTTTTTTTCTCTCAATAGTGGCAGGGGGTGCTAGACATCATCGCCAAAGCGCTTTTTGACAACAACCTGGAATTCTCCCAGATCAATGGCATCCACAATTTTCAGGTTTAAGAGGCTCTTATGTATCTTACAAATAGCCTGTTTGTATGTATAACACGTGTGTGTGTGTGTGTGTGTGTGTGTGTGTGTGTGTGTGTGTGTGTGTGTGTGTGTGTGTGTGTGTGTGTGTGTGTGTGTGTGTGTGTGTGTGTGTGTGTGTGTGTGTGTGTGTCCTCTGCTAACCAATAACTGTGTCTGTGAAATGCATGACCAGTTGTATGTGAATCTGTGTGTTTTGCAGAAAAACCTGTGTTCTTTCAAGTACGAGGAAAAGGTCAATATCCTGCTGCTGCCACTTCACACTGGCTCCAACGGGCTCAACATCATTGAGGCAACTCATGTGCTATTGGTGGAGCCCATACTGAATCCGGCCCATCAGCTGCAGGCTATTGGCCGTGTGCACCGCATTGGCCAGACAAAGTGAGTCTCAGAGAGAACCCTCATCCTGGGTGTTTTGGTCTATACAGTGAAGTTAAGCATGGCCATAAATATAGATAGTCAAGTAGTGACCATACAGCACACAGAGATGAGGCCCTGTAAGATTCCCTGCCTGGCAGAGGATCTGTCAAATGTAAACTGTAGACTGTTTTGTTTGTATATTTTGCCCTTGTCAAAATCCTTACTGTTTTTGCCCTTCTCTCTCTAGACCCACCTTTGTGCACAGGTTCCTCATCAGGTCAACCATAGAGGAGAAGATGCAGGCCATGCTGAAGACTGTTGAGAAGAGGTAAGGTCATTTTCGGAGCTCCATATTCTCTCCCCTAGACTTCATTTGTCTTCATGTGTCTGGCTGTGAAGCCAGAGGCTTACGATGTTACGTTTTTTATTTATTTCTTTTTTAAATCGACTTCCTTCTAAATTGCCTCTGCTCGCCCCCTGTCTCGCAGCCACGCCGCCGCCACCATGAAGCATTCTGAAGCGTCCGTCTTCACTGTAGCTGACCTGGCGGAGCTCTTCACGGAGGATGCAGAGGAGCGTGAGAGCCTGGAGGACTGAAGAAAAGGAAAGAGAGAGAGAAAGAGAGAGCGAAGGATGAAAGAAAAGAATTTGTGAATGATGATCAAAGTGCCAAGGAAGTGTCTTTGTAGTGCCAGTGCATGAAAAGGGCATTTTTATGAGAGGAGTCTCTCCAGACGGTCTGGCTATGTAAAACTCACCTGTCCCCCCTCTAAGACATTTTGCTATTTATTCCAGATCAGTTTCACCATTGATGTTCCACATGGTCACTCATTCACTGGTGTTTTGAGTGTAGAGGGACCAGATCTTGAGTAGATCTCTATCGGTGCTGTATACCAGAGAAATGAGTCTGTTCATGCGTTTTTTTCAACTTGGCTTGGTTGTATTTGAGACCCCCACCGGGGTCACCTCTGGTCACCTTTTCATGATGTCCTGAAATATCAGATTCTCACACACAAAAGGAGGATAAAGGATTTTGGAAGGAAGACGAATTGAAGACATTTTGGGGAACACTGACCATGTAAGCTGCCCCTAATTAATGAAGCATAGACCCAATCAGATTATTAAACCTGTTTGTGATCAAGTCTCTAGTGAGACACCTGCACAGAGGCAAATGAGCTGATGAATCTGGGTTCACTCTCTTTATTGTTCTCCTGCTTCATCAATCCAAAGATTTACGGGAAAAAATAAGAGCCTCAGATAATCTTTTTAGAAAGATTATGTAAATGACCGAAATCCCCTAGAAATGAGAAAAAGAAACAAACAACCCCAAACAGGGCTGTATATTAACTTTTTTTGCTCCTGGTGCTACAGAGGTTAATCATCTACACTCTAGAAAACATTTGTCGCCGGTGCTAAGCTGATAAATCTTCCATAGCACAGACTGATTTTCTTGTAACTTGTGCTACATAAGTGTAGCACTGTACAGCCCTGGCAAACAGGCTAACAAATGTCTTGATAGGCAGTGTCTATTCTCTTTAAAGTCAGTGGACAGATATTGGCTACCGATGAGAGAGTGACATCAGTAAACAGGTGTGTGTGTGTGTGTGTGTGTGTGTGTGTGTGTTCGTGTTCGTGTGTTCGTGCGTTCGTGCTCTGCAAAGCCCGGGCCTGTTAATGCTGCGTTGTAAACTGCATTGAGGAAGGAAGTGGTGTGTGTTAACAGAGTGAGCTAGACGGTGCTTTGAAGAGTCTTCTCTCCTGCTTTGGTCTGTAGCATCGCTCAGCGGCTGTCTAGAGGGCTGGGCGCTCAAATGGAGCCAGACCTGTGCTTTAGCAGTTCTGATTTGCAGGACAAAAACAAACAACAAAAAAACGCCCTCCAAAAAAGGGGCCGCATGATTCACTGAGAGCAAAGAAACGGCTCCCGTAAAAAAAGTCTCGTTAAAAGCGGGAAAGGAAGAATGGAAACATGTTTTCCACCAGGAGATGTTGTCAGGGGATGAATACAGAGGAACAGGCAAGGGTTCATGCAGCTATGTCTCTATGAATGTCAGCTCACAAACAACGACAATAATACAAATACCAGCAGTACCACACTGGAATCTCAGAATCTTTATCACCATTTTCAAACACTTTTTAGAAGTTTTCCCATCATGACCTTGTGATACAACACTACAGACCACATACTGATGTATAACGTAGACATGTCTTATATTGTTATGATAATGTTTGGAAATGCAATTTAAATATGGTGTTTGATATGTAAGGGATAATGTAATTATCAGAAAATAAGTCCAGACGGGGAGAACAGCTTCGACCTGAACCAAAACGAGAAAAGAAACCTAACACAATGAATCTTTAAAAATGATTTTGCTACCGTTTCGTGTCTTCCGCTGACAAAATAAATAGTTCGCCACACAGATAGAACTTGACAGTTTCAGGTGTTGCGTGGCAACGTCTTACTACCCTTTCAATGAAATTCCATTGCGCGAACGGAATTCTTGCGGAGGGATATGAAAGACGTTAATCAACCCGTTGCCATTGACAGCGGTGATTATATAGGCCTACTTTGCCGGTGATTTATATAGATTTAACATAGGCCCGAACGTTGGGAAGGCCCATTCATGTGAATGGAACTTTCTGCAGCACTCTTAAGAGCCGGGTAATAATGACCAAATCAACAGACTTGCCTCTACTTGCCTGCAATTCATTCTGTTGAACCTGGTTTACAGGCAATGCAAGTTGAATGATTGACCAAGCTTGAGATGGAAAGCACCTTACACTTGTATGACTTAATTTCCGTGCTAGATGATGTTGTCATTAAGTAGCCCATCACCCAGATGCTCCATGCTTTACACATCACTCTGAACATGCTGTGCAGTTGGATTATACTTTTATTTTATTTTCAATGAATGTGTAACTTTGTAATTTACCAATAAATTTGGGGTAAATTGAAATTGTAAGATGTCTCAGACCCATGTTCGACCTGCACTAGTCACTATGTGTTTGGGTTGTTTTCCCAGTCTGAATACGTATGACGTTAAGATCATCAAAATATCTGTGGTTTTGCGATCTGTTTTCATTCCATCTTCTAACCTTCATCCTCTCTTATACACCCATACGCTCCTCTTGCCAGCAAACTACCCTTGACTCAGTTTCAGGACTTCTTTTCATGCTTGTGGCTGTGCTTCCCGCAACAGTAAAAAAACAAAACAACAAAAGCGCTGCTCCTGCTACTGTGTAGCACTTGCAGACAAAAAGGGCCCACAAAAAAAAAAAACACCACCCCCCAATATGATGCCTGCCCCATGCATGCTGAGCAGAGGGCTGGTGGTAGATTGTTGGACTGGCGAGTGACCCAGGCGTGAGGAGGAGCAGTGACGCCCCTTTTGATTGTCACCCCAGCGGTTTTATTTTGCCCCCCCCCCTACACACACACCCCTCTACTCCTCTCCATTAAGCCGCTCCTGGTGGAGCTCTGTTACCTTGGACTCCCCCTGGCTCCCACTATTCATGCAAGGAATCTCATTGTTAGGGGGGACATCATTCAGGCTGCTGTTTTAAGGCTGGACAAGGGGCTCCCCACTCCACCCGACAGTGAGACTGAGGGAGCAAGAAGGAGGGAGTTGGCTGCACTTTGAGGTGGAGAACGGATGAGAGAGAGGGAGAGAGATCCAGAGTGGCAAAGACTTGAAAGAGAAGAAGTAAGCTTAGGTAGACAGGAAGTGTGAGAAGACCTTAAAAGGGAGAAGAAGGAACGACAGACAGGTAGACCGAAAGAGAGTGAGAGTGAGAAGAGGAGTGCAGTCTGGTCTTTGAGGATGACTCTCGTCACACTTGCTCTGGCGGGATGCCTTCTGGCTCTTAGGATATCAGTGTTGGCTGCACAGCTGGAGCAAGAGATGGAAGGTGAGTCCACTACTGTCCTGCTGCTTGTTCTCATTCCCCTGGCTGAAGGAGCTGGTAGTGTGGTAGACGGTCATTGCTGCATGTCCTGTAGATGTTGTGGCTTCTGGAGTTCTGTTGGAAGGGCTGGTCCGTGTTCCCTGTGATTCCAAATATGCTGGATTTCTATCTAAGCAGGATCTGCTGCGCAACCAGAGGGAGAAGAAGGTGAGTGCTGATGTTCATCAATCCCTATTTTCCTGCCAGAAGAAATGAAAACAACCACAGTGGTGATGATGTTTGTCATTTGAAGGGTTTGTGAAGCCATCTTAGCACCGTTAGGGTCATTCCATTTGTGCTACCAAAGACTCAGTAGAAATGTCATTGTCATTTTCACCTGTTTTGGAAACGTTGGAAAATGTAAATAAGATTAAGGATTTATGGGACTTAGGTATCTGCAATAAAAAAACAAAAACAAAGGATAACTTGTCAAGGTGAAAGGCATTCTAGGCATTCTCAATCAACATCAAGTTCTAGGTTCTTTAAACTTAATTTTATTATGCTGCATTTAATCTGGCTGGTTTAACAAGGCAGGATGTTTTAAAGAGTGACAGCCCTCTTTTATGCAAATATGATTTAGTTCAGTATTATTTATTAATTGCCCATATTTTCTTAGTTTTCTAAATCAGATAATCTGTGATCATTTTTCTCAGAGCTGAATGTTTCGCTTTGCTTTACTACTCTACCTTAGATCTGAAAATGTTCCTACCCGTAACCTGAATTTATAGATTTGCCAATTCTAGGTGGGATTGTATGTTTTATGCAGTGAGGACAATCTCTGTGTTCTACATCCAGACTGTCGTGTTCCCCTGTGCTTATTTAGATCTGAATGAGACAGTCCTTTGCACAAACGACCAGATTGAAGTGATCATCCCCAGTGCTTTCTTCCTCAATAAAGTCCCTCCTGTTTATGTAAGTGAGAAACATCAGTACTCTAATTCACAGCAAATGTCTTAGCATGCATGAATAGCATTCCAGAGTATTAACATAATTATGCCTAATGGACTATGTTATGTCATATGACCTTTTATTTCATTAAGGTAAACACTCCCATTGTTTCTCTTGGCTCTTTTCCACAGGTTTGGGATATACACCTGAATGATCCGGAGTGCCGAGGGGTGCAGATTGGTGACAACTATGTCTTCAGTATCAAGACAAACCTCACAGACTGTGGAACACTCACAGTAAATATTCTTCTTACAAAATAAAATGCCCATATCATATGTTAGACATTTAAAATGATTTATATGGTCACTAAAACTTGACTGCTAGACCAAGGACACATAGTGGAGTGTGGACTACTGTGAGAGGCTGGTCTCTTAACAACAAGACGTGTGTAGCATCGTATATTCCATCGGAACAACGCTTGATCGTAAAAGAGGACATTTAGAACCAACAACATGAAGACAAACTACTGTACAGGTCTTTGTATGCCTCCAGTGAAAGTCTCCCTCACACAGTAAATCAGACTGTGGTCTGAGCTAAACAGATTGCAGCAAATCCAGTTCACAGTAAAATTTCTTGAACTATTCCATGACAAAGGAGATGGGGGATTACATTTTTAAGGTTTAGTGGAAAAGGGATATGTTCAAGTGTTATTTATTTTTGTGTGCATTGCCTGGAGACTTTAGCAGAGTGTATTTTTGAAGACAAGAGATCTTGGCTGGACAGAGGTTAGGAAGAGTATTTTGGCATGGGCAGACATGAGCAGTTTATATCAATCCTTTGGGGAGATGGTGAGGGTGGCCGACTTTATTTAACCCATAAACAGCAGTGACTGGGAGTTGATGAGCGTGAGGAGGAGGGGGGGCCTGAGGAGGGTATTTCTCTCCTGAGGGGACTGTGTGCGGGTTCAATTGCACTATCCTCCGAGTACGGGTCTAGAGGTGTATCTTTCCCCTTAACATGAAGAGGAGAGAGGGAGTTGATGGATGTATTTTCCCATGACAGTCGATGGGCCTGTGCAACCCCTCAGCGGACAGTGAGAGTGAGTGAGCTGAGTGGTGTATGATCTCCTCGGGACTGGAGAGTGAGTCACGGCGAGTAGTTTACCATGTAAGAGGAGCTGGAGAGAATGAGAGTTCATGGTTGTATCTCACGCCTGAGATTGGGGAGAGTGTTGTTACCCTCCATAGGTCCAGGCGGCCATGAGAGGCACTGGGGAGGGTCAGTCGCTGCCCGGCTCTAAATTACCCTGATTTATATGGAAATGATGAGTGGTGTTTTCAGTCACCCTGAATAGCACGCACCATAACTCAGCCACTCTGCCCGAACGGTGCCACCTGCCCACGGTGGTCAGCTCATACAGTGAGTTAAGCACTACTGGGACCAGGGTCTCTCCCACTCACCATCCATCTCTCCCTCCCTCCCTTTTTCTTTCTCCCTCATCATCTCTCTCACTCTCTCTCTCTTGCTCTCTCTCTCACTTGCTCTCTCTCTCTCTTGCTCTTTCTCTACCAGCCAGGCATAAATTTGTCCTTGAGAGCAGGAGGGTCCTTGAGACCCTCTTGCTCGTCACACATGCAGGCATTTCTTGTAAAGCCAGCAAAAGGTTAACATAGCTGTGTGGAACTAAGGGGGGGCCAGACCAATCCAGCCTCCTCCCCCCCTTCCCTCCCTCCCTCATGCACAGACTTTTACAAGGCTTTAGCATACCAGTCTTGTGCATGCCAGTAAACCTGCTTTGGATTGAATATTGCAAGTGAGATGGAAGAAAAAATTCTGAAAATGTTTGGTCTTACTATGCACAATATTGCACTTTCAAAATAATCTAGAAGTTAAAACACGTACAATTTTCTTGCGATAAGTCATTAACTACTGAGGAAATGTGTTGCATTGATTCATGCAAAGGGACTACAGATATCAAATCATCTGAAGAGATCTCTTTGGTTTTATTAGCAGTCACATTGTTCCTGACTAACTGCCTCCCCATGACCGCCCAAACCAATCCTGGTTCTGTGTCCAGTAGTGGTCTGCATACCAGGCACTGGTAAAGGGGAGTGATGGGGTGATTATGAGGGGAGTATTTACAGGTGTGTCGTAAAAATCTCCAGGTTGTAGGAATGACCAGGGGCCTCGATAGGGTCTGCAGGGGGACATTGTGGAGTTTATGGCATTGTCAATGTCAGTGCCCCAAGGATGGTTTGAAGTTAAAAGCTTTATGACGCCACACCACTGCCTTGTTCTCTGACGACACAGACACAAGCTCAGACACAAACAGATCCCGTAGCCCTGGAAACGACCTTGACCGTATAGGGATCTTTTAGTTCTTTAAGTTTTTGTCTGAGAATTTTTTTTTTTCTTTTCCCACACAGGTCTCAGATGACACAAACATCATGTTCATTAACACCATACACAACAACAATTCAGACATTGTCACTAGAAGTTATGTCAATATCACCTTTGGGTGCCGTTACCCTGTCAATTATATGGTCCAGCAGCCCAACGGTGAGAACATGGTCAGAGTGGACGTCAGGTGAGTTGCCTGAACATCAGCCGGAGTGTTACACCAGGTCATATTCATATTCATATTATTACTAATCCTAACCTTACTTACACTGTGATTAACTAATTAATGACTATTAATCATAACAAATTAATTAAGTGCCAAGAACCCAAGGCTACTCAAAATAATGTGGGGCTATTGGAGTTTTTTTCTGCTTGAAATGTCTTAATTAGGCCACTCTTCCCCAACGGCTATTCCGAGCAGCACTACAGACATGCTCTTTCTCTGGGATTTCTCAGTGAGACTCAGAATCAGTGATCTGAGAGTCAGATCATAGACTGTCTAGAGTGTCAGTCAAACACTGATTACCTGGATAGTGTGGTGGAAAGGAAGAGAGAAGCATTTTTTCCAGTGTTTGGCCATTTTCCACCATAAATTCTCAAATAGATAGATAGACAGATAGATAGATAGATAGATAGATATCTATCTATTTGAGAATTTTATTCCACCATAAATTCTCAAATAGATAGATAGATAGATAGATAGATAGATATCTATTTGAGAATTTATGAAAACTATGCCGCAAGGAGAAGAAAATGCATTACAGGTATCTTCCCCCTTCAGGACCATTACACTGAACACCGAGGATGGCAACTTCTCTGTGGCCATGTTGCTATATAAAGACCAGGACTTCCAGGACAAATGGACTACAGTGCCCTCCCTTGGACTTGATGACAATATCTATGTCAAAGTATTTATGGTTGGTCACATTTTCACTTCTTCTCAAGCACACTCTATGATTGGTTGTTTTGGTAGCCTTAGGCAAAATCCTCAAGGTCCAGAATCTTCTTTGTATAGCCATTTTAGCGTTTTAATTAAACTTTCTAAAATATTTTTCAGCCTAGCCTCTTTTTTTCCAGCTATAAATCTTTTAGCAGCTGGCAGCAAATGCAATATGGAAAATGTTCCATCTTTCCATTTGGGTTCTAGATTGCATGCTTCTTCAGTGTAAAGGGATGCAGCTGATTGCAGCCACGTAGGCTACTGTAGATAGGTATTAAGGTTCCTCAAAGGGTTTTTCTGTGGGGTCAAGCTTGAGAACACTCTTTCTGAGAGTGACAGGTTGGGCATCTGATACAGTAAGGAGCAGCTATCTGTTTCCTCACAAAGCGTGATAGGGCGGTAAGCATCTGTTTGGACGCAAAAGCACACTCTCTCAGTGCTGCTGGCAAAGGTAAACAAACCCAGTCTGTGATTAGAGACGTAACATGAGCACCTGGGTCAGGTGTCTCTGCTCCCTGTCCCTCTGTAGCAGTGTCCCCTCCTCTCTCTCTCTCTCTCCTGCACACACACACACAAAAACACATACAGATTCTATTATACACTTTATGAAAACCTGAAATATGAGCAGCTGAAGCTTTTGGAAAAAAACAACTAGAGAAGAATATGAACCAAGTGGTCACTGTAGATGTGGTTATTTTTGTAACTGACATTTCAGAGCTTCCATGGAGTAAGGCAAGTACAGTTTATGGCCATGTAAGGGTTCTGATGGTGACCACTATTATCTGTGTTCTCTCACTCTGTTTTCTCTCTCCCTCACACATATATACAGTACATACAAAGACACTGTTAGACTCAAAGGGCACATCAAATGACTCAGCACAAATTCTTACCCACTGAGTCAGTCACTTTCTCTGGGTCCCTGACTGATTAGCTCCCTGACCATCTGTTGGGGCACTCTCTATCTTTCCCTCACTCTCTCTCACACTTCTGTCATTCCCCTTTATCTCAGATACCAGCTCATCTGACGCTGCATCTCGAAAGGTGCTGGGCCACACCAACCAGTGACCCCTACAGCAACATACAGTACTCATTCATCCACGAGAGGTCAGTGCCCGTGCACAATGCACAACACACGCATACACACACGTAGTAGTCATGAAGCTATTCCGATTACTGACGTTTTTTTTTAAATCCCACTTGTCATCTGCTCACTCGGAGGATGTTGTTGAAACATGTCGCATGCAGTGGGGTTGCTAGGCAAGCCGGGGACAAAACGTCAGTGGCGTGTGTGTCATGTGACCTATCCCCTCCTGCCATATGCATTTCAGCCTAACAGCTGTGTGTGTGTCCTTGACGGCCCAGGCAAGCCTTGCTGGGCCTGTAAGGGCATGGCCAAGAAATAGCCTGCCATGTCTGTTCACTGAGACTCGGGACCCTGCATTACTCAGCGCGTTGTTGTTCTGCTAACCGCCGTGAACTCTAGTCAGTGAGGGTATTGCCCAATATGTGACACTGCTGGACTAGTTGATATACAAGTGTCCACAGTCTATTGCTTAAGCTTTCACAACATGTTTTTAAAAAATACCTTTTTATTTACTGCAGTGAAAAACAATATTAATCTACATTTAACTGACTATGTACCCATATACCGTACACCATAAAGTATAGACTGTATGAAACTGTCAGTAAAACGTGAGGTTTGGCTTACACATATTTGATGAGACATCTGTCATTGGAGTGTGAATATTTTTTACCATTGATGTATGAAAAATAGGTATGCGAAATGTCAGTTGTTGCTAACACTTCTAATGGTCCTTTATTGACCTGTGTTTATTTGTTGTGTCTGGTGTATGTGTTGTATGTGTTGTGATCTATGTTACAGTGCCTGATGTCTTTCTGTGGTCTGTGGAAGCTGCCTGGCCACAAGTGTACCTTGTGCCTAGTGACTGTTGTTTGAACTATTGGATTTTCTCTTCTCTGCAGTTGCCCTGTCCCAGGAAGTGAATCTACCCTGGATGTGTTAAAGAATGGTCAAGGACCAGATGCCATGTTCAGGATCCAAATGTTCAAGTTTGTGGGCAGCTCCTACACCGATGTCTTCCTCCACTGCAACGTCCAAATCTGCCCCAGCCCTGCAGGGGTCTGCCAACCGGTGAGCATCCTGTCAGGTCTTTCTAAGAAAATAATCAAATTTACAACACAGCACAATTAAGATACAACACATACGTATCTTACTTTTGTGTACCACACAGTCAGATTCTGAGATTTTACAATGAAGAAGTGATTCCTGTTTTTCATTTTTACATGAAATGTTGCCCTGTGCTCTAGTTAAATTTGTTTTTAACTTCTGAATTATACTCCCTTATCAGCCTCTGAAAAATTTCAGTTGTTTGGTGTCTGAAATTCTCTGTAATTTTTTAGGTTATGTCAGAATACATGTTGACTGTGAGATCCTTTTTTTTATAAATAGCTGACCATCTTTGTTTTTCTACAGAACTGCTCTGGAGAGGAAGCATCAAGCAGAACACGCAGAGATGTCACCATGTCTCATACAGTATCTTATGGACCAATCAGAAGACTGCTAGCCAACAGTGACCACACTGGTCTGAGTGAGTTGATTTTCGCCCCTTCTCCATATCACACCATTGATTGACTCATCGAACCAGTATACTACAGTCGTTGCTGGCATCAATATTGCTTAACACTTTTGATGAACATCGCATGTTGGATCCTTCAAAAGTTTATTCTGAAGTTATAAAGCTGAGTGGATAGGCTACTAAGCTGAGTTCTGTTCCCACATGAAACCGAATATTGATTGCAGTTTGTGATGTGTGTGTGTGTGTGTGTGTGTTGTGTTTTTCAGACAGCAAGACCGATATCTCTTTAGAGAGTGTGGTGCTCGGAAGCCTACTGCTTGTACTGCTACTGGTAACAGGAGTTTTTGTCCGACTCTGGCACCGCAGTAGGCGCTCGTACCTTCCCAATGATGCCCAGCTCACCCTGTCCAACATACACCGCCTATCAGAGGTGGCTTCGTGAAGTACACACACACAAGCAGATTTCATTGTACATAATGGTGTGTAAGTTAGATGTGTCATGCATGCTGACATGACATACACAGATAGACAAGATGAAACAAGTGAAATAGAAAATATTTTGTTTAATTTTAAACCTTTTGTACAGTTTTTCTGAAAATCACAATTCTGCATCAACATCCCACACACAGCCAAGTGATGTTGCCAAGATATTTGTAATTTCATAAAGCCTGATGTACAATACCACTGGGACATAATAAAGGCCTTTGATAGAACATTGGTTGATTTGTTGTCTAGTCTCTCCTTTTTGACCCAATCAAGTTTGTCAAAGAATATAGCCTATTAAATTTGACTGAGGGATTTAAAAGAAATTTTGAATCAGTTCATAAGGTAAGCCAAAATGTGGTGATCACTGCTGACATAACCCTCAGGAGGACACTCACTTACCCTATAAAAAAAATGACAAAAGGATGACAGGAGGACATGTTAAACTGTGGTGCATCAAAAGTTGCAGTGTTGTGTTGTGGCTGTGCTACTGCCTCCCTGTCGCAGTTTAGTGGGCTAAGTTGGTTTCGTCAAGTGAGCCATGACGCAATACAAAGGCGACGGGAGGTACCGCTAACGAACAACTTTGCTAGGTTTTATCACATCAGTGAGAGACGTGGAAAACAACGGAGGGGATTGATAAGTAACATAGTCATAAGTGTACAGCTTTCATTAGCGGTGTTGCAACACCGTTGCACATTAAATCCTAACGATTAGATACGAAATAATACTGTCGCTTCTACAAACAAGCGTGTCACACAATCACGGTAAGAAACTGGCGAGTTTGTCGGCATTCTGTGTCGGATAAAGATTAGCTTGAGAATTAGCTAGCTTGCTATTGAGCTAAGGTAGCCAGTTAGCAGGAATCAAAGTTTGGGCACAATCTCAGTGGATAGATAGCTGCCTTGTCTCCTTTTGTCAGTATATAAGTGACCGGTTTCGTTAGTTGCACTTTGTGAAATGTAACATGACAATTGATGTAAGTTGTTCAAAGTTGTTTTTTTATATATATAATTTTACTCTCAGCTATCGTTGAGTATTTTGTAAGTTGCTAATGTTCACTCGCAGTATCAATAAACCATGTCGCCATCCGGCTAGCTGACTTGTTAGCTAGCGGACTAGCAGCCGTGATCCAACAACATCTATATAAAGACATTCTCTGTACTTGCTGTTGTAACGTTGCAAACATCCTAGTCTTATGTGGGGTACGATGACACAACCGGTCGCAGTTGGAACAGGGCAGCCTCTGCGATCTTAATTCTCAAAATTCTTTTGAATGTGATGGTTTGTTAATAAGACAGCCTTTTGAATCTTTGAGTGTTTTCTCTAACAATTTGATTAACCAGTTAGTGTAGTTTGTAAGAAAATCTTGTCAAGTACTTTAATAGGTTTAACAAAGTTGGGAAACTCTGTGCCAACTCAGAATACATCAACTGCAACCTTAATCTACTCGCCAAGATTTGTATCCCCACAAAGTTGAGCCGCAGTGACTTGTTTTGCATGTCTGATCACGTGACGAAAATACCAACTGTGTATTCCTTGTTTTGACAATTTTATTGTTCACTAGTAACGTTATTATCGTTATTATTATCCTTTACTTGGACTGTACGGTCATGTTAGGTGTTGATTTAATTTTACCTTAGACATTTGTATTGGGTGAAAATTTATTTTGATGTGTAATAAATCTGTCAACGGTAGTGCACGTGTGTAGGCTATATCATGTTACATGACAGTGCATTTCTTTAACCGGATATGTTGCATTGTATTGTGTTCTGATTATTGTTAGTCCAGTCCAGTATTTCTCAGGTCACTTTGTCATTAAGTTGTGTCTAGACAGGGACACGTGTCAGACGAAATGCGAGTAAGCCACTCGTGTCATTTCTGCGATCACACTGACACAGTTAAAATAGCATGTTCTGCTGCTCAGTACCACTCTTGGCTTTGTGTCTCATAGTGATCCGGGCTTTTAAGACTGATATTGCCCCCTTCACCGTCTTCGAGGTACAGGCGTGACTGTGCAATTTAAGACGTGTGTTGTGAAATGTTGTGTGGCAACTGCAACTGAGAGTTTTAACTTTGTAAACACACAGCGGCATGGCAGAGCATGAGGCCGTACAGCTTTTTTAAGACCTGGTAGGGGATTCCCGCAGCTACCAGGACTAAGCTCTTTCGAATTTCAGTCCCATAAAATTGGGTCAACTAGAAATCCCTGCTGCCTGTTCTCAAATGCTGCCATAGATAAAATATTAGAAAGACATTCCTGCAGCAACAAATCATTCATACAATGTTCATATCATAGCAACATGTTTTTTTTCCGTCACAGTAGCATTAATTCTTTGTCCCTTAATGCTTGGCCCCTTTCCAGGAACAGTGAGCGGCCTTTCATTTGAAGCTGACCAGACTCCCA
The DNA here is from genome assembly GCF_017589495.1 of Alosa alosa. Classification (NCBI taxonomy): domain Eukaryota; kingdom Metazoa; phylum Chordata; class Actinopteri; order Clupeiformes; family Clupeidae; genus Alosa; species Alosa alosa. The sequence goes on along the minus strand of NC_063207.1, from coordinate 17,729,385 downwards.
GATGGAGGAGCTGCACCCCCACTGCCTGACATGCGTGAACCGGAGGTGCATGACGCGGCCGGAGCCGGGGTCCTCGTGCGACCTGATGGGCTGCCCGCTGGTGTGCGGCGCCGTCTACCACTCCTGCAAGGCCGGCGAGCACCGGCTGCTCTGCCCGCTGGAGCGGGTGCCCTGCCTGAACAGCGGCTTCGGCTGCCCGTTCACACTGCCACGCGGGCGCCTGGCTGAACACCTGAGCATCTGCCCGGCCAGCGTGGTGTGCTGCACCATGGAGTGGAACCGCTGGCCGGTCAGCTATGCGGACCACAAGTCTTACGAACACCTGAGCTGTGGAGGCGGTAGCGGCGGTGGCGGCAACGGCAACGCCGGCTTCGGCGGCAGCGAGGCGGAGCCCGTGGAGCAGCTGGACATGGCGCTGGCGCTGCAGGACCAGCGCATGCTGTTGGAGTCGCTCCGCGTCACCACCACCGTCACCAGAGCCACCAAAGACGAGGGCCATCCCCAGCCGCTGATCCAGAAACAGCCACTTCAGTACCACCACCAGCAGCAGCAACAACAACAACAGCAGCAGCAACTTCAACAACAACAACAACAACAACAACAACAACAACAGCAGACTCCGAGGCCTTCGTCGGTGGACCTGACGCGCGGACTTATGGACATGCAGCAGGAGTCGTACAGTGAGCTCTACAAGGCCTCAGTGGAGACCAGCCGGAGCCTGGCGGCGGCGCTGGACATCTTGACCAGTGCCAACAAGGAGATCGACCTGCTCATGGACAGCTTGGCCGAGAAGGAACCACGCAATGGCACACGACACTCTGCCGGAGAGGTCAACGGCGAGTGTCGGCGCGGCAGCAAGGATGTAGAGAACGTGGAGATGAAGGAAGGCGACTCGGACTCAGAATGCGAACTGGGGGCAGTGGGAGGGGTGGACCTCAACCACGCCAACGGCATGAGCTGGGAGAGCCATAACGGCTTCGGCAAGGCCATCGAGGTCATCGTGGACGGAAGAGACAGCGACACAGAGGAGCGAGAGATGCAGTGTGTCAAGTCCCGGAGGAAGGAGAAGCCCCTGTGTAATGGATTTCACCGCCCCGAGAGCAGAGGGGCACATCACCACCGGCGGAGCCAGCACAGACTGCAGGGCAGCGGGCAGAACGGGTCCACCGACCACCAGCCAGAGGTGGTGCTCCACTCCAGGCCCGTGGTGGTGGTGGAGCCTGCCATAGCTCACCACGCCACTTTCTCTGTCCCCTGCTTATCACTGCCAGTGCAGAAGGCCCTCCCTCATCCAGAACAGAGGGCCCTCCCCTTAACCAGTCACCGTGGGATGGTTGAGGAGGTCGGGGAAGGGCTCTACAGGAATGGGGAGGGACTGCAGCCACTGGTGGTGGTGGACGGGGACGATCTTGCCCTGGATTTGGAACAAGTGCTTCAGCCACTGGTGGCGGTCGAAGACGGGGCACTTCAGGAGGATGAGGCCGAGCTCCCACCGCTAGTGGTGGGCGAGGAGCTGGAGGATGTGGAGCTGCAGCCGTTGGTGGTGGAGGCGGCGGGCGAGGAGTTGGAGGCGGTGGCGGTGGGGCCGCCGGTGAATGGGGAGGGGGCCGCCGGTGGGGACGGTGCTGACCGCTGGCTGGAGCGCAAGCTGCACAGCCTGCAGGTGCTCCAGGGCGTGTTCAACTTCAACGGGCGCCGAGCCGTGCCGTGCTACCGCCTCGGGTACCGCAGCAAGATGGAGGACAAGGCGGTGGACACGCTGGACCTGGAGGTGTCGGAGGACCCCATGGGCCTGCACGGCATCGACCTGATCACGGCGGCGCTGCTCTTCTGCCTGGGCGACTCGCCGAGCGGCCGCGGCATCTCGGACAGCCGCTTCGTGGATGGCTACCGCATGGACTTCGGCACGCAGACCTTCTCCTTCCCGTCGGCCATCCTGGCCACCAACACCATGGTGGGCGACATCGCCTCGGCGTCGGCCTGCGACCACGCCAGCCCGCAGCTGTCCAACCCGAGCCCGTTCCACACGTTGCGCCTGGACCTGGTGTTGGAGTGCGTGGCGCGCTACCAGACCAAGCAGCGCTCCATGTTCACCTTCGTGTGCGGCCAGCTGTTCCGCCGCGACGAGTTCTCGTCGCACTTCAAGAACGTGCACGGTGACATCCACGCCGGCCTCAACGGCTGGATGGAGCAGCGCTGCCCGCTGGCCTACTACGGCTGCACGTACTCGCAGCGGCGCTTCTGCCCGTCCATGCAGGGCTCGCGCATCGTCCACGACCGTCACCTGGGCTCCTTTGGTGTGCAGTTCAACGTCCCCGCCCTGCCCTACCCCGCCACCACCGACCGCATCGGCACCAAGCGCAAGACGTGCCAGTACGGGAACCAGTGCGACCACCTGAGCATGTTGCCCTTCGAGGTCCTCCAGCACGTGGCCAGCTTCCTGGACGGCTTCAGCCTGTGCCAGCTGTCCCGCGTCTCACACACCATGAGGGACGTGTGTGCTAGTCTGCTGCAGGGCAGGGGCATGGTCGTGCTGCTCTGGCAGAAGGTTCGCCAGCCCAACGGCTCCAACTCCTGGCAGATCAAAGACAAGGTAGGTCGGTTGGTCTGTCTCTGTCTGTCTGTCTGTCTGTCTGACTGACTGTGTATAGCCTTGCTTTTTGACCAAGCGTTTGTGTAAGTTCTACGCTGTGCTTGTCTGTATGGTAAACAAAACCTTGCCCAAGTATTAAGCGGGTACTAGACGTGTTACTAAAGCGCTCCACACCACACAAGTGCAGACTGAGAGTAGTCAATAAAGCCGGTCTTGCATGCTCACGTGCAGTGCTAATGTTATCATGTAGTTCAGATGATAATTGCATCCTGCGTACACGTCAGGTTAAGTTTTGAGGATGTGCAAAACCGACACACTGAATGGTTGCTGGATACGCGTGGCAGACATGCTGCGTACGTGTTGGTTAAAGCAGTGTATCACTGGCCTATGTGTGTGTGTGTGTTATTTTGTGTGTCTGTCTCTGTGTGTGTGTGAAAGAAGCTTTGTATTACAAGTGTGTTAAGGAATATAAATAAATCAAATGTGATGTAATAACTAAGATGCAAGATTTAGTTGTTCTCAGGCTGGAGGCTAAATCCTCTTTGCTAAGAATGTTGTTTGTCATTGAATTAGTTCATTGTGTTCCTTAAAACGATGCATATAAAAAGAAACCTCTAGAACCTTTATTGAGCTTAGCAGTCGCACAGACCATTTGGTGACACAAGAGCCAGTGTTAATAGCCATTCATAGATAGATCTCATAGGAACCCATTGGCTCCAGACCAGTGCTCACTTTTAAGGCACACACACAAACACATACATACACACACCCACACACCTTGAGGCTTTTAAAAAAAAAAAAAGTTTCTATTGTTGGTTAATCTGTGTTGTTGTTGACCTCAGGTGTGGCGGTTCAGCACAGCCTTCGGCACGGTGAACGAGTGGAAGTTTGCCAACATCTCCAGCATGGCCGACCACCTGAAGACGTGCAAGTTCAACATGGTTGCCCGCCGCGAGGAGGCCATCCCCCTTCCCTGCATGTGCTTCACCCGTGAGCTGACCCGTGAGGGACGCTCACTCCGCTCCGTCCTCAAGCCAGTGTTATAACACACGCACACACACACACACACATACACACACATAGATTCAAACACTCCGGTTGAACTGTTGCAAAAAACACATCATGCAGATGCAAACAATATCTTCTGAACTCTAGCAAATGCAAAGAATCATGTGGTCAAAATCATGGACTTCTTCACGCTCACTCAAAGCATCAAAGCCCAGCGCTGCTCCATCGGTCATCTTCCAAGTTATTCTCGTGTCATCATGATTCTTTTTTTCTCTTCCCAGCACAGAACTCAGACTGTGGGCTGCAGCAGATTGTTATGAACTTTTTTCTGACACTCTGCGGATGTGTAAATAAAACATAGCCGTTTTTGAGGTTTTAAAAAAAAAAAAAAATTATATTTTTTCTAAGGAAAATACTGTGCCGACTCGGAAGAATAAATGGGTAATACAACAATAAATGAAGTAGAAAGCAGAGCCTTAATGGAGAGAGAGAGAGAAAAAAAGAAAACACTTGATTTTGAGCTGGGCAGAAACCTTTAATAATAACTCTGCCATGCCGAATTATTACTGTAATGTTTTATACTCTTGCATGGTGTGATTAAAACACATGTAGCAGCCGCCTCTATTAAGATTGATACGTGCTTGTGTTGAGACGCACGCACCCTCAATCTGAAAAGCTCATGGATTTTTAAGTTTGATTATTTCGATTCTTTTTCAGAAGGAAACTATAATGTCCAAAGGCAGTGTTGTGTTGTGGACTCGTTGGTCAAGTTGGACTTTATGTGTGGACTGGCTAAACATCAGGAAGTCATGTCTGTTTTTCTTTCTTTTTTAAGATTATATATTATCGTTAGTGTGCTGTAGATCTGTTTTATTTTGTGTCTGCCTGATGGATATTTTTTTTTGTGGTCCTGTGGTGTTTTGGAACCCCAACAGTTCTTGTGTCTTGACTTGAAGTACACAGTTGATACAGTTTAGAGGCGAGAGAATCACCTAGCACTTTACTGGATTTTTCGATATGAAGTTTACCGTTATTATTTTGTTTTTGTTTTGTTTGTTTTTGTGACTCCAGCATCAGCTTGTGTGGTGGTGAGCACTGAGAAAGCCCCACCCCCCCAAACTCTTCTCCCCTTAGCTCTCTGCTCTGTCTGTGCCTACAGTTTATCTAACAACACCTTCAAACTACATATTGTCCCCGTCATGCCCCCCATTTTCTGTCTACCAGCTGATGTTGATACAAAGTGGCCCTGTCAGGACTAGCAACCTTTTTGTCTTCCACTGACTACTCCAAGACCACCGACCTTCTGCGGTAAGCAGTCTTCAGTATTCCACCGTGGTGTCAACAACAACTAGTGCTTTTGACTCCCCAACAGAGAGGCAGTCAGAGGACGGCTCTTAAGGGAGTAGAGGACCCAGACGAGACTCAAGGCTATAGAGCCTGCTGGGTGTCTGCCCCAGACCAGCACACTAGTGAGGCCAAGTCTTTAGACACTCTGCTCCAGACCAGCACACTAGTGAGGCCAAGTCTTCAGACGCTCTGCTCCAGATTAGCAGACTAGAAAGGCCATGTAGTCTTCAGGTGTTCTGCTCCAGACTAGCAGACTAGTAAAGCTATGTAGTCAGGAGTTGTTAGCCAGATTAACTTCAGATATCTGAGGGACTGTGTATGTCTCTCTGACCTGCTCACTGTTAAACCATTCCAGAGTTTTAACCCTGTGTTGAAAGCCAAACGGTAGCACTGAAAGGGCTTCACATTATCTGGGCATAGTCACTTAGAGGAGCGAATGTACAAGAGAGGTCAATGTAGGGTTTTTTTTTTTAGGGGGACGGGCAGGATGAGTATCACGTATGTTGGGTGTTTGATTTTGGCTTTTGGGTAAAGGTGACAGATTACGGTCATCGCCAGGGTTTGGTAACAGATGGCGGTTGTTGTTAGGTCAATGCTCAGGGTTAAGAGTTCAGTAGTGTGGTTGGAGTGGGCTTGCTGTTCTGTTCTTCTCTGTCTCTGTGTATCTCTGTGTCCCTCTCTCTCTGACGCCAGATGGGTGGCCACTGATCCACAGCCTTTAAAGTGTCTTCAGGGTACTAGACTTGTTTAATGCATGTTGACACATGTGTGGTTTAATAAAAAACTATTTGCAATCTTTTTACATTGTCTGGTTGTTGTCTCAGGTTCTTAAAACTCTATCCTATGTCCTGAGGGGTATTTCACAAAGGCAGAATTAAGACATCCAAGATAAGTGATAAAGCGAGGTTTGACATAGCGTTGTCTGGTCATCCTAGCTCAACTCGTTTCACTAATGCCAATCCAGGATGAGTAGGAGCGACTATGTCAAGCCAGGGGTCTCATTTATAAAGCGTTCTTACGCACAGATTTGATCTTAGACCGTGCGTACGCTCAAATCCATGCCAACGCTCAGATTTATAAAAGCCGTCTTTGACGTGGAAAAGTGCTTATCTCCACGTCAGGTTCAAACTTGACGTACGACCATTTCCTTGTGGTAATGCCGGGGTACTGCAAGTAACCTGAGGTCTAAGTGCGATCAAAATTCCAAGACCAACGATCTCATGTCTTTCTTTGCCCTATGCATGATCAATATCAGAAGATTTTTAAAGACGTTTTTGGATGCAGTTTCATGGTTTGGCATAAAACTGCTAATGAGAACTATAGCACTTAAGAAAGTGAAAAAACGTATAGCTTACTTATTTCATAATATCTATAAAAAAACACCAAGACCTACGATAGAATGATTGAAACATTCTTACAGGTGATCTAGTATATTTAGTGTTCTCACCAATCTAATATTGACCATAAAATGTCCAATTGCCCTCGTTTAGGAGAGTAAGAGGTGGGTGAACTATGAATTCTGCAATCTCGGTGAGGTGGACTGCGCCATGCGGTATCGGATTTTTAAAAAAGGCATTCGAACATGTTTGATAATGGTGGAGGTTATTATGCAGTATTGGGAATAGGCCTATGGAATAGTAGGCCTATTGGATAATACAGTTTTGAATATTAAAAGTGAATAAACTCTTGAGAGGTGGATAAACTCTAATACGAGGTGGGTAGGCCTAAACTCCATTTCTGAAATGTCAGAGGTAGATAAACTGCGTTTACTCGCGTTTAGCCTCCACTACATCCTAATTTGCGCTCATAGGCCTATTCCCAGCTTCGTAACAGAAAGGTAATATTTAAATGTAAGCTATACAATGTAGGCTATAGATATTTTATATCATATATAGCCTACACAACAAAGAAACATAAGTTATCCTCTGAAAGCAGGGCATCTTCATATTTAGTGTTGCGTCGGAGTTGCGTAAAGCGCACCTGTTTGCTTTTTTTGACTGGCAGTGCCCAAGATGACAAGACGTGAGTTGAATAATGTAGGCTAAAATATAAAGGTAGGCCTAAAGCAAAAATAAAGGACAATGTTTAAGCCATTGGACATTATTGAAAAAAAAAAACGATAGCAAAGATATGCAGAATGAATGAATAATGACCGGCGAACTACTTTTTCAGCAAAACATAGCCCATTGTCCTCTGCACAATGTCCATTGTCCTCTGCTCGCTTTCATTCATTTTGCTTGCAGTAATGTGAATAATCAACATTTAGTATGTTTAGGCCTACTTTGTAGAAAAAAAAATTGGGTAGGCCTACCTTATGAAGGAAAGACCTCTAGGCCTACAGCATAATCCTATACGTTATGGTACAGTAGGCTACTGTACGTTTCCAATATGATCCAGGGTAATATGCTGATTTAGCCTACAAAACAGAGGACTAAATTATAAGCGTGACATGTCATGTAGGCTTAACGTTTCTTTTAGGATAGGCTATGTTTTTGCTGAAAAAGTAGCCTAGTTCGCCGGTCATTATTAATTAATTCTGCATATCTTTGCTATCGTTTTCTTTCAATAATGTCAAATGGCTTAAACATTTTCCTTTATTGTTTGCTTTATGCCTACCTTTATATTTTAGCCTACATTATCCAACTCACGTATTGCCATCTAATCTTGGGCACTGCGGCTGCCAGTCAAAAAAAGCAAACAGGTGCGCGCTCTGCACCTCTTTACGCAACTCCGACGCAACACTAAATATGAAGATGCCCTGCTTTCAGAGGATAACTTCCGTCCCTTGGTTGTGTAGGCTATATATGATATAAAATATCTATAGCCTACATTGTATAGCTTAAATTCAAATATTACCTTTCTGTTACGGAGCTGGGAATAGGCCTATGAGCGCAAATTAGGATGTAGTGGAGGCTAAACGCGAGTAAACGCAGTTTATCCACCTCTGCAATTTCAGAAATAGAGTTTAGGCCTATCCACCTCTTAGTTTATCCACCTCTCAAAAGAGTTTATTCACTTTTAACATTCAAAACGGTATTATCCAATACTATCCTATATTCCCAAGACTGTACATTAACCTCCACCATTATCAAACATGTTCTGAATGCCTTTTTAAAAATCCGATACCGCATGGCGCAGTCCACCTCACCGAGATTGCAGAATTCATAGTTCACCCACCTCTTATTTTACCACTACATCCCTGGCACAAATGTAGCCTACTTTTCCTCTCCTAAACGAGGGCAATTGGACATTTTATGGTCAATATTAGATTGGTGAGAACACCAAATATACTAGATCACCTGTAAGAATGTTTCAATCATTCTATCGTAGGTCTTGGTATTTTTTAGATATTATGAATTAAGTAAGCTATACGTTTTTTCACTTTCTTAAGTGGGCTATAGTTCTCATTAGCAGTTTTATGCCAAACCATGAAACATTTAGCTGCGTCCAAAAACGTCTTTAAAAATCTTCTGATATTGATCATGCATATGGCAAAGAAAGACATGAGATCGTTGGTCTTGGAATTTTGAAAATGCATCGCACTTAGACCTCAGATTACTTGCAGTACCCCGGCATTACCACAAGGAAATGGTCGTGCGTCAAGTTTGAACCTGACGTGGAGATAAGCACTTTTCCACGTCAAAGACGGTTTTTATAAATCTGAGCGTTGGCATGGATTTGAGCGTACGCACAGTCTAAGATCAAATCTGTGTGTAAGAACGCTTTATAAATGAGGCCCCAGGTGTATGTAATTCAGGATGTGTGCGCGTTCTCGTTTCTGCTCCAAAGTGCCCACGGTTGGAATAAAAAAGACGCGGAAAATAGCGTCATTCACACAAAGTGATCAACCGCTTTTGATATAGACTAACAATGAAGTAAAGTTATCCTTTTTGGAATGGGGAATCATGGCTATTTCTGTAAAACAGCAGAAGTAGGCGTGGTAGACCAACTGAATGCAAATTTACGTATGCACCCACGTGTGAGTGCTTCCTTCTCTCGGCACGCAACATCATTAAGAAAGCGCTTGCCACTGCAAAGAATGCACATAGTATGATTTACCTTAATATTATAGTTGAAAATACCTTCGAAAACTTGCCCCTCTACTTCCAATCAACTACAGTAGGCTCATTCATTCATCAAACGTCTATCAATAAAATAAGCAAACAATGACTAGGCTACCTACTACTACCTAGGCTACTGTTAATAATTATAAGGCTATCACAATTAAAATAATAACCATATGGTAGTAGGCAGACAATCTGTTTTGTTTTGCGAACAAATACATTTATCAAATAGTTTATAAATGTAATAAAGCTCCTTAAAAATTAGCACGGAGGTCTGATGTGAATGACAGCTAGCTGAACCAATAAGACAACATAATTACCATTAGAATTAACTTAGCTTGGCTGTTAGCCTGGTCGGGACCAGGCTAGGTGCAGAGAATAAATCCCCATGCAATTTATGTGCCATCTCTTTTGTGAAACCAAGTCAAGGCTAAATTCATCCAGGATAACCTAAAAATCCCAGCTTAATCCCTTATCTAGGTTTTGTGAAATACCCCTCCGATTATTCTGATATTAAGAAGTTTGTGATAGTGGACAAATATTTTCTAACCAGAAAATATCGTTATCGAGAATATGAATCGTTGGAGCAACATAAACTGAAGAAACCGTATTTGTAATGTCAGCGTGTAATACCCATCAGCGATGCATGACGTATGTTGGAAAACTATTATGTTTTAATTACTTTTCAAGTGAAATGATTCAGTATATAAGCAAATTAATTGCTTAGCAAAAACAATTAAATTAAACAAAATATGAGTGAAAATATACTGTAATTGGGAAGTGTTTTGCTTCTTTTGCCATAGGGTTGTGCAATTATTCAAAATCAAATTTCAATTATGTCTTCCAACGATTATGAAAACAATATAATCAAGATAGAACAATAATTTAGTCTCTGCAAAAAAGAGCATAAGGTCGCTCTTATGATGGAGTACATATCACCATCGGAACGGCCCCTTGTCACTTACATAACATGCATGCATAAAACTTGTGTCTACCTAGAAATCGAACAGCCTTTGAAAACTGTGAAGTGCAATGTCTGTATTTGCCACTAGATGGTGGTATAGGTCTAAATGAATGTGGAATGAGGGAATGAGTTTACTCCGACTGCACATACAAACTTAGCCTGTTTAATCAGACAAGACAACAGCTCTGCTGAAATGTCAGTATGCAGATGATTATGTAAATTCTTTCCCCATTTACATAGCACAATTACATTTGTTTGGTGGATAAATTATGCCTCACAGGTCATCATTGTGTTGCAAAAGTGTAAATAAAATGTACATTTGTGCCAAATTTGTCTCTTTAAATTGTTCCCATGCCCTCACTATGCTGAGGAAAAAATGCCTCTTTTCACCCCCTTCTATCAGCCAAACAATAACATGTAGAGTTATGGTTCTCATATTCTCCTAGCCTATGGAGTTCATAAAGTTTATGGAACACACAAACACACATACACACACACACACACACACAAATATGAAAGTCATACTAATAGGATGATAAATCTCTCGTGGCCCCTTGGAGCCCATTGAGCGTGCTCCTCTCTGACAGACTCATCTGGTGGCTGGGTGGCAACGAGATGGGCTCCCAGAGCCAAGCCACAGCAGACGAGAGCAGAGAGAAAGAAGGGAGAGGAGAGGAGGAGAGAGGACTAAAAGGATGAAAGAGGAGAGAGAAAGAGGACAGAGCAGCAGAGAAAACAAGGCCAAGGACGCCAGGAGGGGAGTGGAGGGCGTGCTATGGGAGAGAGGAGAGGCGGAGGTAAAGAAACCAGAGGAAAGAGAGAGAGGAAAATAGATGCAGTGGTGCAGGGTTTAACTCGTCTGACCGTCGGGCAGTCCTCGTTAAACTGCCTGCCCAGACTGTGGCTCTCTGGCTGGTGTTCAGCATGCTAACAGGTGTTTGGTTGTTTGTTCGCTGGTTGTTTGTCATTTTCAGCTGGCACAAAATAACGCTTTCAGCCACCTACCTTCCATCCATTCATTGAAATAATTGCCTTTTCATTGTAGTCTGTGGTGGGCATTTATCAGTGACCTGTACCTCCCCAGGGGACGTCTGGAGTCTGCATTAGCCTCCACTGTCCCCAGCAGCTTCCCCCAGGGAGAGGTGTGGTCGTGCATTGGCACTCTTTGCAATGCACTCTGGGAATGTGTAAGTTGTTGCCAATGTTAAAACGTCCTCATCTTTACCTCATCAGCACAGCCGTCAACAAGACATTTTTCTCACACTGACACAAAAACTTTTGCACCCATATAGATTCTTACTTGCACCAATGAAGTTATTAAGAAGTTAGAGAACATATTGGATGATCTGAAATGACCTCAGAGAAACAGATTAATTTGATGCATGAGATATTCTCATTTTATGGTAAAGCCAATTCTCTTCGTCTTATTTTATGGTGATGGGGCTGGGTAATACTGCTGGTTTTGATGACTGTCATCTTCCTTGCCACTGAGTTTTTATGAGATGTCTAATGGAAAGGTGCGTGTTGTTTAGACCGAAATATAAAAAACATGATATTAGATCCTGTGGTCCCCTAGGGACATGATAGAAATAGTGGTGTTGTTGTTGATACAATGACGCACTCAAATGAAAATGATATACATGATGTGCATGTAGTGTAGCACAGCAGGATGCATCATGCAAGGTATTTATGAGTTCGTGTTTTTGAAAAATGCCACAACTGTTTTCTTTTAACCTTTTTCAACAGAATATTCTGAACGAATTTTATTAAGGTTTTGAGAGTTGAGCTGTCCCTTAACGTGACAGAAACGGTCTCCGATGCATCTGGGTTTATATATGCAGGCTGACTGTTGTTGCTTTATTTCCCCCATGGCCATAAAATCAGTGTAACAGGTTTGAATGGCCTCTAGATGTATTGCCTGGCAACATCCACAACAGTGCACCACTCCTTTGGTGAAGGAGGTGATACTTTGGTCTAGCTAGCAGACACACTGTTCTTTGTCTTGGATAGCCATTACGCCGTTCTGCCTGTTGCCTCCTGGGTAACGGTGTGAGCTCCAGACGGAACCTGTCTGCTTTCTCCCCAGGGAGGAGGAGGAGTGGAGGAGGAAAGGAGAGGGAGCTGGGATGGGGGGATGAGACGGACGAGTGCCGGGGGGGAAACGGTGGGAGGGTGATGTGTAGACGTCAGCTCAGATGAACGCAGCCTGTGGGTGTGTGGGAAACTGCAGGGGACGTGTGTGTGTGTGTGTGTGTGTGTGTGTGTGTGTGTGTGTGTGTGTGTGTGTATGTAGGAGAGGAGAGGGGCCTGACTGAGACGAGTCTGTGAGCTCTGTTTATGAATGTCTGTGATCATTAACCACATGATGAGTCTTTGAGATGAACTTTTTTGGATGGGAAAAAAGTTTATTTATACTTGTTATTGAGTCCTGTGAAGATCTTTGGTTAATTCAGAATGAAGAATGTTTACAGTATGAATGGCATTGCCTTATGTTGAGAATGACAACACTGCACTGAATGACATGAATGACAGTCGACTGTCTGTTCTCTGGAGCCTTACCGTGCTAATGCTCAGATGGACTTGTTTTAGTTTGTCCAGATCTACGTATTTCCCCCCCGATCCTCAAGAGAGACGGACCAGCCCTCTTATTTCCACTCAGTTCACAGTCTCACTGATACTGTCAGTTGTCCTTTCTGTTTTTTAAATTAATCCAACCAAGTTTTATTTAGTTTATCTTTCACCCTGAGACAGGCTTTAATAGGTGTTTGATTAAAGTAATTTGGCTTGTGAATTTTAGGGATAATAATGTAAATATTTTATAACATGTCTTTATATTGCTGACATATATATAATGTATATATATTAATAATGTAAACCTTATTCCAGTATATGCGCTATAAGTCCCAAAGGTGTGCGCCGCCAGTCCCTCCATCTTGTATTTATGGTCTTTGGCCAAGATGCAGCTATGATCCCCTCTTTAGCCATCCATTAACTGCAATCATCACCATAATTAGGGCTTTCAGCGCAATCAGCATTTATGCAGCACTCTTTGGGAAGGAGTTAAGTGTGATTTGGGGAGGTGTCTGTGTGTGTGTGTGTGTGTGTGTGTGTGTGTGTGTGTGTGTGTGTGTTTCACTCACTTACAGGGTGCAGATGACTCTCCTTGACCTCCTCTGTAGCTTAGCTAGCGAGAGAGGGGTGAGATGAGGTCAGAGTATTGTATGAGGAGGCTTCTATCTTGGAGGGAGTGGAGATGAATTTCTGATGGCTCGGCTCAGGGACCTAAGAGCAAATGTTTGCTAAGGTGATTGCAAATAGCCAGTCTATGGAAATTTGCCCATGTGGGAGAGGAAAAGGGATGTTTTTTTCTAGGTCTGGCAATAGTTTTTTTTGGATACTTACAAATCTGAACAGTGATCACCTGTTTTAGTTTTATTTTTTCCCGCGGCAATGCACACCAGTCTTAGTGAAACTTTTGTTTTGTAAGATTAACTTTCTGTCAGGGGGGTAATAGTCTTAGAAGGAGCCATTTCAGCTGTATAGTTTTTCCTGGATTTTTTCTCACTCTCTCATTCACACATCATTAGCCACACAGCAGGGATAAGTTTGGGATTCTCTGTGGGGTGAGGGATGAAATTCTCGTTCTGTGAGATCTACTCGAAAAGTCACAGCACGAGACCTCATCCATCAGAGCAGATGTCATGACACAGACCACAATCACCTGTCAGCAGTCAGAACCAAGAAGAAATACTGGTTTGCAGCTTTATGGTGGCCAAATAACAGCTTCACAGGTTCATAGTAAAGACTTCTGACACTGTTGATTGCTGTCATTACAATTTTCTACAAATGTAACTTCACTGGAACATTTGATTTTATTTAGCATTTCTGATTCTATAGGTTCTCTATCACCCCCTGTGATGCACACACGTCACACAGTATCATCATATGTTTATAGATATGTATAGAAGTCTATGTCAGTCCTGTAGGAGCCCAGAGAGATGTGACATCAATGTACCTGAAGGTGGCTTCCCTCCGCCTTCACCTGTGGGTCTTCAAGAGCTGTCCGGTGAAGGCCATCACAGTCTTCAGCTACCTCTGATTGGACAGACAAATTACACCAACACTACATCGACTTGTGAAGTAAAATGTGTCTTTGATTTTGGGTCTATATCTCTCCAAGGAGGAAGTCAGAAAGGCTGAAATGTTAGATCAGCAATCAATTGACTTGTTCTGCTTCTTCTTGGCCACCCAGTGTGAAAGTCAAATACAAAAAGACCCTTCCAAAAATAACCTGCACCTTCCCAAAGAACCCTTTAGCAGACCTCTAAAAGAAACATTTCCTTTATTATGCAATCAAAGCCTGTGAAATTAATGGACTAAATTCATCATGGTCTTCTGCTGTGGCCCTCTGCCAGGATTATTAATGTAGAAGGTCACAGTCCTCATCCAGACATAACTGAGCTGAGGCCATGGTGGCATTTACCCCCATATCCATCACATTTATATTTCTGAATCTATGGTATAGAAAGTCAGCTTGGGACTTTAATGTCACAACATGAATATTATGACCATAATCAAGCTACTGTAGACTGTGTCAAGCTCATCTTCCTTCTCATAAGTACAGTTGGATGATATTTTCCATTTAAATGTAATAGAGCAAATAATGAAATACTTAAGTAATCATGTTGAAGTAAAAACTGACTTATTTATTGTCTAAAATGGCCACATAACATATTCTAACTGGCCACATTGTTAACCACATCCCTTGAAAAATGGTTCTTGTATTCACACATGTTTATATGTTACTTTGTCATTTTTTTTTACTAAAACAACGTTATTTGTCTTTATAGCTGCCCGTCCCGACATGGCCGACTCTGCTCTGGACTCTCCACTGCACCTCCGTCTGACTCACGCCGAGACCCTAATAACTCCTCACTACTTCGGATGACTCTTCTGGGTAACGTACAGCCCTGATGCATTGCTGCTGTCACCCTGGCTGGAGAGCGTTAAGGCTCCTCGCCGCCATCTGACTGCCCCCCCCGGGGGGAATGGAAGAGACCCATCACTGGTGTCTGGCTCTCCTGCTGATGGTGATGGAGGGTAAGAAGGCATTTAAACCACGCAGAAATGAATGAGGTGCTGCTGAGCCTCGGCGCCGCGGCTTTAAGCTAATGGTTTGCCCAATGATGTATTGTGAGTGTGTGTATGGAGCTTAAGGCAATGATAGTGTTACGATAAATCTGTCTTTCCATCTCCTGCTAAAGGCCTGCGTCCCAAGAGGTGTGGTCCTTTAGGTGTGTGAAGTTTTATTTTTGTGTGTGTGAGTTTGTGGTACCCAAACATCACTGTGGAGGTGCCCTTAATTGCATTACTTTGGTGTAAAAAGTATCACATTTCTCCTGTAATGAATTTCCTGTCAGTTTTCCTTTAGGAAAGATAACCACACAGACAGTGTAATTAAACTGCACACCCATGTGGTTCTGGAATTAGACTGGCTTCAGGCTGAGGGATGCAGTTAGACACTCCATGCATTTCCGAACGAATAATTCAGAGGATAGTTTTCAGCTGATGTAGTCCAATTTTGATTTACTTGTTCAGTGATGTTTACTGATCCTCGTGCTTTGTACAAATCAGCTCACTACTGTTTCTCAAACATATCTTCATTCCCACATGTGACCTGGAGTCAAAAAGAAAAAAATGACTTAGGCCCATGTGCTCTCATGTTACCCACTGCAATATACTGTACAGTATGTCCACCATTGTGTCTCATGAGAGTGTGGACTATTGAGCCAAATACAATAAACCAGTTTGCAGTTTGGTCTGAAGATTGTTCCCTGGTAAAAAAATAATATGATTTATATGCCGTGCCTTAGTTAGCAGTGATGAAGAGAAGTGAAATTAATCAAATGACCAATTTGTTTCTGCATACATCTCTACCATGTAAGTATGTCAGAGGGAGAGATTCTGCTGGAGACATATGAATGACTGTATGAGAGGTTTATTTTCTAGTGCTCAATGAGAAAACAAAGTGTATGTGCTGATTAGACAGGCAGTCATGAGGGATATGTGCCCATACTTTACATTCTCCTCCAGTTCTGGGGAAGTCATGTGCAGTGGCTAAGACTGCTAGCTGGGGAGGCTACTGCTTTATTGGGTGGTAACAGAGAACTTCAGTAGAATTCCAATGCTCATCATTACCAAACACAGTTAAACTTGACGTCACAACACACCACAACAGTCTGGGTTTGCGTAGTTGATGTTGACTTTAATGCACTCTCTTTACACCTCAGAGTCACTTGTCCTGGATGACCTTGCTGTCTGTTAGTTCAATAAATCCATCCGAAAATGGCAACGGAACGATTTGCGCTCAGGAACATTCTAGAACTCAGCTCGACTTGTATTAACAACTCTCCTCTTCCTGGGCAGACATGAGCCCATCTGGTTCCTCGGGCATCTCGCTCCTCTGTATGGCTTGACCTTTGACGGGGCTGGAGCTGAGGCCGGGTTTGTGGTGGTCACCTTGCTGTGGGCGGAGGGGACTGCAGGACGTGCTGGCAGTGTGCGTCTCTGGTAGGATAAACTCGTGCTCCTGAAACCTGAGGGAGGGATGAAGGGAGGGGAGAGAAGAGGTGGTTTGTTTGTACAGTGACAAGTTGGACGTGAGAAATAAAAGAAGACAGAGATTTGGATTCCAGGGAGATCTCTCATTTGAACAATAGCCAAATCCACACAAGTAAATAAGAATCCACAGAGTTGGACGAAATAATTCCCCTATGAGATGGAATAGGCGTACTTGTTTATCCAAAACAACAGGAAGTCCTTAAAACTTCTCAAAATATAGTAACATTAATCTTAATTTAACCTGAAATTATGTAATGCCTCTTTTAATATGCATTATGGGATCGTTAATGTGGAACCAGACCCTCCCTTAATTTCTCTTTAATGTGTTGGTATGTGATATTAGCAAACCCCTTAATTATCCCTTAATCAATGCAGAAATCTAATTAGTTTTTCCTTCAAACTCCATTGTACACTGACTGGCTTCTATTTCACAAAGCCTTGGAGTCACTGTTATGGATCAGTGATTTCCTCCACCCTTATAAACCACAGTGATGACCGCAGGAGGCTATCTAACGTGGTAGTCATACATAAAACATATTTTATTAACTTATTTTTGGAATTGTAAAAGTATGCCATTACTTAAAAATGGCCATCACTTGGGAGCTTTCTAGTGATGTGTGCATCTAAGATGTCTGTGAATTTGGATTTACTATATCATGTCCATGCTGCTGCTTGACTGAGTCATCACACCAAACTAGCCGGCCGCTGCTCTGAGCCCCTGTAGAGCATAGCGAGAAGGCTGAAGGTATTTCAGGAGTTTTGGCTCTAGGATTTTCACTTGCAAGGGAGGAAAGGTGGACACGCCAACAGGGCGCTATCTGGAGCCTATGGTGATGAATACTCTCATTAGTTACGATAAGGCAAAATTAAACAGGGCGCTTCGGTGGAATATGAGTTCTATCCAACTAATTAAGTCTAACTGAGATAAAAACCTGACTGCAAATGAGTTTTTTCTAACGATTAGTTCACCCTATAACCCCCATCTGGAATAGGGACATAAGTCACCATAATCTGACCAAAATATAGTGTGCTTCAAAGCATGACACAAGGAAGTAGAGAGTGGACTGTAATTGTGTTTTTTTGTTGTTGTTTAAAAAGGAATGTTCTGAGAGTGAATTAACAGTGAAGGAGCCCTAGCGTGACCCTTATTTTCTCTGCTGTTCCCTGTTCCCTTTTGTGCTTTTATTATATAATGGGAACGGAAAGAAATAACACAAGCTCAGGAGCAACAATGATGATCTTTTACAAGCAAAAATCTCATAAACTGTGGTGCAGGATTTTGATAAGACCTCACAGACTCGTGATGGCCCTGGACCCCCCCCCCCCTGCTGCTGACCGCCCAGACGCTAACTGTCCGTCTGTCTGTGCGCTGGTCTGACTCACCCCCCTCCTGCTCCCGTGGCTGAGGCGGACTCCACAGAGACAGCACGATCCCAGCCCGCTCTCGGAGCCATCCTGGGACCAGGCAAAACAAAAACAACAAAACAGAGACACAGCTGACACCCTCTCAGACTAAGCGTCTCAGATAAAGTAGCTCTCTAAAGGCTGTTATTATGATTGGCTCAGCTCAAGACAGAGATAATGAGAGGGATGCTGAGGCAGTTTCTTGAACACATGTTTACACCTACATGGGCTGATGACTCATTCATGCATTTAATGTTGTTTTTTATCTGAAGAATCTGCCCAATGGATTATCAGGGATGCTGTAAAATCCAAATGAGGAAACAATGGAGATTTGTTGAAATATATATGATGTGCCAAAAAATCAGGGGTTTAAAAAGGGGATATAATGAGTTTATAGCAGTGATATATGAGATAGCACAATTGCCACTATGGTGTGGAGTATAACAAGTGTTTATGGGCAGTAAATTAGGTCTGCTCTTTAAATCTAATATAAAGTGTCCTCTCCTCCACCTGCACAGTGAATCAACAGAATCCCATACTGTGTACAGGCCGTGTGGCCTTATACCATTCACTGACTCACTGTTTACCAAACTAAGAGCCCTTGTATGGCAATACATGCATCTATAGATAAAATGAGTCTTGTAAACTTTTTAATACTGGAGTTTTCATGGAGAAGTGTATTGTGGATCAGTGGGTATGGGATGGTCATAAATAGTTATTCATGGTCAGTGTGGTGTGGAAATGAATGTGTGGTTGGCCTACACCTGAGGCAAAATGGCACAAGGACAAGTTGAAGGGCACGGAGCTCTGCCATGGCCATATGCTGTATCTTGCAACAATAGAGAAAGTGAAACTAAATCTATCGAGTCAGCCTGTGAATCAGATGCACTCCAAAATGTAATGGGTTTTTCTTCCTTGGCCCAAGTTTCATGAAAATCAGGCTGGTAGTTTTTGCACAATCCAACACACACACACAAACAAACAAACCAAGAGAACAGCAGACCGCTCTGAAAACATAACTTTCTTTGGGAGAGCTAACTAGCAAACAAAAGCAATTTACTCATTTATACTCATTTATTTATATGCAATGTCATATCTACAACACTGATGTTGTTGTGCTTCCTCAAGAGAGGAGCATGTGGAGGTGAGACATGTATGTACAGTATGAGAGGAACATGTGGAGGTGAGACATGTATGTATTAGAGAAGCATGTGAAGGTGAGACATGTATGTATGAGAGGAGCATGTGGAGGTGAGACATGTATGTATTAGAGGAGCATGTGGAGGTGAGATATGTATGAGAGAAGCATGTGGAGGTGAGACATGTATGTATGGGAGGAGCATGTGGAGGTGAGACATGTATGTATGGGAGAAGCATGTGGAGATGAGACATGCATGTATGGGAGGAGCATGTGGAGGTGAGACATGTATGAGAGAAGCATGTGGAGGTGAGACATGTATGTATGGGAGGAGCATGTGGAGGTGAGACATGCATGTATGGGAGTAGCATGTGGAGGTGAGACATGTATGTATGACAGGTGCAGATGAGAGTCCCACTCACTCGTACTGTTCTGGGCACATGCTGAGAAGAGGGACTGGCCTGGGAGACACAAATAGAGAGCAAATGTTAGAGGAGACAGCCACAGCATGAGCTACACACACACACACACACACACACACACACACACACACACACACACACACACACACACACACATTCACATTCACACACACACACACACATACACTCATTCACACACACACACACACTCACATTCACACACACACACACATACACTCATTCACACACACACATTCACACAAACACACACAGACACACACTGAATTAATGTGCAAGGGGAATACCTACTCTTCCACCCACCGGCTGCCAGGCCACATGAGCGCAACAGCCTGCTCGTCTACCTGTCTACCTGTCTACCTGCATGTCAACCTGTCTGTCTAATTGTGTGTCAGCCTGCCCGCATGCCCGTATACATGTCCAAATATAGCCAGCTGACCACATCAGACACAACCTGATACAACCTCTCTGCTCCTGAATATGAAAGTAAACTGTATTGGATATTGCACATGGAAACATTTAAGATGTGAAATTCCAAAACTCACAGAAATAATCAAAAAAACAAAACTCCACCACATAAACAACAACAAAAGAATTGTATGCGTAGAGATATGTGACAAAGAGGACAGATGAAAGGAGAACAGCTGTTGCAATTGAAGACGAAAGGACACTAAACAGCGAGAGAATGATAAATGTCCTGTCCTCTCATTTCCCCTGCTGGTCTCCCTAAACAGACGACTGATTGCTTCTGTAATTACATGCAAATCCACCAGAGGGAGGGAGCCATTTGTTTGTTGACACAGGAGTGCCACAGCTGAGGAGACGAATGAATAGCCCTGACGTGGGCTGCCGGAGACACAACGGACGCAGCAATGGAAAGACACAGAGCCAATCGGGAGGTTTTTTTTTTCCTCCGTCCCCATTCACCACGGATGGGATTTCATTTCACAGAAAGTCGGAGTCAAAGTGCCAGTCATACGGCAGCACTGAAAATATCACTGGAGTTGAGAATTGAGGAATTATGCTCTAAAAGCACAGATTTATGGTGGATGGATTTTGGGGGGAAAAAAATAAGTCAGCAAAGAATGATAAAATTCCATGGCCACAGTGACTTAAGCAATTTAGTATATCCTCAAACCACAATGTTGTTTTTAAGGTTACACTTGGTTATGCTTGGCATTTTAACTAAAATAATATATTCATAAATAAACTAGTTTTGCCATTAAAATTATATTAAAATGAATGTCCGTACCCATGAGAAGTATCCCATAAGCCAATATAACCTTGAAGTAATGAAAGCAATTATGATACCTCAGCATAATCTATCTATCTATCTATCTATCTATCTATCTATCTATCCATCCATCTATCTGTCTGTCTGTAGGCCTTATGGTTATATATGGTGGAGCAAGTCATAGATTGGCTAGATTATTGGAAAACCTTTTTACAGCCGTGGCCTACTGGTTAGCACTTCGGACCTGTAACCGGAGGGTTGCCGGTTCGAACCCTGACCAGTAGGCACGGCTGAAGTGCCCTTGAGCAAGGCACCTAACCCCTCACTGCTCCCCGAGTGCCGCTGTTGATGCAGGCAGCTCACTGCGCCGGGATTAGTGTGTGCTTCACCTCACTGTGTGTACACTGTGTGCTGTGTGTTTCACTAATTCACGGATTGGGATAAATGCAGAGACCAAATTTCCCTCACAGGATCAAAAAAGTATATATACTTATACTTATACAGTAATATTATAAGAAAAACAAATCTAAAAAGACCAAATGCATTGTAGAGTATATCTGAAAGGTTTCCTCTGCGTATAGTTATGATGCTTCCCACAGCTCTCACATGTCCATACTGTCCTCCTCCAGGAAAAGATGCACTGGCAGGTAGCCCAGCCGTGGGTGCTTGGCAAAGTACTTCTTTGATCGAAACTTGTTCTTCAGCACTTTGGTGAAGTCACGCACATCCTCTCCAGAAGTGGTCTAAAAGGAGAGAGAGCTTTTAGCTTGTGGAGAATGCAGGGCCAATTGTGTGAAATACATATTGGCACATTATATTGTCTGGGGCCTGAATTGACTTGCCCTTGTTCTTGCCTATTTCAGCTCTTAAAATGTTAAAGCACTTAAACTTGTACATGGTGAACACGCAAGTCTGTAAAAGGTTACTAAGGCGTTTTGCAGTTGTGGGGAAAAAAAACAAGCTTCCGTCTAATATGATCTGAAGTCAATGCTTCTGGTCAGCTTTACTTGTACCTTTTGAAAATTGGAGAAAAGTAGACAGCATGACGGAGAGAGAGAGAAAGATGTAGTGAAAGGAGGAAAAAACGAGAAAGGAAGTTGCGGCGAAAACTCACTGGGGTACAGTACTCCACCATGGGGTAGGTCAGCTTATGTCCCTTTGCTGTCCTTCCCGAGAAGAAACAGTTTTGGCACACATCATAGTTAAAGTGCTTCAGGCTGCGATACCTTAAATACAGATATGAAACAGACTTCAGTATAACAGCAAGATATAGAGGCAAAAAATCTAATTCAATTCATGAAGAATAAACGACTCCTGTACCACAGATTAATTTGATTGTTGTGTGCTGATTAATGCTGCCTTCAAACTGGAGCTGCCTGATGTGTGTTTATGCATTCAGGGATGTGTGTAAAGTAGAGCAAAATATAATTCAACGAGGTCCAGGCTTTGCTGTCCATCATTTTACTGTTGCTGAATGCTTACATCTACACTGTACTCACGTTGAATACTTACTCGTTGAATACTACAGAGTTTGCAATGTTGAAGTGAAAAACTCTTCTTTTAGTGGTGAACCCACACACTGTCTAAAGAACCAGTGTCTATAATGATATGATTCACTGTCCAGTAAGGTCCAGGCTGTGCTGTGCAGGTTGTACCTGAAGCCCAGCATGGGGCACTCCCTGCAGATGTTGCAGCGGGCCTGGTGCCGAGCGCTCTCGGCTGACACCACCCGGTGGAGCACCGGCAGCCACACCATGGCCTGGGGCTCCAGCTGCATCCAGTCCACAAACTGCTCCAGGTCAATTTCCCCATCACTGCCCACCTGCAGGGCACACAACACACTCGCTGGGCATGTTTGGCAGTCAAGAGGAATCGTGTCTTCACAGAACAAAATATAAAGTTTTGTTCTATCTTAGTTGCTGACAAAAATATGGCAATTAGGGATTAGCTCCTGAGCCAGTCTGGTAAAACTGGACTTAGTCTGTTAAACTCATAACGGCTTTGGCTTCCCCTTGACATCAGTTATGCAGCTGTTCAGTGGAATTGCTAAGCATGCTACAGAGATGGTTAAATCATTCTTGCATCTTATTCTGGCTGAATAAAATGCGCAAAACTGCGCGCCAAGGAATAGTATTAGCCAGGTTGCAAACTCCCATACTGGCATTCAAGTTGTAAAGCAAAGCAGCAGATGTGGTTGATTGTAGGTTCACAAACCTGACTGAACATATCCTGCACCCACAACAAAATAAGTTTTATTTATAACAAATAAAATTTATTATAACAAATTCAGGAAAAGTGTTATTGTACTGAGGCTTACATGTGTGTCCCAACTTGTTGCAAATTCTATACATTTTGACCACTATTTAAGATAAAGGCAATTCATACAGCGATCGGTAACACTACTTGACAGTATCGACACTGTCATGATACATGAATCCTAACTCTAACCCTAATCCTAACTCTAACTCTATTCCTAACCCTAATCCTAACCCTAACTTGTTATGACAAAAACCGAATGTCACTTAATAACAGAAGCATTATGTCATAAATGTTTATGATTTGTTTATGACACATTCATGACAGTGTCATGTCACTCCTAAGTCAATCATAGATATATATCTATGATGTCGATACTGTCAAGTGAAGTGTAACCCAGCGATCCATTACATTCTGTGGCATTTGATGGAATTTGGAAATTTTGGCTCACCTTCATTGGCAGTAGCCAGAGAGAACACACTGGCCACATTGAGGAAAAAATCAGACAATTCCCACTGGCTACTCATTATTTGTGAGCACGACTGCAATTAACCTTCTCTGAAAACACCTGGCTTGGCAGAAGCTTTATCGCCTCTCTCATGTCACGCACGAGAATTGTATAAAGAGCAACTCTGGAGGGAAATCTGAGGATCTGCTCGAAATGAAAACATAATAGCTTCTCAATATGCCACAAAGACGGCGCTGAAACAACATCTGACACCACATGCCAACTCCACGCCTGTTGTGAACTGATATGCCAGCTTTCTAAAAAAAATCTCCAAACTCAGACTGTGTCCCAGAGTAACCTTGCTAACAAGGGGTTAGCGTAGGGGCCATTGCTAATTTTAACCCTGCGCTCTATCACACTGAAGCCGATCGTTCCCCTCTCTCCTAAAGTTGCATTAAAACTGCTTCTCCAGTTATGGATCAATTACCGGCAGGCCATAAAGAGCTTGGCTATCAGGAGGCACCTCCTTCATTACATGCAACATTAAATGGAATGAGCTGTGGTGTGGTGAGAGTAAAGCACAGAGAGAGAGAGAGATGTAGGGAAAACTTAAAAAGAGAAGGAGAAAGAGAGAGCAGAAGACAGAATGAGGAGTATGTGTGTGAGAGAGAGAGAGAATCAAGGGAATGATAGAGGGAGAGAAAGGAACGAGAAAGAGGGAGTCACAGGAGTGACATAGAGAAGAGTCCTCTCAAGATATATAAATATTCCAATACAGCCACCAGGGCGCTCTCTGTCATAGGCACTTCATCAGAGAGCATTATGGGTAGGGCTGTGAATAAATCTTTGGGATTTGTTGGGCTCCCAAAGCGGATGCGAGTTCCCCTGTGGCTGTGAGGAGTTGTACAAACACGTCCTGAAGAGGGGGACAGACTGTGTGATGCCGTCTCCTCCCAGCGGCTTACTTCCATTCTGTTTCATCTTTTCACTTCAATTTAAGGCAATCGATTCACAGCAGAAAAATATCTCTCGCTTTAACCCATACTGCCATTTTATGAGACCAAATAGAGAGGTTCTGGCTCCTGTTCACTCCCCCAAGGAAATAAGGGTTGCAAAAAGCTCTCGAATATACCTGTTGACACCACATGAAATGTGGCCCAATATATGCACTTTATCTAACTCGGGAGAATTCGAACAAACTGACTGGAAAATATCTTTCTTCTAGAACTTCTTTCCTTTCATTATAAAGACCTTGAAAACAACTTGAGTTAATCTCCAGTGCCTCCAACGGCATCGTTGCTTTCTCTCACACACACAGTTCCTCGTTTATGAATAATCTAATCTCCGTCCGCAAAGGGGTTGACACCAACAGCAGCGACGCGTGCTCAACTGCAGACAGCCAAAATATTACAGTAGGCTAGTATGGATTTACTCACAGAGAAATTGCATAAATGAATTTCTTTTTTGTCTTAGAGACGGTCAATACATCTGTCACTGGATTGTCCCCAGTGGTGAAGGAGCCGCATATCGATGTCGCATGCCTATATGAAGCTTTAGGGGTCCCTACTTGTGATGCTGTCGGTGTAAAATTGCAACGGCAGCCAGGTGACCCTCGCTAACGGGGTCTCCTGGCGCCTTGGGCTCTCGCTTTACCAGCTGGAGGCAGCTGCGGACGCTGGGCTCCACGTTGCCCTCTCCGAAGGCGGACGCCTCGTCTAGCTGCTGCGGGATCTGGAGGGAGGCGCTCAGGAGCAGGGCCAGCCCCCGCTGGTCACATGATTCCCCCGGGGCCACCACCTGACAGAAGAGGTCTAGAGGGAAGGGGTCAGAGGTCAGAGGTGAAGAGGGGGCACATCCACCTGACAGCAGGTATATAATGACTTTATTCATATAGTGTCTGTCATGGATCTGAGGTCACCATCCATGCAGGAATAGTAATGGTGAAATTACTACATGAAATCATTCCAAACACTAACACCAAAATGTATAGTGATGCAGGCGAGAATCCTAAACCCTAATCAAGTATCAAATGAGTAGAGATATAAAAAATCACAAGTTAAAGTATAGAATAAATACAACTGAATAGAATAAATGACACAGTGAGTGGTTCTCCCTTGATAATTATCTGATAAAAACCAAGAAAAGGCTGGATGTATCTCTCAGTTAATAATGCTCTAGCACCATATCAAACACTTGATTCCCACAGTCAAACATGTATGCTATGACAGATGGAATGTTCACCAGCAGAAACATACAAAGACAGAGAAAATGGAGCACTAAATGCTATTAGTATTATCCCAACAGCCATGGAAGAGAAGATGCATTATTTTAGAGCTAAAAAGCTAAATATCAGTGGAATCAAAGTGATCTATATCCCTGTCAACTCAATGGTTCCAAACACTGAAATGATTGAAAAGTTGCATAGATAAATAATTAATTACTTTTAACAATCGTCTCCCTAGGGCAGGGGTGGGCAAACTTTTTGGCTCAAGGGCCACATTGGGTTTTGAAAATTGGCCGGCAGGCCGCACAACAACCCCCCCCCCCAACGGCTCACGCATAAAAAAATAAATTTTTTATAGCCTATAATTTAGTATGAAAAGTATTTGTTTTAAAATATTAATTGCTTAAAAATACTGCTAATTTTATGCTGTTTAACAAATGTATAAATTGTGCACTGTCGCTTTAAGACAGTTGCTTTAATTCACGTTTATTTCTCAATGATCTTCTGCCTGCTCCACTATGGCTAGTGCTGTACCTATGGCTGGGCCCTCTCACAGTTTTTAAATGGTCAGTAGTGGGAACTACTGTTGCCTTCATGATTTCCTTTTAAAACTTTCTTATAAGAAGGAGATATCAGTTATCAACAATCACAAGCCAGCTGGAACCTGCAAAGGAGATAACTAAGAGTTAACTTAGTTTAACATGATGTTATCTCTATTTAACATGATGTTTTGACATTGACATTGTAAACGTTATCTAAGGAGAGTGAAAAGCAGTTTGCAGTAAAGCTAACCAACGTCGTCTCTATTGCAGGAAAAAAATAGCGAGTAGCCTGATAACTAAATGAAATGCTCGGCGGGCCGGATGAAAGTGCTTGGCGGGCCGGATCCGGCCCGCGGGCCGCAGTTTGCCCACCCCTGCCCTAGGGCAACCCCATGTATAAAGCTGTCCTGGTTTCAGACATCCGAAAGCATCAGGATGCACATCACTTGCCACTGATGTTCCTTTCTCTTTAAAATTCCTTTCTCCCGCCTCATCTGTTCACAGGCAATTTTGATCTTATCTAATGCATGTAGGGTTATTTCGCATGGCGGGTGGCAAAATGCATGCACTCTCTAACGTTTTCATTTACTTTGTATGTAGGCCTACTGTTTTGGATGATTTGGAAGCAGCAGAACCCCATTGAGACTCTAATAGTCAAGAGCACACTATTCCGATGGAGGAAATAGGATAGGGGGAGGAAAGCTCATTTGGGTGGTGATGGTAAACATTTAAGCTAAATTTGACATTACAGCACTGATTTGAACTAGAGAAATGCAGAAAAGCAGTCTCAACATAATCTGGACATTTTCTATAACTGGACTGGCAGAGACATGGGCTCATAGGCAGGAAGCACATATACATAAAACATAAATGTACATAAATATAAATTGGCTCGGATAAAAGCATTTGCTAAATGAACACACCTAAGTTGTCAACATTTTCCAAATGGCACATCTCTACTGTTCTATTCTATGCATACTTTTAGTCTATTGATTTTTGTCACCTTGCAAGACCAAGCCGATAGTTCATGAATTATAAGGATGTTACAACTTACATTTGTACTTATCCTCCAGGTGTCCTTTGGAGAGCGAAAGGAGACCGATCTTCATGGACAGCGCCCGCACCTTCCCACTTCTTCCTCTGCAGAGAAAAATGACCCCATGAAACCATCCAAAGCTTTTGTTGAACAGGCACTTCATTTTGTTTTATGAGGATTGGGTTTATCCTGTGGAACATCTTTTTTTTTTATCAAGGTGCCCTTTAAAATGCAAGCTACAGAGTAAATGCATAACTCATGTGCAACACATCTAACACAATTGCCTTTTGGCAGCCAATCCTAAACCATACATTACACTATACAAGAGCCAGAGACATGGTTGGATTATGTATATGGATGTTATAGACTTGGAATTATCTGTAGATCAGTCATTTTACAAAGTACAAATAATAGCAAGGACTTTTCATTTTTATTTTGCAGTTGTTGACATGCAATCTGTTATCAATATGCATTGCTTAAAAGCTATTTGAAAAAAATATTGGTTTAGTTTGTCTTCACCATTTGTGTAGTAAGGACTTTCTATACTGAAATACAATTACTGTCCTCCTACAATATAACAATAGAATTGTATGATAACTCTAAGATCCTACATGGCAATAAAGATATTGGTACAGATGTTCAGTGCACTGGCAGTCTTTGTCATATCCGTGAATTTATTATAAACCTTTCTGAATTTCTTAAAAAAAAATCCTCTTTTGAAGATGGCCCATATACTGGTCCAGTCTAATGTAGTGTTGAGAGCAGAAGAGCACGTACATGTCATAGACGTTCAGCAGCCAGTTTAGGCACATGTCCACACAGAGGGGCATGTTGACCAGGTCAGGATGCTTCTGTTCCAGCCTGCTGTAGATGGACCCCAGACAACTCACAATGTCAGATACATCCAGGAACTCTCCGTTCTGGGTCAGCTGGTGCTGGTCAAAGACACTTTGGGCCATGCCCAGGTCTAACAGGTCCACTGCAAACACACACACACACATACACACATACACATACACACACACACACACACACACACACACACACACATACACACCTAATTCAATGCAAAATCTCATTTCCTCCTCTTTTTGCCCACCTCCTAAGGGACCTTCCCTTAATGACATTCACTCAACGCATATTAATGAAAGCTATCCGAGCATAACCCAATCAGGGCCAGTCCAATGATGGTGCCCGCGCGTGGGGAAGGCTGAATGGATGAATCCTCATTTCCTCGCTGGGCTCCCCGTGTTCACTAATTAAAAAGTCCTGTTTGGCTGTCGCGCCTGGGACTCCATAATGTGACAGCGCTCTGGCTCGCCGGGTCCAGCTGCCAGCTGCTGAGATCTTTGACGGGGAGTTGAAGGGAGACGCTGGCCAGTATGGATAAGAAGGACGTGCGGGGTAAGAGATGTGAGGAGTTTTGGGGAGTGGGGTGGGGGGTGATGGGAATGTGCACCCTTGCGCTCAAAGCCATTTTGATTTGTGCAACTCATTTTACAGTAAATTCACCACACTTCAACATCTTTCTTCTATTTAATCTAAATGCAAAAGCCAAAAAACAATCAAAAACACACAAACTAATGCTATGTTAATTTGTCTTCCCTTTAACGACCAGGTAATGTATTCCCTTAACTCTGTGGAATAATTCTAAAGCCAGACATAATTATTAAGCAAAGAGAAAATCTTAATGAGCAAGGCTATGTATTGTAGCTTTGTGTGTTCACTGTGCCCTGCAACAGCCAGACAGCCAGCTCACACACTCTCTTGTGTGAGCACTTCACCGAGGGTGCTGACTGAGTTGTTTTTCACCTCCTCAAGTGATTTGCAGGGACTCACCATAGCTAATGGAGGCTGCTGCTCTTAATTATGTGCCAAATGCTTCTTCATATTTTTTTGCCATGAGGAATGTGAGATCCGCCGTGCCATTGTTAATCTGGGTGCATGAGTTGTTCTGAAGCCTATGAGTATAGCTGCTTGATCTTGGCTGTGACCCCCTACCTCTCTGGCCCGTTATAAGTGATTGCACATATCGATTGTGTTGCAAGTTGTTTTATTTGCTTCGGAGAGCATAGCAGGGAGGCATCACTTACAGCACAGGGCCTTCTGCAGCCTGCGTGTCTTCATTGCTGTTCGGTAGGCGGAAAACCTCACGTGGTTCAGATCAGCTGGAGGGCAACATCACATGGAAGATATTTGCAGACAAACAACAGCATCTCTGGTTTACTGTACATTTCTGGCATTAGTGATTAGTGGAGTGTGTTGCCTTGTTGACAAAAGTTAGAAATGCTGCCAGTACCAACAGCAGGTAATGCCAGCAAGTAATCTTGAAGACATTAATCATGCATCTCGTTTCTGCATTTTAATCTTATGAACTATTTTCTGGAATGAGTACAAGGAGATAAATATGTATAAATATAATATCATCATGCATTACTGTTGTAGAACTAACGGAGGGATGACCCCTAGGTGATGCTCTATGGATCTGGACATCGCCCAGTCTGTCTGGGTTGGCTTTGTAATCTTTAAAGGACCAAATCCATCACTAAAATAGCCAGCAGCATATCATGTTAAATATATTTGTAGTCCTCATACTCCCTTTCTAAAATGTAAGCACTCTAAGGCTGCATTTGGAGAAGTGGAATACTAATTTAGTAAAGACTGACTGTATGATATGGGGGGGGGGGGAAATCTCCCAGAAGAACAGAGGATTGTATTACAATGTGCTCTCTGAATCATGTTACCTGAGCGAGACATCATAGGCTCCTTGGCAGAGACCCTTCACTCATTCAATTCACAGCACAGGAATTTCAACTCCGTTCTATTAGTGTAGCAATATATTGTCGCCTCTTTGTAAGACATGCTGCACAAGTGACACAACTTCATCATCATCACAGGGACAGATCTCATTCCACAGCTAGACATGCTCTGCATCCGTATGGCCTCTAAGCCTCTGTAGCTCAAGTTATTTACTGTGGTCCCGTGCCCACAAGCAAGCCAGTGTTATTGAATGGCCCAACACAGACAGCGCAATTACCAGGAGGAATCATCACTGTCAGGATTATCCCCATCACTGAGCACTGCCATTACACAGGCCACTGACATCACTGGATTGGATTTATAATCCAGAATCCAATAACCACCAATCTATTAAAATGCATTTTCATATTATTTGATTTGATGTTATTCTTAATAAATAAATAAACATAACATTATTTTGCATCAAAACATATTATGATATGATTAATCAGATAGACCTTGTTAATTCACAGTTGATGAGATGTCTTCAGTCATGCACAACATATGAATACATGCCTGGAGACATGCCTGTGGATATGGGTGTGTTGTTGATGTCATGTGGGTTATTGTGGAGAGCATTTGAAACATTACAAACTGATCGCACATCCATGATTCCACAGGATATTAAAGTGGTAGTGCAGTTTGTCTACAAAAAAGCAAAGGTGATTGGTGCTATGTCAAGCTGAGGACAAATGCCAGCCTCCACTTCACTGCGTCTCATCATGGTATTCAATTCAGCATTAGCAACAGGTTGTCTTCAGGCTGTGTTTTATCTTCACAAGTTACATTTATGCCCTCATTTTGACACCAAATCAGACACTATTTAGACAGAATTCAACTGGGAAAACAATTCAGGCACAATTGAACTGTATAGGTTGTGTCTTCCCCAAGCCACAGTGTGAAGGGTCAAGCCTTTGACCTGGTGTACTGCCACTGTGGAAGAGAGCAGCTAGCTCAGCAAGATGAATTCTTGCAAAGGTGATGCCTGACAGACTGTCAGCCACATCACAATTTAAAGTCAATTAAGTTAGTGTTCCACTTCTCAACAGGTAATTGGGCCACTTCCAGGTCCATAGAGCACAGGAAATGGAATCCATCTAAGCATGGCAAATAGACCTGCTATTACACAAATCTAGGTACAGGATAAGACTTTATTACTATAACACAAAGGCTCTTTAACAACGTATTATTACATTAAAACTGAATCCAGTCCGGTAGCTTAAGTTGTTAACAGAACTTTAAACATTCCCATACATAGACAGAAAAGAATAAATATAGTGTTGGGTTCAAGCTCGTTTTCTCCAAAGATGTATGACCTAAAATTTGTTCATGTTAATTTAATGGGCTTACCCATAGAGTGGAACAGCTGTGTCACTTTTGGATGGTCCCAAGTGGTGGTCTGTAGCTCATGACTGTAAAGAGGTACAGAAAAGGGGGGAAAACAGTAAATGAAAATGAGATGTTAATAAGTTATGATTTATAGATGTGCTTTGTTTGGATTCTTTTATACAATTGCAATGAGCTCTGCAATATCCTGTTTACAAATAGTATTTGCATATTTTATATTTCTATATAACCTCTGCTGTCTGTGTTGTGTGTGTGCGTTATTTATTACTGTATTTATTGTGTATTGATTGTGTCCATTTGTGTCCTATAACTAATCTATGAAGCCAAAGACAAATTTCCACAGTAAAGGATATTATTATTATTATTATTATTATTTAGCCTAGAAATCTAGACGCACCCTAGTGGCAGCAAATGAAATTTGCAGCCAGGGTAGTCTAGCAACTCTCCGTTGGCTTGCGAGCTGGAAAAATTAAACTTCTATCAGGCCAATCACATCGTGTATAGAGTCGGCGACGGTTACACATGAATTTCCTGCTACTTGAAAACAAAGAAGATCGATGCTGCTGCTCATGAACAGCGGTCTTTGAATCAACTTCTGTTTACCTCATAGTGTGGAATTCTGAAAAATATCTCCTCATTTACTTTGCCTAAATGCGCTCATCCACTGAATAAAAAACATGCTTTATAATGTTTTAGTGGACTGCATTGTCATTTATGGAGACTGGCTAAAAGCACTCATTGGGGGACTAACAGCAGTGCTGTAAATTAGGGCCATGGGCTGGGCCGCCGCTGATGCAAGATTTATATTTTACTGAACCCAAACACCACATGGCTGGGTACTCTGTCTCTTCAGCCGGGAGTCATCCTGACCCCTGATTAACCCTCAGTTTTAATGCCGTTGCGCTGAGTCAACCATTTTACACCGCACATAAAAAACATCACTCACACCCAATATATGCCTTTATAAAGCATCACATACGTTGGGTGGGCCAAGTATTGTTGTGAATTTCTTTTTCTCGTTTTTTTGCCACAGTAAAAGATGTTTTACTCAAAGCCCTGTGGGTGCACGACAGCAATGACACAGCAAAACACAGTGGCTGCCCTGGCTGATGCTGTAATCCTCCATGCTGCACAACAGCGCAGGGAGATGGATGATGGAAGGGACAAAGGTAAGAACTCACTTGATGTAATATGGTACGTTGTTCTGGGTGACTGCCCGTTGCCATGGGAACTGCACCGAAGCTGCAAAAAGAGAGGAAGTGTTTACGAGTATTTATGGGAGACACAGAAAGTGCCTCTTAATATTAGGGAGGTCTATTCCACTCTAAATTTTCGGGGGAACTGCTACTGCTATCTTGTGAATTTTAACTAGTGAAAACAGCCCGACAAGCCCATGATTTGGCTGGAGGGTGCAGGTCTTAAAGAATTGGGAAGCCTGAGTCACACACCCCTCCATGCATGTCTGCCAGCAAGCCAACACTCAAAGAGGGATGTGTGATGTTACTTCAAAAGCAGTGAGACTGAGGGGAAAGCAGGGAGGGAAAAGTTTAATGTTGTTTGATGGCCCGTGAGGAGCAGAAGACTGCACTGAGCTAAACTGCATCCCCATGACTGGTGACTTAATAATAAAGTTGTTTAGAGTTGCCTATACTGTTTTGGAGGTCAGATCAACAGTCCTCACTGACAAGATATGATGGCTGTACCCCTTGTGACTTTTCTGGCCCGGATCCTGTGTGGCGTACTGTGCTTCTCGCCCACAGTGCGAGAGTATTGATTGGTTCCCACATGCCAGGTATTTGTATGCACGACACCCAACACCCTCTAATCAATCTGCCTGTCATGTCGCGGGGCGGGCCTTGGGTAAACAGAGGACATGCGTCATTTCGTTTCTGAGGGGAAAATCTGTCCAGAGAAGGACATGGGCCGTTACAAACACTGGGCTGCCGACATCAAAGAGACTTTCTACAGTACAGTGGAAAAATAGAGCTTAACCATTAGATATTAAGCTGCATTAGCTGTTATCTGCAGCTCTTAATATTTTAACCTGAAATCTCCTCATTAAAACCCACATCAGCAAATATAATTAAGTTGTAAATATTTAATGATGGTCAAGATAAAATTCAAATACTTAATGATTAAAAATCTTAAATTAGTTGAATTGAATGAATAATTTAATATTCAATGGATGATTAATATTTATTTAAAATCACAGGGGAAAATCAGGATGAATAAAAACTTGGGGTGTCAGTAGTTGTGCTTACTGGACAGGAACTCCTGGGACAAGGGTGTCGGCTGCAGAGGCCTAATGGGTCCATTTCCATTTTCTCCCTGATGGCAGTCAAGGAGAGACAGAAATTACTTTCTAAATCCTCGGCAGATGTCTGCAGAGAGGACAAGGCACACACAAAAGAACAAATCCTGTCATGGTCTGCTGAAAACAATGGCAAAGCCAGAAGACAAAAGAACTGCATTCAAAATGGCTATCATCAGCTGAGAGAGAGGGAGGCGGAAGGCTGAAAGGTTGAA
Source organism: Alosa alosa (assembly GCF_017589495.1). Lineage (NCBI taxonomy): Eukaryota > Metazoa > Chordata > Actinopteri > Clupeiformes > Clupeidae > Alosa > Alosa alosa. The sequence goes on along the minus strand of NC_063207.1, from coordinate 17,695,394 downwards.
AGTGAAGATGATGAATGCTGTGGATACGGAGAGGTGAAGGCCGGCCTCCGGAGGGATCCGTGATGAGACAGCCAGACACCTCTGATCGAACCAGACAGGACCCATCCGAATATGGGTCGGGTCAGAAAACTCCCTTCCTCACACTGCACAGGTGTCAGAGAAACATCACCGTGCCAACCACTACCAGCCAGGTGACCACACAGGACTTCTGCTATCTGGGTTACACAAACTACAAATCCTTAAAAAAAAAAAAAAAATCGATGATCCACAAAAATGTCTGATGGAGGTTTTTCTGTCAGTGTGAGAGCCGGGGTTCTGAGAACTCTCGGCCCTGGAGACAGAGGTGAGCTCGCGCTGGGCTGTAAGGGCTAAAGTGATCTCTGGGGAGCTGAATGATCGCTGTCCTCCAAACTCCCGAATCAATGGAGAAGGTCGTCATGCTGCGCCAGCCAAGTCTCCAGGGGCCGTCTGAGCCACACACTCATCAAAACGGCCAGACAAGGACATTAAATAATGTACACACTAGGAAACAATGGGTGACTCTCCGCGCTCAGACATAGCACAGGGATTTTAAAGCAATCAATGCTTTCACTTCAAGCATTACTGTCACAGAGGCATGCATGAACGGGATGGGCTTTATTATCTTGTACAAAGATATCCTGCCCTAAAGGGCTTCTAGATGATCAGTTGGTGAATACAGATGACCCTCACCGGAAGGGCTTTCCAGCATGTGCTCAAGTTGTGCAGTTCTATAGACGTCCCAGGGGTCAGCTGAATGGTAAGTGCAGGATTCTTCCTCACTGCTTGCATTACGTGACTAATTGGGTCAGAACCCTCCACATCTCCCTTGAAAAACAAAAAGCAACATTCGAACAGAGCTTTTCTACTGGCGTTCATTACAGCTCCCTTCTCCTAAACTACAAGAATTTGGTCAATCTGAATTATCTGCAGTGACTTTGAGCAGCTTCACGCTGGCCCAGAAAATGTCACTGTTGACGTCTGCTCATTTTAACTCAATCTGTTAGTTGGCAGTCACTGTACCATTGCCGGTACCAATGACAAGGGAAACAAAGACAGTATTAATCTCTGTAGCATCAAGTAGCAGTGGGCTTCAGTTGACCATTTCTCTCCTCTATAATGCTGTCTTTGCAGAGTGATACTTTAACATTATGGTAATGTACCTCAGCAGTTTTTAGAAAAGGTTTTAAACAGAACTCTTTCTTAAGAACCTATAGACTGAATTAAAGAGAAATTCCCTTTCTGAACTCAGGCCCCCATCTGTCTTTGGCCTTACCAAACATTTACAAGTTGTAGATGTGCATAATCCAGTTAAGGGGGTTGTTTTATGATTTTGATTTTATGTTTTTAATTGTTTAAAATTGTTTCTCCAAATGATTGATGAAAGCCTCTTGAAACTCACAGTGGACTGTTCCCAGTGTTCCAGTTTTGGGTCAGTGGGTGAGACCCTTGTGGGGTGACCCTCTCCCCCTCCTGCCTCCTCTCCCTCAGCCAGGTTCTGTTGCAACCGATCCACCGCATCCTGGAGCTCCTGAAGCCTGGCCAGAGCCCAGTGCAGCTGCTTCTGCCAGCCCTGTTCCTGCTCCAGGGAGGCCTCTTGCTCCTGCGCTGCCCTGGTCGTCCACAGGGGGCGCTCCTCAACAACAACATCTGCAGCAGGGACAAAGAGATGGCGGGGACGGGCAACAAGGAAGAGGGTGTCAGCTGTTGCTAAAGTAGTTGTTGGACAGCTAACCCAACCTGTTGGAGCACTGCCCCTTCTTTTTTTGTCTATGGTGGTGCCTTGGTGATTCTCCTCTGTCCAAAGGACATGATTTTGATTAATGGCAAGCGTGTTTGCAAGCGTGGTGGAAGGACAGAGAGACAGGGCATAGAGGCGCACCTGGACTTGGCTGGCCACCGGTTAGTCCATCCTCAGCCTGTGCGGGCAAAGCTGTCAGAGACAGCCACACCTTTTCTCTCGAGCTGTCAGTGTCCTGGTCTCTTGGAGTGAGTAAACTCTACACAGGCACAGACACACACACACACACACAGAGAGAGAGAGGTTATTGCTTTGAAGTTAATTCAGGTTGACTGGTATTTACTGACATTAAGTTTGTAAAAATGCATTTCAATTATTTGCATAAATGGCACTGACTGTATTAGGAAAGGTCACAAGGGATTAATCATTCTAATTTCTCTGACAGCGCAACCAGGTTGTGGATGGAAAAAAACCCACTGAAGTTTACATCTGAAAGGAACCAGGGGCTTTTTCCCAGTGGAATACTACTGCCTCATGGTCCCGTCCCAGCATACAAACACCCTCGGGTCGGTCCCACACTGCAGACAAATTCATCACCTCACTCATTTCGAGGGAGAAAAGACTGCCTGATGTTCGGGCTCTGGACAACAAAATAAATCTCTATGCAAATAAGCCAGAGCAGACATCTTCATCTGGAAGATAAAAGAGGTCCCCATACAAAGAAAGCTAATGGCTGGTAAACTAAGAAAAACAAATTGTTTCCCTAAAGAAGTGGAATTCAAAATGCGTTTTTGGTTACATGCACTGTTGCTGCTGACCTTGACATAGCAAAAGCAGCCCTTTGGAGAGAGCTTGCAGTTTAGTTTTACTTTATGGACAGCAACAGGGACTACTTTGATAATATTCCCTCTATGTGTGTGCTTTTACGATAAGACACAACATTGCTGATAAAATCAAATTTGGACAGAGCAATTGGGAACTTCTCCGAGATTTAGGAGGGGAGTTGAAGCATCACTTACAGCAGTGTCTCCGAGGCAGGGTCAGCAGTTTCTCTCAGACAGGTGGTCCTGGGGGATTTAAAGTTTTGCACTCAGTGCGCAGACCACACTACATTTTTCATCACACGGAGCCGCCCGACAGCCAGAATGACTCCAGTGCACTTTGGCTACAAACGCCTTAACTTTCCACAGCACATTCCATAATTTTATGTCTCACTTAATTTGGAGGATTTTGAAAACTTTAGCTTCAAGCACTGCAGCTCTGCCCCAGTGTCTGGGTTCAGTTTGGTTCTGATCTGGTGAATAAAACAGGCACAGCAGATGGTAAACCGCAAAAATGCCGGATCCCAGAATCTCACACCAGGGTCAAAAAAGGGCAGAGCTCGGAACTTGTTAGGAATGCTCCACATATATTTGTCTGTGGTTGTCTGGGGATGCGCTGATGGAATCCTCTGAACATCTGACCTTTCCACTGCTCCCTGTAGGCTACTGCTTCTCCTCTCCTCTCTTCGGCTCCACCACCTCTCTGGTAAATGTTGATGATGCTCACAACTTGTAACAGTAACACCACTGGCAGAGCAAGATATGCTGAATGACAACATTAAAGGTTCAATTCCCAAGTAGCACACTGACAACATTAAAGGTTCAATTCCCAAGTAGCACGCTGGCCTAACACAAGTGAGTTAACTACTAAAAAGGAATAGAAAAACACCTCCAAACAAACAAGTCCAGCTGACACAGCTATAAGCTTGCTAACATTCTAACTGGTGTCTTTTGGTGATGTTGTTGCTGATATCATGTTGTGAAAGCTTTCCTTTAACACAGAACTACAACAGAACTACATATTTTGGATGTAATGGAAATTACAGGTGTGTTTACAGTATGTGTCCTCCACTTTACCATATGAATTTGAATGGGATACAAAAACTAAGTGGCTATAAAATATTCCTCAAATGTGCCAAAGTGTTGCTACCAGCTATCCATTAAACAGACAGTAGCAGTAGGCTTAGGCTACCACAGTAACGTTCCTTCGGAAGTTTTCCACAAGTTCTGCCTTTAGACGCCAGTCATGTCCTTGAGTGACATTTGCACTTGCAGCCATTTGAATTTCAGACACTTTTGTTTCACATGCTCTGCCAGAGCGCAGCACAATCATCGGTTGCCATCAGCAAATGAGATTTCTGCCAGAGACCACAGGAAGAAAGTAAGCAAAGTTGTTTATCCCCCTAGAGTTTCAAGCCTGTGTGTTGAAGTTATAAGAATGCAGTAGTCTGCTCATACATTGCTATATAGCCCAAACATCAAGGAATATTAATGTATCAATTGTATACCTTCATATGTTCATATTTTCACATCCAGAAGTAGGTCTCTTATGTGTGGGCTAGCTCTTGTAGTAGCAACAGCTTGCAGCTATTATTGAAGTGAATTTAAGAACGTAGGCAGCTAAATCAATATATGCTCTACATTACACGCAAAAACACATTCAAATTTGAATTTCAAAAAACATTTAAATTCAAATTGTGAGCACAACCGTTTCGGTGTGAGTGAGTGAAACTTCCAGTAAAGTACGGGCGAGTTCTCTGTACTCACAGCTGAAGAGGCGGAGGAAACAGAAAAGGTTACATTGCCCCTGCACACTGACTGTCCCTAAGGTGGATCAGTCCAGAGGTTCTCACCTGCATTATAAGCAACGTGCACCCCTGCCATTAACTTCACTGCATTTTTCCCACTCTCTGGCAGCAGGGAGATAATCCCTGCCCAATATAACCAGAGCTGTGACACCCACAGCCTACAGCAAAACCCATGACAGCTCTTTGAACTATTAATAACCTTGAAGACATTCTAGTGAAGACTCTCCTCTTTTTTTACTGATGTTTTTTTTTTATATTTTCTCAAATATTGTATTATTGATCAAGCCTCTTCCTTTAGCTGAGAACTAAAAGAATATTCCAAAACCATTGATCCAGAGGAATGCTTACACTGGCCACACATCAGATGGACAGAAAAATGCATCAGTAAAAGTCTGATAAACACAAATTGAAATGGAAATGTATAGAGGCTGGTTGTTTCTCTGGAAGAGAGCCCAGCACCTGAGAGAGTCACTGGGTTTGAGACGGCACTCTGGGTTTATGTTCCTTTTGTGATCCCATAGCTGCAGCTCAATACCGTACAGTAAATTAATTTGCTTAAAAGGGAAGCAAACATCCTGTTGATTACAAGCTGGTGCTTTTAAGAAAATCAGAATCAGAGATCGGTCAATGCAGAATTAGCCCATTGAATTCAAATAAAACATCAGGAGGGGGAAAAAAGATGATTTAGCAAAAGATTGGTTGTATTGTTACACAGACAATTTGATTTATTGCAATACTCGCAGTTCCGTAATATTGAAAATGTTGTAAATAAATGTTGTTCCTTGACAGCCTGCTGTGACTATGTGATGTTAAAGAATTGTCACTGAGCCAGCAATGCCTTTCATTCTTTTATTGAGGCAATTGGATGGAGGAGTGTTCATTGTTTGGATGCCATCAGACAGAGCCCTTACCAGAAGTGCTGTGGGTAGCTATGAGAACTGAAAGAAAGGGAGAGGACTCCAGCCTCTTTTGCAGAAGTGGATATTGACCCATCTGATAATGATCATCATTTAAATCATATTAGGATGTTAAGTAGCATCTCAGGTCATTAATAGTGCGCTTACAGCTTAATCACTCAAGCATGAAGGACTTACAAATTATTTTCACTTTACTTCTCTTCTCTGTCCTGAACTCCCCCTGACCTTTTGGCCAAAGGTAGCATTTTCTTTGCTTCAGTGTCGTTCATTCATTTCTTCGATACACCCCCTCTAGCTGAAAACAAAAAATCTCCCCTTTCTTATAATGTAGGCGTTGTGCTGAGGTCTGTGTGCATGCTCACATCAGTGCACTGACCTTCCATGGGTCCTGCTGCTGCTGCCCCGGAGCAGTCTCGCCTGAGAGTCTCTGACCAATCAGCTCCTCGTCCTTCAGCTTCAGCCACGCCCACAGCTCCTCAAGAACGGCCATCAGTCCCGCCCACTTCTCCACGCCACCCTCCGGCTGCACTCTGGGAAATGGTTAAGGTCACTTGCGCTCTCTTTCCAAATCAATGAAGAGAATATTATTACTGAAGGTCAAGCCCCTAAGGAACCAATGTCCCCGGCAGGAGTGGAGAAACTTTTGCCTATATGAATGGAGACCCTACCTGCTGCTGGAGGTGCTGTCCTTGCAGCCATCGCCTGGCTGCTGTGGGCTGGTGTGTGTCTGTAGTCCATCGTCTGGCTGCTGTGGGCTGGTGTGTGTCTGTAGTCCATCGCCTGGCTGCTGTGGGCTGGTGTGTGTCTGTAGTCCATCGTCTGGCTGCTGTGAGCTGGTGTGTGTCTGTAGTCCATCGTCTGGCTGCTGTGGGCTGGTGTGTGTCTGTAATCCATTTGTTCCGTCCTTGATGATGTCATCATTGGCGTCTATGTCAGCTTGCATGTCCTGAGGGCAATGAAGGTAGCTGGTCAAGATTGTATTAACCGTACAGTGCAAAGTCATTTGTTAATATAATACATTATTTATGCACTTGGACGCCAGGACAAAAAACCACACACGCGCACCACACACGAGTGCACACAGACACACACATGCACACAGATACAGAGACACACAGATACAGACACACACAGACAGCTCTAACCTAGCATGGTAGAGCTCTGTGTAACAGCAGCTCATACGAAGCCAATGGACCGAATCTTGCCAAATTTCACTCATGTTAAGTAAAGAGAAAAACCTGAATGAAGCTCAAGGTGTATCCCTGTGGTCTGGCTCTCTGGGGGAGGTGTGTGATTTCCTGTTAGTGTCTGTGAATGACAGGTGTCATGATACCTGCAATCCTATTAAGGTGACTGTGACCGGTTGGTGTCCAAGCAACTTCAGCATATCTGGGAGACCTGCCATTTTCTTTGTCAGTCAGAGTATCCCACCTCTGCGAATGTGTGTGTGTGTGTGTGTGTGTGTGTGTGTGTGTTTGCGTGAGTGTGAGTGTGTGTGTGTGTGTGTGTGTGTGTGTGTGTGTGTGTGTGTGTGTGTGTGTGTGTGTGGTGTGTGTCTGCTTTTGTGAGACTTGGTGGACGTTTCCCAGCATGGTCTGAGCTGGCCATAAATGGTTTGTCTCGTCTACGCCTGGAGTGCTGACGTTTCATTTGCATTTATTTAAAGGGAGCAGCAACCGGTGCTGTTACTGACACAGGGCAGCCTGGGGGGAGAATAAGAACAAGGGATCGATACCACCCAAAGTGAGTTATCCTGGAATCTCTCTCAAGTTCAGCGAGTGCAATTAGCGCATATTCATCTAATTTACCAGCCACAAAACTGAACTTTATCTCCTTGAGACTGTCAGCCTATTCTAAAGCCACTAAAAGTCCTGATCGCTGTTTTCCTTTTATGACATCATGGCTTCGGCCCTTGCGTTGGCACACTCATGTGTGTGTGTGTGTGTGTGTGTGTGTGTGTGTGTGTGTGAGAGAGAGAGAATGGGTGGATCTGGACAAAATGTCTCCCTGCACACGCAATCTCCATTATGGCTGTGCTTTATGATGAGTCAATTAGTCTTGACGATTAGTCCAGCCACTAAAAATGCCTCCTGGGCAAGCACATCTCTTGAGTTCGTCTTAGATCCCTTTTTCTCTTTTTACTCAATTTGTCTCACTCTGCCCACCCTCTCTGTCACCCTCGCCATGGACAGGGTGCTGGATGACCTGCATGACTCGTGATTTACATCCTTGGGGTAGTCTCGATAACAGACTGGACTCTCCGGAAGGAGAGAGAGTGGAGAGTAAAATGCTTTTTGCCACACAGTCCAAACGGAGAGGAGAGGAGGAAACAGAGACTGAAAGGATTTATATTCCCAAGTCCATTAAGCTGCCAATACAATCTCGCTGTCATCTAGCCCCACCCTGCCCTGACCAAACAGTGCAATTCCACTTAGCTGTTTGGAAACATGTACACACAAGTACACCTATCGCACAACACGATATTAGACACACACACTGACCACACACCAACACACACTCACAAGAATGGAGCAACAACTGCTACAGTTGCCATTGCAGTGTGTGTGTGTGTGTGTGTGTGTGTGTGTGTGTGTGTGTGTGTGTGTTCACATTTGACTATTTTATTTCTTCATTCTGGCATTAAAACCTAAACCCTTAAGAACAGAAGCAAGGCAATAATCAATGGGGAAATAGCACAATACTGCAACCCAATATTATGTGATTATTAGACAGTATTCCTCCAAATATTTTTAGATAGTCTTAAAGTGAGTCCACGAGTCTAGACAGGAACTCGTCTAAACCCAATCCTAATGGGAGCCAAGCCCTCTCATAATATCAGGCATTAGTACACATTTAACAACAGTTTGTGTCTAGACTGGGGAGGAAATTGTTTGGGCTAAGAGAAAATAGATCATGCAAAAACTCATTTAAGAATTTGCTCAGAACTAATACAGTTTATGCCTGGCTGTTTAAATGAAAAAATAGAAAGTTAAATATCAACTTTCATTGGTCCATTATTCTAGTCAATAGCCCATGAGATCATAACATTTGGCTGTGCATATGATATGTTTTGACTGTAGCTAGTCCTGTTATGTCTCGTTGTGTTTGTAGTTGACCTCTTAGGGGAGTTCTCTATGTTATTGTGTAACTCCAGCTTCACATGAGTCTGCCATCTTCTGAGTTTTCCCTCAGCCTGTGCCACCTATTTGCTGAAAAGTGATGACACAGACACTGGCCTCAGATGCAGCCCCATGCGAGTGGTTTACCTGGGCCTCTCTTTCCTGGAAACTCTTATCTCTAACCATCTTGTCTGACAGCCTCTTCCAAAAAGCTGGACATCAGAGACGTCTGCTGGTCCGTGTTTATCTAAGCTGGCCATTACTGACTGAAAATGCCACATTGGGCCCGCCTCAAGGCCAAAGTGTAATGAGTCAATTACAAGAAAGATTAGCAGTATGAAATTAAATCTGACACAGTCTGAAGTGCCCTCTCGCCAAGCAGTTCACACCCTGACAGAGACACAGTGGGCAGAAAGGGGACGAACTTGCTAAATGCCAAATCACAGGCCGACATTTGCCAGGACCTGATCGTTTTTTAATGTCCTGTGTAATTTGTGTCTTTTTGTGGAGGTGTCTCTCCCCTCCCCCCACAGAGGAAGCTCGAGGTTCATATTGGGCTCTTTGATGTCTCTTCTGAAGACCTGTCCATTGCCATCTGCTGTTCTTAGACTCATTTCCACCAAACATTTTTTTTTAAATACATGTTGATTTAATACCCCTCTCTCGTACGAAACCCATCAAATACTTTGTGTGTCAAATACACAGTGTGAAATGAAAAACGACAAGGAAAATAAAGTTTAGAATGGTCAAGTCTGTGCTAAACCCTGTGTTGATTTCATTATCCCTGAGCCTCTCAGAGGGCCTCACCTCTCTGAACACTGGATGCACACAAAGATTGCAACAAGGCACTAGAAAGGACGCATTACTCTTGCACATCTGGTGCACTGCGAAAGATCACTCATACTTTCCAGCATACAGTACAGCTTGTTCTGATTCTCTTGATAACTCTTTAGATGATGGGATTAAAAAGGAACAGAAACATCTTTCTGACACTTAAAAACATGCAGCATGATGAAACGAAATGGTTTGAAGCTCTATCTAGAGGCACACGTCTATCTCTCTCTCAAATTAACAAGACCACAGTCAGGAAATGAGACCGACATGAGGCCGTGACCATATTCAGGATATGATACTTGATAAAAAACTGTGTGATCATGGTCTGTGGGCACGTCCTGCACTGCAGTATCACAGGGGGTGATTAATAAAGACTTTACTGTGGAGCCACAGAGACGGCCAGCTCCACAACATAAGTGTCAGGGCAGATTTACTCTCATGCTCTTGATTAAAGCTAACAGCCAGGGCCCGTTCCTTTTGTTCTGGTCTAAACCACCCTCCCCGACCTCCCTCTCTGTCACTCCCTGTGTCTGTCTTTCTGCGTTCTCACTCTGTTGTTTCTCTCCTTCCCTTTTCTGACTCTCTCACTCCTCTCTCTCCCTTCTGGCTCTCCTTACTTCTGTTTCTCCTACTCTCTCTGTCCCACTTTGCATCGCCCGGTCCCATTCTCCCCTCTCTCTTTCGCTCTCTCCCTTTCTTTTTTCAAATTTCAAATTCTCCTACTCTCTCTTTCTCTCTCTCTCTCTCTCTCCCTCTCTCTCTCTCTCACACACACACACACACACACACACACACACTCTCTCTGAGAGTGAGGTACAGTATAAATTAGCAGATTGTCAGGCACTCTGATGTGGCTGGGCTGGAGCTGGGCTTTCAGGGCCAGATGGGCTGGAGTCTGCAGAGCCTACGCCACCCCCACCCCACCCTCTATCACTCTGTTTGTTTAGCACCTGTGTGCCAGGCCATTCTCGCTCCCTCGCCAGACATTTCGCAGTGGTGAGAGCCCACTGGCTAACATATGCAGGGCATGCCGATTCCTCGAGGTAATGGCATAGTCAGAGTGAAACCTGGGCCTTGGTGTTTGTTTATCATTAGTCCTTCATCTCTGTCAGAGCCCGGAGCCAAAGAGCATTTATTTCAGGGCAAGCAATCCCACTACAGGAACCAGCAACCTGCCTGGCTATTATATTCCCCTTGAGATGCATTACTCTATTTTTAGACAGACTTCATATTAGATGGCAGCACCGACACAATTCTTTATTTTTTCCGACGTACTGTATCAATTTCTCGAAGTCAGAAGGGCTGTTCCTGCTTTATGAAACGGCCAATATGATGTGTACTCTGTATTCATGTTTAATTTATAACAAGCATTTGCATACATTACTACCTTCTCATTGATAGCCCATTATCACAAAGCCTCTCCTGGCTCATATCACTTTGCCCTGGCACAGGAAAAATAATTCAAATGTAATTTAGATATATTATTTGAATAATATTCCAGGCGGAGAGGAAAGTGAACTCTGTGATGCTTTTTACTTAAGAGGATTACTGCTTCACCCATAACTTTGCAAATGGGTTCAGCATAGGAACACACTTAATATCAGGAATTTAAGTAGGGCCAATTAAATGATGACCCCATGCGTGAGGGAGGGGGGCCATCTCTGCAATGAAAACATTAAATTCCTGATTGCCACCAACATAGCTGTGCCCACTGAAGGATATTTGCACAGGCTTAAGTGGACATTTGCATACGGTTAGTGTTTATACCCACTCCACTAGCTGGTCTCTGTCTAAGAAAAAAGTGAGAACAACCAGAGAGTCACAAAAAAAAACTTTCCACAGCATAGATAAGCTCCGTGCTTAGCCAAATGCTTGGTTGAGAATTAGCCTTTGAGCCCATTAAAAGAGACATTAAGAGAAGACAGCCAAACACCATTTACCGCAGAATTTTGCAATAGCAATCCAAAATGATCCCAGGACAGCATTTCGCGTACAATGCCGTGCAATGGGGATCACAACCTTGTTTATAATCAATCAACTCCGATCTATTTGTTTCGAAGGGCTTTGCGCCAGCATAACACCTCACAGGGGATCCATGGGGGATTGCCCATTCAGCAGATCACCCTATTAAGACAACAACCAGAGCAGCAGTTCACCAATTAACTCTGCATGATATGGCCAAAACACCCCACCATATGCAATGTATAGTGACACATCCCCACCGATGAGGGCTCTTGTATTAATGAAGCGCTGCTGATGACTGCTACACTCGGCACTGTCATGCAGTGCTCTTAGTAAGCACTCATTAAGGTGGCAGCAGGGGGATGCAACAGGAGATAAATGATGGTTTGTACCTAGCAGCGGCTGCCTGCTCCTGTTTGGCAAAGCTTAGTGTAAACAACTCTGTTTCAACCTTTAAATGATGCTTGGAAGGACTTTTTCCTCCAAATTGATAATATGCACATTCAGGAAGTTCTGAAGTGTTGTTAAGGTTTGTGCCACACCCTGGAGCTAGCCAGACAGCATAATCAAGGAGTCAGTGCAAGAGTATAATTTTTTTTTAACTTGTGCATAAGATGGCTTTTTCACAACTATATTGTCTAATTTTTTGCAATATTGCTTTTAGACTTACACTATTGGAATTATGATGAACTGTGACCTTTATGCTGTAAGATATACAAAGAGCCCAAGGTAACCTGATGACTTAACAGCAAGCGTGGCTCAACGACATATCCAAGCCAAAAGTGAGATGACAAAACTTTGCTGACTATCAACTTTGCAAAATCCGGAGTTTGAGAGATGAAGTGTTCATGCAGGGCGTGAGCATGACCGCGAAAAGATGTTTTATAAAATGAGGCGTTGATGTCACTGGCGGGTGTCCAAGGCCGCTTTCGGGCCATTACTCACCCACATTAGGGGCATAACTGTCACCTACCCAGACGGAGACGGAAGGAGGATCAGCGAACTCTCTCATCTCGCACTCATTCATCCTCTGCATGTCTTGCCTAAGAGTGTTGGAGAGGCAGACCTGTCTGCCCACAGATTTGGAGAGTACCCATGTGTCTGTGTGAGGCTGGAGACAGGGGTGTATCTATGTCTGTGTCTGCGTGTGTGGACCAGGGAATGTACAAGCACACAAAAGCACCCATTTCTGTATGCAGTCTTGAATCTTGGATTCAAAAGACCTGAGGCTTGGATACATAGACAGAGTAGAGCAGGACCCAGCAAAGCTGAACCAGCTGACTTGATGAGTTCCATAACAGTTCTCCTCATCACCAACACAAGCAGCCTTTCATCACAAACTTGCCTTAGGGCTTTGGGTGCATTTTACCCCTCCCTTAGACCTGAGAAACACAGTTCCCTCACACTAAATAAGCCAACCTGTATGCACTATTTATGTATCTGTGTGCACTTAATGGTGGTTTAATCAATACTGTATCACAACCATTACAGGTAAAACTGCCATGTTGTGGCAAGTCATGAATAGAGACAACAACCTCTACAACTCCATAGAGTGTGTTTCCCTTTGTTTGCTCAGTGTCCACAGATCACATTAGTCTGCAGTTTTGCTGGAGCTAATTCTCAGGCACTCACCTTGCAGAGTCTCTGATAGCGTGGAGACGTGACGGCCATCACCTGGAGCTGGTGCAGGAAGAGCATCACCTTCTGTAGGGAGGTCCGCACCAGGGCCATGATGCCACCTCCACTGCTCCTCTCCAGACCTCGTAGAATCCTCATATCGAGAGTCTGGGGATGGCAGCCTGAGTCAAAGTCCTGTCAGATAGGCTGGATCCCAGATCCCACAAAAAAGTACACCACCACTTCAAACTCCTGAACTCCTGCCAACACCCACAACAATCCAGACTTCAGGAGCACTTAAGAGGATTTCTGTCTGGGGTTAAAGGTCACCGTTAAAAGTGGATGAAACATAACCACCGGAGATGGATCTGCATGCACAAGCTGTGGAAAGGCGATCTGGCTCCCCTAGTCCTGTTCAGGTGGAGGTTGAAAAGAAGACTTGTCCAGAGACAGGGACAGCAAGCCGGCAAAACAGCAGGGTTCTCAAGAGCCTGCTCAAGTGAAGGAAAGTAAAGGTGAGGCGGAGGAGAAGACAGAGAGAGAGAGAATAGGTGAGAGGGAGGGAAAGAGGGACGAGCTGCTTCAGCAAATGCCACTGCCCCTTTGCCCGACCGACTCTTTCTGCCTCTGCCGCTTGGAGAGGGAGATGTGAATGAACAAGGGAGGGATGGGAGAAGAGAGGAGGGGAGGGATGGGAGAAGAGAGGAGGGGAGGGGAGGAGGGAGTGGAAGGGACGGGACGGAGAGAAGCACAAGAAAGGAAGAGAGAGGGAGGAGGATGAAGAGCAGAGGGGAAAGTGGTGGAAGAGGTAGAAAGGAGAGACAGAGTGGAGAGAGAAAGAGAGGGAGGGAGAGGAGAGTGTGTGTGTGTGATTGTACTGTATGTGTGTGTGGTGGGCTAAGTGAGGCACTGTACCCTCTGCACCTGAAGAGTCATTTGTGTGTTTTTAAATCAGAGGGGAACATACCTTTCGAGCATGGTAAATGTGCCTGACAGATTTCATTAGTTTGATTCAATAGTTACCAGCGGCATTTAAATCAAGGTGAGGGCCCTTGGCCCCGCAGTCTGGGACCAGTCGAGGACTGCACTGCATATTCATTTCTGCTGAACCTAAATAACCTCCATCTCTCCACTTTTTCTTTGTAAAGAGGCTTGAATCAGATTCTCATTTTCTTTTCATTTTTACCGCATCCCCCTTTCTCTCTCTCTCTCACACACACACACACACACTCTATCTCTATCTCTCTCTGTTTCTCATTTGTGTTTCATTTTTCATTCGAGTCGCTTGCCTGCCACTCGCGTGGAGGAAGTGAACCAAGCGACTGTGCACCCGACATGTGGAGTTCCCGCGGCAATGTCGCTTTCTCATCTATCCACATCTCGCGCCTGTTTTCGCTTCATTTCTCCCAGGCTCTCCTCTCCTCCATCTTTCACGCCAGCTCACTAGACAAATAGAGCTCTCTGAGCCTCTACGCCCCTAGTCCCGCTCAACTCGTCACAGTTGGACTAGCCCCTGGGCTAGAGAGGAAACCCAGGCACAGACATATCTGTTATTGATTTCAGTTTTCCATCGGCCCACAAAACTACTTAAGGCAGCATACTATGTAGGCTACTTAATAAAACTGGTCATGTACAACATGCATGTAGACATGCATAATGGATGTTTCCCTTTTTTCTAGGTTTAGCCTTCACTCACTTATTTGTGTACTAGGTATGATGGTGATACAATTTTATTGCACTCCTAGGATAATTTTACATTTCCAGATTTTACAAGCTGTTATTAAACAGCTGTATATTTTTTATTTTAAAAATGATATTTTTCTTTTCTGGATAGTGCTCTTTTTAGATTTTCTTTAAAAGAACAGGGAAGAAGCTGATGTTAATGTTCTGACTAAATGAAGTGAAAATAGATCAACTCTGTAACCTAATCCTTACCTCAGTGTAAGCTTTATAGGATTTAATTATCATCAAGAGGAAGTAAAGATAATTTAACTAATGTATGCACATTTTTGAAATAATTTTACAATTTGAGCAGCTTATGTTGTTGTTTATAGGTTGTTTTGTTCTTCAAAGTCCTGTGTTTCTTTTTCACATCAACAAATTCTTTGGGCGATGCTTCCATGTAAAGTGAGACCATACATTTACGCAATTAAGTCCCTCTGTAAATTAAGTGCAATTAAACATGCTCTCATACACAAGTTTGTCATTGCCATTCACCGAAGACGTAGGCTCTACTTTTTATGCTCTATTCTGTTACACAACGGGAAGAGCGTGTTGCATGTGTAATTAGTGGTTTTAAAGTGGATTCATTGGTGGTTTTGAAGGTTTTTTTCAAGTAGAAAAACTTTATAGCTCGATTGACAGAGCCTTAATCATGGTATACAGAATAACCATTTTATAACTAGGCCTTCTTCTCTAGTAGACTACTTGTGTTTTCAAGGCACAATGTAATGCAATGCTGACATCTAGTGGTGGCGGCTGATTACCCCATCGAAAGCTGACGCATGTCGACAACAATAGCACCTTTTAGCTTCTGACGATTTCAGGTCGGCTAGCAGAACAGAGCTGTGTATTTCAAATTTGGCAATACTCACATGGAACAATTACTCAACGCATTTCAGCAGAGCTGCATACAATTACGGTGACTTTGCTATGATAACCCGGTGTACGTGACAGCAGTTCAAACTTAATTTTAAAACCTCAGGCTACCAGGAGTGGGGTTCGAACCCACGCGGACAATCGTCCATTGGATCTTAAGTCCAACGCCTTAACCACTCGGCCATCCTGGTTAACAATATAGTGATCTGACATCGGGAACTCCACTAATTGTAACTAGTCGCCTAGACACTGAAGCCTCTAGAAAATGGAACACAATGTCTTTCGCTCGTTCGAAAGTATGACCAGAAATATACATGGTTTCTTGCCACCCATGCATTTCCCCTGTTTGTAACATGGATGATGGGGCTAAAGATTCCCTATCACTGAAAGGTTGGGGCAATGTTGCAACTTTAAAACATCTTCGAGCAACAATTGCACCTTAAGAGTACAATGTTACATGTTAAGAGTACAATGCTACATGTTAGCGCAAGTTAGCGCAAAATGTTAGTTGTTTGGTGGAGACCAGACCATCATACGAGGTATTTCATGTGTTGTCAGCGATATGAAGTTGGCGTTGTTTATAGTAATGTCTCGGTTACCACGGGCGACTTTCGCATTTCTCAACCTCTGCAAGTGCAACGGTTTTACACCCACCCTCGGTACGTCTTGATACAAAGAGAGAGCGTCAAGTTCTCGGAAACACGGGGTTACAGTCGGTAGTATGGTCACTGCCCTATCTTCCCATGACTGTTGTTAAATTTAGATTCTGCCACAGAAGACATTGGCGCCAGGCAAATGTCTTTGCATTACATGTGTGGGGAAAAAACAGATTGGCTTTCTAGGTTGTTGACTTCCTAAATAAATAAGCTTATTTAAAAGATTACTAAAGGAGACAGTTAAAAAAGTTATTGTTGTTTGAAAAATGTGTGAACCAAGAAGGTTGTGTAAGTTCCATTGCAACGTTTCTCCAGAAGACCGTTTCAGCTACAACGCATGCATCACTTAGGTTAAGAACACAAGCACTAACTCAAGATTAAAAGGATTAAATAGCTCACATATTCACGACTTAAATTATTGCACTCAGGTGTACAACATGCAAACCGAACAGAAGAGCAGACATACAGTGAGCCTTGATTACACAACATGTTTTCACATACAAACTTAATGTCACTAACTTAATTATCAGTTGCATAACAGTTTCTGTTTATCACATACAGTCTAGCCCTACACTAAGTGTCTTTGTCAACATGAGGTGCAGTGTGCTCCTCTGTCTTCTCTAGTTAAAAGTGATAAGTCATTTATTTACGTCAAATCTACCACAGCAGATCTGCCCTTCATTGCAGAAGGGTATAAGCAGTTTGCTATGAGAGTGAGTGTTATTTATTGCAGCAAGGGAAACAGCAGCAGAAAAAACGTCTGCAGGGGTTTGCTTTTTTGTATCGCACGGCTTTCTTGATTTGCACTGTTGCCTTGGCCACATAGTCTTGTGTGCTACCCACATTGGCCTCTATGTTGTCAAGCTTTGTGCCCTGCTCCTCCACCAAGAGGGCCAGCTGGAAGAAGAGTTCATGGATGTCCCGGATACGCCCCTCAAGCTCCAGCAGTTCCTTCTGGCGGTTCTCGATCTCGCAGAGGGCAGATCGCGCTGCACGGCCATCCGCCACCAGATTCTCAGAGAAGGCATTCCACTTCCCTGACTCGATCATCTCCTCAATCTGCTCGCCGGTAACCTCCTGGCCCACGATCTCAGCCTGCCTTTGGATGCGCTTCTTGCAGTTGTCGCGCTGCTCCATCTCCGCCTCGTTGTACAGGGACATGGCGCCGTGGAATGCAGTGGTGAGGGAGGCACACTGGCCGCGCACCATGCGTGCCAGGGACGAGTGGGCGCCATGCTCCTGCTCCAGGTGTTGGCACCGGGCCTCCATCTTCTGCAGGCGGGCGTACAGGGCCTGGCTTCGGGCCTTGATGCCGCGGGCGATAGAATTGGAGTCGCGCTTGATGCTGCTGATGCGTCTTATGGAGGTGAGAAAGCGTGTATTCTGCTTCCCCAGCTGTTTCACCTCCATGCGCAGATGGGCAATCTCCTTGTGCATGGCCTGCACCTCCTTGAATGCCTCATCCATCTCCTCCTCGCCTTCGAACACCACCTCCACTTGCTCTGTATCCTCAGGTCCAGCCTCCGCAGCCACAGCCGCATCTGTTAGCCTGGAGGCTGAGTGCAGCTCACACAGTCGATCCCGCATCCTGTCTGCAATGGAGTAAAGACAGTCAGTGATTGGGATCATGACAACAATAGCAACCTGGAAATCATGTTGGTCCACACTGTTTTGTTTGTTTAAGTAATTGTATTCTGTGTTCTATCATCAACATTCAACTTACACTGAATTATCTTCTTACTGCTCTACAATGGGGGCAGATATCAGTGTACTCAAAACACCTCATCATCTTGGTCTGCACAGTTTTTGGTACAGTTTTCCATGTTCAAAATACAGTACAACGGACATTAAGAGATCAAGAGATGCTTCCTTACTGCCATCATAAATCAATACTGCCCAGAAATAATTAGCACATAGCCTATCGGTAAACCAGCAACGTTTGGTCCATGCTAAATATTTCAACAGGAATAACCTCACTGATTATAAAAAATAAGAATAATGAGTGCTTTGGCACAAAAGCCAAAGCCTTCACTGCCCTCTCTGAAATGACAAATGTGAAGTAGAAATGGATGGAAGCCAAAATCACTGTATTATACATCCCTGCCCAGCACAAGAATGTCTTCAGCAGGATGTTGAATGTAGTTCTGTAACAAAATATTAATAACTATGGTCTACCAAGACCCTAGTATCACTCATTTGGGAAACCGTTTCAAAGTTAGACAGAAGCCATCAAAGTTTCCTAATCTGACCATGCAGGGGAGAGCAACTCATGTTACCACAGTGATCATCATTTCCCTCGTGACACATCCAAAAACACCCCTGAGTTGGGTGGGGACTTCCCTATGTCTTTTCTCAAACACAAACCCTTGGCAATGAAAGCGAAATTTACACATATATACATTTAGATAGCTTACATGGAAATTGAGACTACTTTTTCATCAACATATATTTCCAAAACCTGTCAATCAAGTGAAAAACTAGACTCTTGCCTTGAATGTAACAATAAAGGACATGCAAACACAGGGCCTAAAGATCTGACAAGTTGTGGTTTTGTTTGATAAGAACTCTTAATGTAGTATATGTTATTATACATATATGTTATTATGTTATATACATAGACGACATTATGTTACAATGTTAAAAGCACAGCAGATTAAGTTATTTGCCATGAAAGAAATGGCATGATAAAGAGATTGTCTTCGGGAAACCATCAATTAGATGATGTCATTGTAAAAGCTGGCAGAACATTCGTAGAGGTAGTCCATTTCAATTTAGCCTACTTGAGTAAACAAGATAAAGTAGCCTACTTAGTAACGATTTTGATTTTCAAAAACTTCCATCTACATGATCTGCCAGCAGCCATACAATGTTTGGAAATAGTGTAGGCTACTCAACGTAGACTACAAAAGGCCTATCGTAACGTCGTTTTATGACAGTGGAAAACATACCTTATTTCATGCTCAGTCGATTATTCTGCGGCTATATTACAACAGACACAAATGTGTATCATTTCCCCTTTGCTTTGCAGTCATTTTTCTTAGGTGCAGGAAATAAGACGGAACAACTGTCAAGTGGGAGTTGCCGAAATTGCTGTAATACCCCCACTCACGACATCAATTCGCGGCTATCTCTCATCTGTCTGTTACAGTCAAGACTGGCATCTTAGAAAGCAGTGACTATATGAACACACACACACACACACACACACACACACACACACACACATAAAGGTTACCAAGTGCGTTTACGTTTTCTGGTAATGTCTTTGTCATCTTTGTTGCACGTGCCAGTTGATGGTGCTATCTTGGTGATGGTGGCGGTCCTAACGGTCCAAGGAGAAATGCGCAGTGGGATTTTACCAACCGACAATGGCTGTAAACTGACCGTTTGACACAGAGCACTTGCTAATATACAGTAAGCTGTCCTATAGCAATTTGGCCTTACTCAAGTGACAACGACTTTTATGCTTTAAAAATATGTTCGGACCACAAGCCTATGTTTTGCCTGATTTAGGAATGAAGGTGTGTTTAAGGTGTATTTAAATGTAGAAACACGATGGATTATCTGAAATTGTATGTAGTTCGGTTGATACAATAATGTAGGCCTATTAAGCTACGCAAGGAAGTAAAAACTGCCCGTTTTAAGATATTCACAGCAAATAAGGAAGTGGCTATACACATTTAACCAATTGGCTACCAACCTATATTCGGTTGGTGCTGCAGTGCATCACTCATTCATTAAATCATCCTAACTTCTCCCAGATGTAACCAACCATGTTAATTTCAAGACAATCGGATATAGGTTTCAAAAACACTATGTCATTTTGCAAATAAATTACCCCATATGATCTGATACGATTTAGATGGGGTCGGCCTCCTCTAATCAGTGAGAGGAAGTGAAATATCAGGGCTGTTTTCACTGAGGAAGTGGTTCTTGGTTATGGACAGTCGATTTGACTGTGGCCTGCATGAGATAATAATGATTAACCAATAGGTTGATATCTTAAGTGTTTTGAACAAGCAAGCTGAGCAGTGGAAGTGCTTAAATTTGTTCACATCAGGGGTCATGTAGTGCAGTGTTTTTCAACCACTGTGCCAGGGCAAACTAGTGCAGTGTTTTTCAACCACTGTGCCAGGGCACACTAGTGTGCCGTGAGAGATCATCAGGTGTGCCGCAGAAAATTACCCAAATGTCACTCAGTGGTCCAGAAAAACAACTGTTGCATCAAAGAATTTATAACCACATGCTCTCATTGATTGTATGATTGCACTATTTGTGGTATGCAGGCATTGTACAACGGGGGCCCCATATCCAGTATTCACAGAATCATCACATATCCAGTTCATAACAACAATTAAATTACAAGGATACAAGGATACAAGGAAGTTTATTGTCACAGGCATATAGTTACTGGAAGTAAGAAATGCAGTGAAATTATGTCTGGTGTCAGCCTATTTGTGCAATAATGGGGGGGGGGGGGGTAAAAAGTGCAGTAGAAGAGGGGTTTAGTAGATTAAGTGGCAAGGGCTGCATAAAAAAGGTGGGGGAGGATTGGGATTGGGTGGGGGCACCAACAAGGAGCACCCAAGAGCAACAGGGGCAAGGAAAAACTCCCTTACCAAGGTAGAAACCTTGGGCAGATCCACGGCTCAAGGGGATAACCCAACTGCCAGGGGTCTTGGTGTGTGTGTTGGGGGGATGACAGGGGAGATGGGATAGTGTGCTGTGTATGTGGGGAGAGGGCAGTGTGCAATATGTGTGTTGGAGAAGCTTCCTCATGAGACAATTAGATATAGTCACCTACAAATGAAACAGAGGGCGCTTGTTTTATTGAGCAGGTCTTGCATAGAAGCCATAATAAGGCCATATCTGTGTATTATTTTAAATTTTAGGCTATGGTATGTTTATTTTTTTTTCTTCACACGGGATGTTAGTGTGCCGTGGGACATTTTAAGTGTCAAAAGTGTGCCGTGGCTCAAAAAAGGTTGAAAAACACTGATGTACTGGATCACTGAACTGGGAGGACAGATGTATCCTGTTATGAAAATAAAACCAAACACTGATCTTTCATACTTGGAAATGCAGTGTGACTTAGATGCCTCTTCTCTCTATGAAAATCTAAAAAACAAAATCCCCAAGAAATAGTAGACCTACACAGCTCATACAAGGGAGCAGTTGTTCTTGTTATCCTAGTCAGAGAGAGTAGAGAGGGACCCGGGTAAGGCTGCTGACAGGTTTTGGATTAAAGATGAGAGCCTCTGAATATACTGGGCCCATAGTATTTATCTCATCCTGAATTCCCAAGGAAAGAAAACACTGTTTTCTATCAAATATCAGCCACAATATCTTTATATTACATAAATAATTTGCAGTGATGATACATTATACTGTCTGGAGTTTGATGCCTCCAGAAAATGTAACAAAAGGAGAAGTTTGATGATGAAATTGATTAATTCTTGCATGATGGTAACAACCCAAGAAATTTCACATCTGCTCCACAAGAGGGCAATAGTGATTGCGATACACCATCACAGATTGTTTTCTAATGAAACAACATCAGTTTTGAGCATTAAGGCGTGTACACTTTGGGAACTTCTATAATAGTCACAATAGGCGATTGTTGGATTTAGTCTCCTGTACATAAAACTGATTTTCTAGGTAATTCAATTTGAATGACCTGATAATGAGAACCATCATCCTGGGAGAGGTGGCTGCAGACCAAAATGTAGGCACAAACATTTAATCTCGTTAAATAGTTCTAAATAACCATGAACATCAGATTGTCGGCGGGGAAAACTGTTCATATTATTGCCTTTAATCAGGACTAGACATCTTTAGCACACCTAGTCCATCTTCATCCATTTTATTGCATAAACATACATATACACTTCAGTGTCAATTATGCATTAACATATTCATATCAGTGAACAATCTAATGGCGAAAAGGAATGGCTTTCAAAAGGTCATGCAGCACTCTAATCCTAATCTGATCAGATCCAGGAGGTCAGATGAGACTTATTTTGATCAGAGTATGTCCTAGGAGAGGAGCATCAGTGCCCAGGTTATTTTTTGCTATCGTATCCTTTTACCATCCTATCTTTTTACAATTGAGTTGGACCACGGCTTCTTGTTTTCTGCATGTTTGTGAAAATAAAATGTTAATCCTTTGAACAATGTACCCTGCACCTACAGTATGGTACGTTATGTTATCTTTACTCATCAAAGACGTAGCAGGTCAAGTTGCCAACAACTAAAACAAAAAGTAAAATGTTTTGAGCTTAAACTTTCTTCAACTTTTTCTTCTACAAGGACCTTCAAAGTGTGTTCTAGACAACTCCTCACTGATTGTTAGAATGAGATGTAAAGGTTTTGCTATTAGTGAAGAAAACACTAAGGTGCATATCATGATTTATGTAGAACACCTGCCACTCCACACCACACTCCACACCATTTCTCAGCTTGACATAAGGATGATTGAGGGGAACTGACCCTTTTGTACATAAGGATGAAATAGTCTCATGATGAGGGGAACAAGGACCCTTTTGGCCTAAGACATTAGAATGCAAGAATGTTAAACTTGATATGACTAAACTAGTTCTACATTGATGCAGAGGGAAATGGCAAAGTGGCTAAATGCCAGGGTTTGCTGGAAATTACTGCTGTTGAATCATGGCCTTTTCCATAGCTCATGTCTTCAGACTGGTCAGGTCCTACTGCCCATGCCCAGGTCCTCTCCAGCAGAAGCCTCATGCACACATGGGCAGGCCTGTTACTGAATTATCAAAATTACGTTTGGATGTTTCCGTCCCTAATGACAGCACACTGCTACTCCTGTGTGAGAGTGCAGACCTTGTGACAAAGCCTGGGCACGTTCACTCTTCAAAACCTCCACAGAGACAAGAACATGACTCTTCAGTGTGGGACCAGAAATTAATCATAGAAATAATGATCTTATCAGGGGAATAATTCACTTGTTTCTTGGTAAACCTCAATTTAAGATTGGGATTTGACTTCATTTATGTTATCATTCAATAATAATAGTTATGAATATAACATTTTTATAATGATATTGACTGTGTTCTTCAAGTTTCCCGCAGACTGTTTCATGGGTTGGCTTTACAACCAAGCCTTCACTGAATATACAGAATGTGAATGTTTGTTTTGCAATTTACAACATTAGTTTTTTTAGTGGTTATGATAGGCTACACTAAAGGTTATATTCATCTTCAAAAGTTATTTGAGTAACACCCAGGGTTAAGTGAAGCCAATGGTTATTATTTTACAACCCAAGTCTATTGTATTTTCCAGGCCCCACCATTGGCTTGCACTCAAGGATGGATCACTGACTATAGTGTCACTTCAACACTTTGCAACCGAGGTACAATGCAAAATACAGTGGCTATAGTTTTGAATAAATGGATTATAGACACCCTATTTGTCTCAATAGAGTTTGTTGACTGATAATGGTACATTTCCAATCAGGTGTGGTAGCTGTGACATACCACACCTGCATACATATACTGCATACATATACTGTAGGTATTTTTCCTTTTATTTGCCTTTTCCCTGCATATAGTTTAACTTTAATGACTTTTGGTCATTAAAGTTGAGTCTTTTGGTCAGGGTGAGTTCAGTCGCTTAGAGGAACCTTTGGGCTTCAATGCCCCTGCAAGATAGGCAGTATGGGGCTCAGTGCTGTAATGTCAGTTGCCTTGTTTGCCCTTTCAAAGTTTCATGCCTCTGCAGATTTCAACCTAAGATTTAATTCTCTCAATTCAGTCTCCATTTGATAACTCGGGACCATGGTATTCCATTATGTAATATAGTCACACTGATTAGTACAGAACTGGTTGGGAAAGTTCTTGGCCAGTACTGTTTATCTCAAGACAAAGGACTAAACTGCTAATTGTAACTACACTTGTGTGTAATCTGACTGGACACAGGCTAATTGAACAAAACAAAACAAATACAATTAGAAACACAGAACACGTGTCTTGTTCTAATTTAATTAGTAGTTATTGACAAAGCAGTTCCTACACACAGGAAAACAGACTCTCTCTCTCACTCTCTCTCTTTCAATCTCTTTCTCTATGCACACACACACACACACATACACGCGCGCCCGCATACACACACACACACACACACACACACACACACACACACACACACACACACACACACACGTCCATAAACGCACACACCTGAGCACAGCAGCATGGCCACGATCGGGCACATCAGCATGTGCGACATGCGGCCTTGGCAGGAGCTTTCAAGAAATGTAATGTCTGAAGAAAACATCAGCTGTTTTGGGTTAGTGGGGCTGTGAGATGTGACTCAAATTAACTGATCCCATTAGCAGAGGTTGGGGATCTGCACAGCAACACCAGTGTCCATGTTATTTCATTAGGTTTCATGTGTGTCATGTGTTCCCAGGATAGCTTAGCTTTCCTGAGGCACTTGTTGTTTCACTTCCTAAAAACAAATAAAAAAACTTATGTTGTTACTGTAACAGAAGTATTTATTGGACATATGAATATGCCTATATGAATAAGGATATGTGAAGAAATATGAAAGAGAGAAAAGACTCAGGAATTCTCAATGAGGTGACGAGGGAAAATTGTTACTTTTTCATAGCTTCAGGCAGACTTAACCTTAATCTGTCTCTCCAGGTCACCTTAGGTGAACCCCCTTTAAAAAGAGGTTGTTGTAGAGATGATCACTGTATAATTGTTGTGGACTGGATTTCTTCAATCCAAATTTGATCCAACTATAGTTTCAGGACTCAGATTGTAGGGTGCCAGCAATAATGTTTCAACTAAAAGGGTGAGTTGGTTTTCAACTGCAGCAACTAAGTTCAGCAACATGTTCTTGATCCAGTGCCTACCAAGTTGTTTTAAAAAAAAGGTATTCAGCTGTTTGGCTGCTGATGTCCTAGATACCTCCTTACTGTCTGGAATCTTCCGCACTTGCCTCAAAAAAAGCCATTGTAACACGACTGCTGAAAAAAACACATCTTGATCCTGTCATCTGTGAATGTTATAGACCAATTTCAAATCTGCTGTTCATAGGTAAATTATTGGAAAAAGTTGCTTACAAACAACTGTGGATGTATCTGTCTCATAGCAATTTGTTTGATGTTTATCAGTCTGGTTTTAGAATGAACCACAGCACTGAAACAGCTCTGGTCAGAGTTGTGAACGATCTTAAAATGGCCACAGAAAACCACAAAGTGTCCATCTTGGTACTTCTCGATCTCAGTGCAGCCTTTGACACTATCGACCATACAATTCTTCTTCATCGCTTGAACACTTGGTAGGAATATGGAAGAGAGAAAAGACTCAGGAATTCTCAATGAGGTGACAAAGGAAAATTGTTACTTTTTTATAGCTTCAGGCAGACTTGGTGTGTCTCTCCTGGTCACCTTATTTATTATTATTATTATTATTATTATTATTATTATACATTTTATTATGTATTGTTATTGATCATTTAATTTTTTTAATTATTATTTTTTTTATTCACTTTTATTCACTTGTTATTATATGTATTTTCATTTCCATCTTTTATGTTTATGTAATTTATCTTTATTGTTTGGTGATGTCATGTTTGTTTTGTTATTCTCTTTCTTTTGGAGCTCATTGGGTCTGTGCCTGTCACATGAAATATGCCATATAAATAATGTATACTTACTTAAAAGATCAGGATGTGAACACAAGGGGCATACACATCTTTATCTGAGTTTAGACATCACATTATACTGTGGTGGGGGAACACTGGTAGGACATAATACTGAACAAGTGCTTGCTAACAAATATATTCTTGAAATCATAATGATTTTATCAAATTTATTCAGATAAAAAATATTTAAAGTACATACATTTAGGTAGGTTGGTAGTTGACATAGGGTATGTAGAGTTCATATGTCTCCATTGTTGTCATATGTCTGCAACTTTTGATGAAGGCAGGCAACAAGAGAGAACATCACAATATTATTATGCTAATGAAGACAGATGTAAGGATATTCTGTGTGAGAGTGTTACTATTTTTATGGAGTGGGAGGGCTTCTTTTAGATCATGTGCTGACCTTTCAAACTTCCGACTAATTCAGTAGTCTAGCTCTGCAGTCAGCAAAATACTCTAAAAACAGAACAGTGTACAGAGCAAGAGATCTGTCAGAGAGATAGCTTGAATAGGACAAGTTTGATAAGAGCTTCTGTATTCTGGACAGTATAGTTGGTGGCCGTAGTAGAACTTAGTGACACATGATAGTAGAGTAAGCATATATAAGGATATGAAGGCATTGGGGATTAAGTTAAGGCATCCAGTTCAATGAGGATGCTACAGTGAGGAGTACACAAGAAAGAGAAACTCTTCAGTAAAACTCAAAATAACTGCTTCATGTCTTAATGTCTGACCCACTCTACTTAGTAACTGCTGACAGTACCTGTCGAGAATCCAGCCAGAGAATGCGAGCGATAAAGAGCCAAATCTCAAATATTATTGGAATTAAGGCTTATTTGAGAGTCAGATCCTCTGTCTCTGTTCGAGGGGGCTTGAGTGAGATTGTAGTTCCTTAAGAGAGGGAGGAGCCTTGTGCCTTGTGCAAGAGCCAATCTTAGGGATGCTGTTAAACCTGTGAGAGAACATCATCTGCACCCTATAACAGGGAGCAAACTAATGATATATTTGGATGTGGCTTATTTGTGGTTTCAAAAAAAAAAAAAAACTTCACCACCAAAAACATCACCATTCTCATTTACACTCTATTGCTCCTAGTACTTTCCATTCTTAAAATGACAGAATCGTTTTTATATGTCAAATGGATGGTACTTTATATACGGCCATGGGTCATGTTTTTGTGAGGGAGAGATGAATATGTTGTCCGCTGATGAACATTGAATTATGGCAGTTCTGTCTGTGGAGCGAGACAGGATGAGAGGGAATGTTTCAGGCCCCTGTGAGCAAGGGTTGTTTACCGATCTTGTGATGCTCGGTTCACATGGCTGCTTTTAATCTCTAAATTGTATTACGATGAAGACTTTTTCTCTCCAGCGTAACATTTGACCAGTCAGTTGATTTTAATTCCCTCTGTGTTGAGGCAATCATCTCCTCTTCTAACTTTTTAACTATTTGTTTATGTACTTCAAAATTCTGTTTTTCTTTTTGTGTCTGGAAGGCAGGCAGGGCAGTATTGGTCTTTGCCATTAAGATTCTGTTACAAAACATATTGTTTCTCTTCCAAAACAGTCTAGACTTCCTACTCCCTCAAAGCTCATTTCCCATTACATAATATGTTGCCATTTTCAACTTCCTTTTCTAAACAGTAAGTTCTTCTTACGTGACACAGGTAAATCTGTGTATGTTCACTTCAAAAATGTTCTGTAGTTTCTAATGTACGTTCTGTTTCTTCATGTTTTGCCCTAGAAGACTGATTCAGTGAAATGTGAGAAACTCCTTACCAGACAAAATTAGAATGTCATGAGTTGAATGCAGTGTGAGTGTGATAGTTTGACACAGGCAGGTTTTGGGCTTTGACAGAATTGTGAGGTTTTGACAGATATTTTATATTGTAGCATCGTTCAACTGTTTCCCAAGGATGGACAGTGGAGGCTGGAGGTGAATTGGGTGATTTGTTTATTGCCTATTTAATAACAACCTACGGAACAGGTAGTAGGAAGTGTGTTTAACAGAAACAAACCCCCGAATACTTATCCAAATAAACACTCTTTGATAACTAAACAAATACAGTAAATACACTTGCTTAACATCTTTGTATCACTCTTAGATTACTGTTCTCAGCTCTGACAAGAATTAAACAAACACCTTGCAAGTCACCCCGTGACCCCACACCTCCATAAATGACCTGATCATCCTGTCCCAGACATACCCATTAACAACTCATCATAAGTGGTCTGGTTGACATATTCCAATATAAGAAGGAAATATAATATATGGTCCTGTATAGGCAACCAGAATACATTTTCCTAGCTGAGAGAATTCAAACTTAAAAGACTACTCATCCTTACCACAACACTAAACTTGTTCTGGGAACCTATTGTAAGACACTCAGACTGGCAATGACATGAGAATTTGTTAAGCCTTTAGGTGATCAAAGCCACTGATTCAAGGAAAATTACAATTACATTTTTTGTGGATTTCCCACCCTTTTTACAGAATCTAACCAAGGTTTATACATTGATTTGGCAGAATTTCTTCAGCTATGATGTTAATACATGTGGGCAGGCTGTGCATGGGAATGTTTTATTTATTTTTTTCTTTCTGATTAAAGCACAATCTTATTCTGATATGTTGGGCTATTAGGTGCTGTCAGCTGTCAGTTTTTTTTTTAATTATTTGCACACAAAACTGCCATGGAGTTTATACACAGTGGGGCTAATAGACTGGAGATTACTGTTGAGGCCCAGTAATTCAGATAGCCAATTAGTCAGGTCCCTGAATGCATTACCTACCACTTTTTTCCATTAATTTGCAGCAAAGACTCCTCAGAAAAGGTTGATGGACTGTCTCCGTCACTGTTTACAGTGTAGTGAATGGCTGATATGCACTGGATGTGACTACATCTCCATAGTACTTCTGCTCTGTCCTGTTTACAGAGGATGTCATTCTTTTGGGGCTAGACAAACTGTGCCAAGTCATTGCAAACATACAACGTCCAGCACCATTCACTTGATTTTACAGGCTCCATTCATTTTGGAGCCATTAGTCAGTTAGTTGTGGGGTACAAATTATATTTATGACAATAATGATTATTGTTCACTTACTCATAACTCATTACTACACAATATAATTGATAATGTGATATTGCAAATATTTAACTATTTTATTTCCATGATCAAATATAACTAAACATGACACAATATGTCTGCTAATGACATTTGTTTTCAGGTCTCAGAGATGGTTCCTGCTTTGCAACATGCATGAAAGATTGCAAGGAGTGATAGTGCAGCAAAGTTGTTGGCGCCTCTGACCTAGACTATGCAGCCGTCATGCTTATTATCAGCTTGGCTGGCATACCAGGGCGCTGACTCCTATTTGAGCTCATTACGAAGGACACTTTAAGTCCACACCATGTCTGTCAGAAAGCCCTGAACCAGTTCTTGTCTTGTGTTAAGTCTCAATTTCTGTCACAAGGAGTTCTATTCATCTGAATCTGTCCCATCGTTGCAATGAGCACCAAATGATGAGCAAAGAATGCAAGACTGCAATAAATGCCACTGTAAAGTTTTAGGCTACAAGTTACAAGTTCCCATTTAAAGAAGCTTCATTAAAAATACACTGGTTCTCTTTGTGACGATGTGGAAATAATTTCATTATACAAAGCAATGAAACGATGAAAATGAACTTCGGAAAGGCGGCACAATTTCTAAAGGACCTGCAGTGGCTAAAAAATTGCATCCACCTGGAGCCACTGGTAAAAATTGACTCATATAAAGAATAAAGCAACATATCTGTGTAGAATGTAAGTTACATGGTTGCCTGACTGTATTTACATAAAACTCAGCACACCTTGATCAACCCAATAGCTAATCTTTCATGGAGATTTTTAAAGATTTTCAGTGTTATTTTTCTCTCATCAACTGACAATTCAAAGGAACAATTTGAAAGAAATCAAAGGACCTCCTCTGCTTTAGTTATGTTCAACATCTCTGTTCTTACTCTTTCTCTCTCTCTCTCTCTCTCTCTCTCTCTCTCTCTGTCTCTTTCTCAAACCTGTATCCAAAAATAGAAGAAACTGGCATGTGTAGCCAAAGTCCTTTTAGGCAAGTCCCTCCACTCAGCAGCCATATTGTAACGCTTTTTGGGAACTTATCAGGCATCTATTTCGGCAGAAATGTGCGTGCGCAATTAAGGCTTCACGACACCAACCTTGCTCCAGCAGCGAGATCACAACACATGATTGGCATGATGTATTCACAACACACCACATGATTGACACAATGTATTCACATGTCTACTTTTTTGCCACGGAAGGGACAGGATATGTGTAGACAACTGCCATAGTGGCGTTACAAACTAACCCCATGCATTTGGAGGATTTTTTGAGTGAAAGTCTCTGGTGTAGCAAGGACATATGGGGACAGGTAGCCAAAGGTAGTACCTGATGTCTCTGATACAACATACACACACACACACACACACACACAAACACTGGAACCAGGCCTTTACCCCAGGTCAGGTGCCTGTGGGTGATGCTATCTATCTGAACAGGAAGTGATATTTAAGGGTCAAGCATGTGAGGGGTCCAATGTTTTCAATGGCCTGTCTCAGCTTGAGGCAGGACAAGCTGGACATGCCGTGAGACTGTCAGGATATACTGAGACCATCCAACTTTGTTATCTTGTCTGATGTCTGTCAATTCAAGGTACGATGCATATACTTCAGCCGATTCAGTCGGATCTCTGAAGAGACACAAGCTCCATGTAATGACCAGCAAGTCATGAGAAAGCTGTTACTCTAATAAGATCTGCTTCTCTCAAGCAACAAAAGTTTGTCTTGCAAACTCACTAAGGTATCTTGCTTTTTTGTTGGCCTTAGCACTTTGACATGTCCAAGGTCAATTCCACAGATCACACATGTTCACCAAAAGTTTATCAGAAGTAGACTTGACCAACATAGGAAAGAAAATGTCTCAGCACTTGCTTTTAAGCACACCATGTGTAATGCTTGTGTTTAATACATAATGGCTGTAGGGAAAACAAATTCCATTAAAACTAAGTTCAAAGCTGCATGTTACAATGTATGATTTTCTATGCACTGACCATTCTTGACATTGGATCAACAAACATACATGTTCGGCGTTTTAAGTCAGGTTGATGAGGTAAAACCATATTTTTAAAAACAGATTTTTCGGAGAGGAAAATAAGTTTAGGTGGGATGGTCCACGGTAGACTTCCGGCTGTCGTCCCAGCTTCTTGTTTTTGCCTCCTTGTGATGCAGCAAGGCGTGCCTGAGTTCTGTGCATGTGATGACAGTCAGGGGAGGCTCTTTCCTAAAAGAGTTCGCAGACCCAGCACAAGCATCACTTGTGAGTTCGACTGTCCTGGAGCGCGCCATTGCCTAAACTGGGCTGTTGGATTTCCGTTGCCATCGCCACTGGACGGCTCACTGGACGAAGGTGACTAAACGCATTGGGCTTTTAACATGGGGGCGGCGGAATCTGCGCAGCGGGACGGCAAGCCCGAGGACGATGCGAAAGTCCAGGAACAAAATGTGGAGGTGAACGCGGAGCAGGCAGAGCAAAATCTCGAAGTGAAGGTAAATAGAGGGATACATAATATTTTTTATCGCATGTAAAAGACAGTAGACTGTAGTATTTTATGAACACCAAGGCTAGTATGAGAAGGAATTTGTCTAGTTTGTTGGCTTGTTTAGGCTATTTCTCATTCATGGCAGAATACATCATGCCATTTTGGTAATTATTAAGCATAATCATGCAGGCTATATGTAGACATCAGCCTGTAACATTATTACGTCTTTGGTCTGTTATTTGCTGTGGGCTCGGTTGGAAAGTTTTTAACTCAGCCTCGAATTTGCAGTGCTATCCATTAGGCTTTTAGCCAATGAAATGCGATCAGTCTCAACAACATATCTACATATTTAATGCATACCATGTTAGAAGAAGAACTCATAATGCGTGTATTTCCCACCGGACACAAATAGCCCATCGCTGGGCTGCTTCAGGCAGAAGAAGTCCGCGGTGATGCGCGGTTTGGCAGTAGGTGCTGATGCTGCAGCAGCCTGAGAGTATGCGTGGCTACGCAAAGTGAGAAAAGAACAGGGTGCCAAAAATGCCCCCTTTCGTCTAAAGGACTATGCAGTGCAATGTTTCATTTCGGTTTGCGTCTACTGCTGTGTTTAGTGGAGTCGGACAGCTTTCGTTTTTTGGGAATGTGGAGAAAGACACTGTAGCCTGATAGAATGTGTCAGATGCAGCAGACCTACATCTGTCCCTCTGTTGTGTTTGATTAGGCCTATTTCTCAAATATTTCTCAAAATCATTGTTGACAGTCAGTGATGGGATAACCAGTGATTTAAAATGGTTCAGTGAGGGGATTATAAACCAGTACATTGTTTAAAATGGTTGCCTGTGTCTGAAGCACTAGCCTAAAATGCAGTTGCAAATGAAGCTTGTTTATTGAATGTGCCTTTCACCAGAGATGGGCATGGGTGGACTTAAAGAGCATGTTGAAGTGGTGCTCTTTGAACTGTTTTTACTTTGACAGATTGTCTGCTGTATAGCAGAAATTAAGCTTTCAGACATTTTAGGGCACCGGTCTAGAAAATACATTAATGCTATTGATCTGTCAGCTTGTGCCATACTGAGGATCCCAGTGATACACTTTTTTTATTTGGAGCCCTTAAAAAGTGTGAATATGCTTGTTTGTAGATTAGATTAGATTCCCCGACCAAAATAATTTTAGTCAGATAACAGCCCTTTTTAGAAAATTTCCCAAGAATAGTCACTGAGGGACTGTTTCATTTTCAACAAGAGTTCATCTGCAAACAAGTCCTAGGGGGACATTTTCCCTGCTGGGATTTATATTCTGACGTGTTCGACTGCTGAAAGACCCCCGTTCCCCTCCTTCCTGGTGACAGAGGGTAGATCTTTTTTCTCACAAGTCTGCAGAGGGACCTTATCGATGAGAGGTGATATGGGATGGCTTAGCAGGAAGTCTTTCAGGAGGAGCTTTCAGTGGATGTTGTGGGTTGTTTGGATAGCACTGCTCTATTGATTTATTCATTTTCTTTAATTAGCTACAAGTCCTTCATATCAAGCCTGGAAATAGGCTATGGAACCTTAGAATGGCCTGTTAATCATGTAGGTGCTGTTTTAGAGAGTGAATCTTTCCAAGGAATATTAATTTGCAATGTTTGCAGTGTTTGTTGTTTATGATGGTGGTAATGATTCATCGCATCTTCAGATGGAATATGCTATATGCAGTATTAGACATGTCATTTGAATCTAATATGGCAATCTAATTGTGACAGGTCTGTTAAATAGAATTTCAGCCGTAGGAAGTTAGGTGGTCTTGATTTACACTTACATTTTATCCTTTTAAAAACTGTTTACTGTTAATTTTAAGTATTGTAAGATTCTTATTATGTAAGTCGCTTTGAACAAAAGTGTCTGCCAAATTCTATAACCATAATCATAACCATCTATTTCATTGTATTTACTCCCCACAATGACTTTTACTATTACTGTGAGCAGATTAAGATTATTTCCAGTGAATTATTGCATTGTGGAATGGCTGTGAATGTGCAACAAAATGTACGTCATTGCATTTCTCCTATCCTTTTTTGCATTCCATCTTTTCTGGTTAGTATTTGCTGCTTAAACGTTCTGCATAAAAAAAAATGTCTCATCTTTCAGAGTGAACAGCTTCATGGTTAACTGAGGGTCACTCTGTGGAATGCTGCAGATTTTGTTATTGATAGACACAGACTTTGGTTGAGAGGCAGCCTCTTTTGCTGAATCAGCAACAGTTGCTCTGGGATTACTATAATGAGAGGATAGAAAAAAATACAACACTGAGATAGCTTTATATCAAAATATGTAATAGATATGCTTATTTTAGATATATTTTGCTTTAAACCTGGTGTTCCTAGTGGAAATGGCACAAACTATTTTAACAACGGTCACTAGTAGCTTCTACCTGGTTAACAAAATATATATTTGCTTGAAGTTAAGTCTTCTAAACTGATTTTGAAACAAAGTATCCTATGAGTTGGTCATTGTTGACTGGCTTGCATCATACCAGACCACCTAAAAGTAGACAACAAACCTTACATGCATATTGACAGGGTGTGATATATACCCTTTCAATGAAGTCACAATGCTGGAAACATTGTGCCGAGGTGCTTATTTTGGCAATATTCATGCAACTCAGCATGCTATTCTTTTTAATAGCCTGATTGCTTAAGCTTATTTTGCCCATCATTATGATTTCCACCAGTGCTTTCAGTGATTTCTAGTAAGGCCAAGAGCATTTACAACAGCAAAGTCATTAATTAGGTAATTTCTTTACCAACTTGTTAAATTGATGTCCGTATGCGTTATGAGTTATACCCCTAAAATATGATAGGTGATTCATATATTGTCACCAATCATTTTTATTCCTCATATAATTGGAGGCATGACTATCATGCCTTAAAGTCAGTAAGAAAGGTAATTTTCTCTTCTCCCTATTGAGCTTCTCTGGAGGGAAAAGAACTCCTACATCTGCTGCACTGGAACTCAGGTCAGTGGGGCAGTGGTAGCCTTGACAGCCAAAGAGTGAACTATATTCCTCTTCTACTGCATGGCAGTGTTGTAGTCAAGTCACTATGCCTCGAGTCCGAGTCCAGGTTCGAGTCTCCTGTGTTCAAGTCCGAGTCAAATCCAATCATTAAAAAAAATTCCAAGTCAAGTCCGAGTCGAGTCCACAACTCATTCGAGTCAAGTCCGAGTTGAGACACTATTAAATGCAAAACTGACAACCTTCGGGGCATTCATGTCTCCAGGCATTTGGCACCATTAAAGTTAACGTCCGTTTTGTACGAACATGACGGGATGTATGACATGAAGCAGTAACACTCCATTGCACTAATATTAATACTAAAAATAATTTAGATATTAAAATCCTATACCAAATAATATTCTAATGACATATTACAGGTATAGCCTAATGACATACAAAAAAAAGTCGAGTCCTCCTCTCAATTTCCGAGTCTGCATGGTCTGAATGTACGAGTCCGAGTCCAAGTTCAAGTCATTCAGTGCTCAAGTCCAAGTCAAGTCACGAGTCTCTAAATTTAGCTCATGACTCGGACTCGAGTCCAAGTCCTGGACTCGAGTACTACAACACTGCTGCATGGACCTGACACCTTTCAATAGTGGGGAAATGTGCATTGAAATCTTGAAGTCTTACTTTTCAATGTGCTGTCAGTCACAGAAATTGCAGAGTTTTTTGGTTTGACATTGTGGTGTTAATAAGACATCATGCCAATGAAGTATATCATTGTAATTATCGAGACGGTAAGATGATGGGAATAGCCAAACAGCAATAAGCTCATGGCATGAAGTGGGTTTTATTTCTCAGTTAACACTCTTGGAGGAAAAAGTGACAGATATAGTGTACCTGTTTTTCTCCATAGTGACTATTTTTTCCATAGTGACTATTTCAGAGGAGTGGCAGTTATATATTTCTTCTCTTCTATTTCATTTAGTTACTACAGAAGAATGGACAGATATCCCGCTTGAATGGAGCCCCAGAGGACCAAGCTGAGGAGTTAAATGGTCTTTGTGAGGAGAAGGACCTGGCAGAGGGTGAGCACTGGTCCTTGCTTAGTGTAGATTATTTAAACATAGTAAATTAAATAAATTCTCCAATGCCATCATGTAGGTAGCCTAGGTCTAATTTCCATTCACACCTCATTTTCATCTGAAGGTGACTAAAGAATTAAATTACATGCCTTTAGCATCTGTATGACTGTGTGTGTGTGTGTGTGTGTGTGTGTGTGTGTGTGTGTGTGTGTGTGTGTGTGTGTGTGTGTGTGTGTGTGTGTGTGTGTTTGTGGTTGCTAAGGATCAAGTGCAGTGTTGAGTATGAAATAGTTTGGATGTGAAATGCTAAAAATATCATTAAAAGACAACAGTTAACAGGTCTTGACCACTCCAGTACGATGACCAATGCCACCTGCACTGTCTTTGTTTGCACTTTTTATGGACACTGCAGTAGTGGTTACTGACGATTGATAAATCACAGTTAAAGCATAAACTTCATTAAATCATCAGATAAACATAAATTGTAAGATGTGTTTAAGGCTCATCGGTCTGTTATAATGTATATTGTAAATCTTTTTGCTCATTTCAGTTGCCTCAGACCTGAAAGCAGACAGTCCATCTGTAATCCAAGACGTCGAACCTGCAGTGATCAACGTAAATGAAGAACAAGGGTGTATGCTTTCTGAAGATGCTCCATCAACAGAAGAAAACAAGGCAGAGGAAAACACAACTGTGACTGAAGAAGAAGAAGTCGGCTTCAAGAAAATAATCAAATTCTTTGAATTAAAATTCACAGTCACTAAGGATAAGGCAGAAGAAAACAAGCCAGATCAATCAAAAGATGAGAATGAGAGGGAGGCATTAGTGAAATCTGATGACTCCAAAGACACTAGCACCATCACCACAGAGCAAGATGCAGAGGGGAAGTCTGAGGAAGAACCTGTTTGTGTTGATTTGACTGCTGATTCTGCTGCTGTTGAACCATTACAAGCTGATGAAGCAACAGTACAACAGGCCACAGACACATCATCTCTCAATGAAGAGGTGACACCTGCAGAAGGTGTTTCTGAGTCACAGGAAGAAACCAGCCCAGAGGAGGGGGAGGAGGATTTGTCTCCAATTAAAAAATTCTTCACCACTGGGATTTTTTCCACTTTGAAGAAAAAGAAGAAAGAGGAACCATCAAAAGACGAGGCTACTGGCGAAGAGCTCCAAACAATTGATAAAGAGGAGGTCGTAAAAGCTGTGGAACAAGAAGCAGCAGAGCCTGCCCAGGAAAGCAAAGTGGAAGATGCCCCTGCTGAAACAAGTGAGGCTGAACTGTTAGGGTCTCAAGAGAAACCAAAGGTTGAAAGTAGTCCTCTCAAGAGACTTTTCTCAAGGCTCTCTTCAAGAAAACTAAAAATACCAGAGCCAACTGAGAATGCTGCCGAAGAACAGGTCAAAACAGACACAGACACTTCAAAAAAAGAGGGAACCTCCATCTCCCCTCCAGAGGACAAAAGCAAGGATGAGTCTAAACATGAGTCTGATGGTGAAGGAGGTTCAGACGGGGAAAGGAAAAGGCCGTGGAGTTCCTTCAGAAAACTTGTCACCCCTAAAAGGCAACGGACTAAGCGTCTATCTGAGAGTGAAGATGAAGCAACAGAAAAGCCCTCTGCAGATACCCCAGCCCCTGAAGCTCAAGAGGAGGTTAAACCGAGTGAAGAACATGAGCAAATTGAACCTTGTCTGGAGGAGCCCAAAAAGAAGTCTGATTTGTCTGTTTCCTGGGAGGCCCTGATATGTGGAGGATCTACAAAGAAAAGGAGCAGAAAAGGTTCAAACTCAGAGGATGAAGTTGCAGTTGAGAAGGACAGCAGGCCTGAGGATGACCAAGGAAAGACTGCAGAATCTCCACTGGGAAGTTCTCTGGAAGGAGATGATGAGCATGTATCTTCCTCTCTAGAACAGTCCGGTAGTCCCGCTGAAGGTGATGGGGGATCGACATGGAAGTCCCTCAAGAAACTTGTAACCCCAAAGAGGAAATTAAGAGTAGGAGAATCAGGTGAGCAAATCCCCTCTGATGGTGAAACCACAAAAGATGAAACTTCATTTTCAGTCAAGAAACTAATCTCAGGACGCAAGAAGCGAAGGTCTGATGGAAGACAGGAACAGACATCATCTGATGAGGCTGGTAAAGATGCTGGATCAGAAGATGAAGATGATGAAACACCATCAGTGGTGCCTTTGTCTGAATTTGATGTGATTGAACCAAGCATGGTGCATACAATACCAAAAGATGAGGAGCCCACAGACATTACCCAGGAAACTGAAGAGAAACTGCCCCCACCTCACCATGACATTGGCCCTCCAATTGTGGCAACTGTTCCGAAAGATTTTGAGGACCTGACAGACTACATAACCAAGCATCAGCAGCTCAGTGACATACCAGAGGAGAGCATTGTAACACCTATTGGTGAGGAGGCTTTTCAAGATGACACAATTGCAGAGGACATTGCAGAGTGGACATCTGAAGCATTCACAGTTGCTGAGCCACCGACTGAAGTTTCCTTTGTGACAGCAGTCTCTCACCTGTCAGAGTCTCCAAAATCCTCAGGTGCCTCAACACCAGTCGCCTCAGAGGGGGATATTAAGGACACAGACATTGTCTTGCAGGAAGCTGTGGAAACTGTCAGCATAATTTCAAGTAACTTATCAGTAACAGATAATGAGAAGATACAGGAAGTGGCAGCTATGTCTCTTACACCACAGTTGTTAGGAACATCTGTTAGTGAAGAGACAAAGGTTTTCATTGCACACAAGAAATTTGAGGCAACCAACATTTGCATAGGTCTTTCAACTGAAGACATAGGTGTTACTGAGGAAATGCCTCTCATGACAGTGGTAGAGGCACCATCTGAGGTTAGTGAAGCTGTATCTACTGAATGTGTCGCTGGAGAGGATTTGGCCGAGGAACCTGAAGCAGCAGGAATTACAGAGGATGTACTACATGAAGCTGAGGTGAAAGAAATAAGGACTGATTTCCATGAAGAGGACCACAGGGAAGAAGAAGCTGAAGCAGGTCAAGCCATTGATGTGGAAAAAGAAGATGGTGAGGAAATGGGTGAGATGCCATATGTGATTCAGACGGAGAATCAGCAGGAGACAGAGTTAGTCAATGGCCTTGAAGAGCTTGTACCAATCCATGTCGCCATTACCAGTGCAGTGCAGGGAGAAGTCCAGTATCTGGAAGGGCAGGTTATTGCTGAAGACACACCAAGGCCTGCAATGGAAGGCCCCATGGACTCAGCAGTAGAGGAGGCTGTATGTGGAGAGCCAGTTATCCTAGCTGAAATGACTATTCAAGGAGAGAAAGAGCAAGAGATCTCAGCTATTGAGACAACAGGTGCTGATATTCTTCATGACACTCTTGCTGAACTGGTTGAAAGTGAAATGCAAGAAGTTGTCTCTTCAACATTAGGCATTTCAACAGATGAAAGCTCAGGGATGCCTGAAGCTCTAATCCCACTTGTGGCACCAGCAGTGCAATCTACAGAGTTCCAAGAGACTGTTGATGTTGTTGAGCCAGTGCTAGATACAGTTACTTCTGTGGTGCTAGAGTCAGTCACTGAAGAAGTTGTAATGGAAAATGTACATGCAGTATGTTTTGCAGATGATCATGAAATCCAAGTTAAAGTAGAAGATACAGAATTGCAGTCATCAGAACCTGTTGAAGAGTCAACATTGGAAGTAGCATCATCAGATGAGGTTGCTATTGTGGAGGAAGCTACCAAACTGGAAGTGGCTGAAAAAGAAGAAGCAGAATCAGCTGAAGAGGTAGCCCCCCTGACTGCTCCAGATATCATTCAGCATGTGGAGGTCGAAGACCTATCTGCTATTGGAGATGAGTCAATGTCTCCAGAGGACATTCTGTTGCCATTTGAAAAGGCACCAGAGGATGCTATTGTAGAAGAAAAGCCAGCTACTCAAGGAGATGAGATGACAGAGACAGAAGCAGACCTGCCAATTCCAGACTCCACAATTCCCGAAGCCATAGTAGAATCAGTGGAAAAGGAAGAAAAAGCTACCTCCGAATTTGCAGAAGCAGAGGCCACTGAGGCAGAAAACCAAGCAGTTAAAGAAGTGGTGGAAACACAGGAAACTGCGCCATCAATACCAGCTGAACCAGCAGCTTCTGAGTCTGTTGCTGAAGAAGCACTTTTAACTGCTGTGGAAGTACAAACATCATCTTTAATTGAACCAGAGTTGGACACACCTGTCGCTGCACTGCAAACAGAGACATCAGAAGTAACAGCGCAGGAAGTAGAAGCACCTGTTATCACTGAACCAGAGGTGGAGATAACATCTGTAACATCTCCAGAAGAAGCCATAACTGAAACTGCACAGGAAACTCAGGCACCCACACTGGCAGCAGAGCTGGTAGTTGGAACAACAGCAGTGACAGAGCTAGAGGCAGAAACTCCAGTGGAACCTGCCCCAGAAGTAGAAACACCTGTGGTGACAACCCTGGAGGTTGAAACATCAGTGGTATCTGAGCCAGAATTGGAAATACCTGTATTGCAAGAAATAGCAAAGGAGATGCCAGTGCTATCTGCGGTGGAAATTGAGGCACCAGTGCAATCAGCAATAGAGATTGAAACAAATGTAAATACAAAAATGGAGGAAGAAACAGAAACTGTCGCAGCCATGGAAGTTGAGATGTCAATTGAAAATGAGCTGGCCATAGAGACAATTCAGCAGACTGCACTGGAGAAAGAAACAGCAATACCTGATGCCCCAGAAGAAGAAATTGCAGTTGCAGCCATTCCAGATGTAGAAACAGCAGTTGTAGAAACATCAGTAGCGCCTAAGCTGGATGAAACAACAGAGGTTGTATCAACACCAGAAGAAGTTGCTGTTGTTGCTGTTCCAGAAGTACAGACAGGACAGACTATGGCTGCCCCAGAGGTAAGCACAGAAGTTGTTGTTACACCTGAAGTAATTGCAGAAGTTGCTGGTGTACCAGTGGCAAGTGCAGAGATGGCTGCTGCTCCAGAAGTAAGCACAGAAGTTTCTGCATCCCCTGAGGTAACCATACATGTTGCTGCTGCCCCAGAGGAAAGGGCAGAAGTCACAGCTTCCCCATTGGTAATCACAGATGTTACTCCTGCCCAGGCTGTCATCACCGAAGTTACTCCTGCACCTGTTATAATGACAAGCATTACTCCTGCCCCAGAGGAAATGGCAGAAGTCACAGCTTCCCCATTGGTAATCACAGCTCCTGCCCCTGTCATTGGTTAATCTGTTATAATGACAAGCATTACTCCTGCCCCAGAGGAAATGGCAGAAGTCACAGCTTCCCCATTGGTAATCACAGATATTACTCCTGCCCAGGCTGTCATCACCGAAGTTACTCCTGCGCCTGTTATAATGACAAGCATTACTCCTGCCCCAGTAGCAAG
Source organism: Alosa alosa (assembly GCF_017589495.1). Classification (NCBI taxonomy): domain Eukaryota; kingdom Metazoa; phylum Chordata; class Actinopteri; order Clupeiformes; family Clupeidae; genus Alosa; species Alosa alosa. The sequence continues at coordinate 17,654,568 of NC_063207.1, read as the reverse complement.
CACAGTGGCTGCAGTTGCCCCAGTTGTTAGCACAGAGGTTACTGCTGCCCCTGCTGTAATCCCAGCGGTTGCTTCAGAGGTACAGGCAGCTGTTGTACTTGTGCCAGAACTTCAGACAGCTGTTATAGCTGCCCCAGAAGTGAGAGCAGTGGTTGCAAATGCTCTTGTGGTAGAAACACCAAGTGTGGTTGTGCCCGAAGTAGAGGTAGATCCAGCTGTTATTGTTTCTTCATTACAGTCAGAAGTTGTTGCTCCCCCAAAAGTGGACACAGCAGTTGTAACAACTCCAGAGGTACGGGCCATGGCAGTTGTGGAGACAGAAAAACCTATAGTGGAGGCAAAAACCCCTACTCCAATTGCTCCAATTGCTCCAGTCTCTCCAGTGAACGTAACAGTGACTGTGACTGTGACATCTACAATAGCTAAAGAGTCCCATAACCCAGAGCCCCCTAAAGTGGACATCCCTGTTGCCCCTGCCCCTGTTGTAATTAGCCCTGTTGCCCCTGTTATAACTGCCCCTGTTGTCCCTGTTATAGCTGCCCCTGTTGTAACTGCCCCTGTTGCTCCTGCCCCTGTTGCCCCTGCCCCTGTTGAGACTGCCCCTCCTGCCGCAACAGCAGAGAAGCCAGCTGTCATGGGCCAAATCCCACAGCAAGTGACTATTCCAAAGACAAAGGCAGTTCACACACCAGAAACAGAGGATGATGTGTGGGAGGATGCAGTGGATGACATGATCCCTAAGATAGAAGTGGCATACGCTATTGCCACACCTTCAATTGTGACCGGTGAATGTGTTCAAGAGCAAGCAGAAGATACCAGTGGTAAGGAAGCTGAATTCAGTGACCCAATTCAGTCCAAAGAGGAGGGAAGTGTGACAGCGGACGTCCGACCCCAGGAAGACTCAGCTGGCCTTAAGGCCGAAGAAGGACCGGCGGCTGAGCTGCAAACCTCATCCGAGTTTGAATTCCAAGATGCTGCTGAGAATTCAGATTCCACCCTCAATGGAACTTAAAAAGCAGTTGTTTCAATGCAGCCAAGCTGGTGAGTGCCTCCTTTCATATTTACTCTGTTACTGTATGCAGCTAATGTGAGATATAGAAACCACAGATTTAAATCAAATTAAATTGTCCCTGACACAGGTTCAATGCAGGAAAAGGAAGGTGAATCGCCCAATGTTCTTCAGAGGACCATCAGATGAACTGCCTGGCTGAATTTCGCAAGATAGACCAAGGACTCCATCTTAACACCCTGGCACAGAGTTCATCTCAGCTCAGAGGACAATATTCTGAAAGCAGCTATTGTGCAGATATGCCATTTTGGTTTTGCCAATGTGATTATCTAACTGCACTATCAGCAGTGCACATGACTACGATGAAGAGTTTTCACTGTTTGGTTATCGTATCAATTTCTGTTGACTTCAAATTTAATTAGAAAGTCATTTTTACTCTACCGAGGAGAATGATTGTTTCTTTTAATTCAGAAATGCTTTAATCAGGAATTTGTGTCAAGTATATATATATTTTGTCCTCACGCTAATGAGGATTAATTATGTATGTCATTCAGCAACCCAACAGGGTAGTCTGTTTCTAACCAAAGTTCATAATAACAAGCATTCTGTTGTTTAATTGGTAATTTCATTTAAGAGTCCTTACTTCAAATATAGAATGCATTCATTTAGTTTGTATTATTTTACAACATAATGTAATGTGAACAAATTCTACATTAATAATGATTGTTTTTTCTGTTGCGTAATAATTCATAACAGTTATTTGACCACTGCTTTTGAAACACTGATGATATTTGAATGAGATAAATACAAAAGATGTATTTGGCTGAACTAAATTGGCAAGTGTAAAAATTTACTTCACATTTTTGTGAGATCATATCTCACATCTGACTTTCTCTGAACCGTATCTCATACTTATAGGTAAAAATGAGGAAGGGGAGCAGCGATATGTAATATCTGTTGACTCCTTATTCAAAGACACTCTGTGTCTGTGTATGTGGGTGCATAAAAGAGGTTATATCTGTCAGAAATGGCAGGTTTATCAGGGGAGTATGGCCAAGGATTGATTGATTTTTTTCTCCTTGATCATTTTGTATCTCATCTAAATTGTATCCATCATATGGTATTTGTACAAATTGTATACCTAAGCATCCTAAATGACACATTAACAAATAACTAAATATTATACAAAACAGTACCTGTAACTTTTCAGATTCCACGCTGTTAATAAACTTCAAACTACTGTATGTTTTATTTAAATAAAATTATCCTTGCATATAAAAAAATGTATATACTTGCTTGGACACAAGAGGCAAGTGGTTTGCAGAAACAGAAAATAGGTGTTGTCCTAATTATATAGATCTGAAGCATGGTGAGCTTAACTAGTAAAAAGTTAATGGGTCAAAAAACCAGCCCCAGGCGTTATCCGTATCAGGCATCCTGTGCTATAGAAGGTCCTGCTTTAATTCAACATCACATGGCGCAGCAGTAGTCCCGTTGCCTTAGAAACGCCAATCCTGGGTTTCATACCTCAATGTTGAGAATCTCTGTCATAGGTAAATGTGTCTGCTAGATCCCACTCACTTTACTTAAAGGAACCATATGTAAGATTGTGGCCAAAACTGGTACTGCAATCACTTTTAATTACAAATTACTGTAGAGCGGTGTATCCCCTCCCCCTCCTCCCTGACTCGAGGTTGCCAACCCAGATGCCGAAACACTACTGACTTTGTGATTAGTAGATAGGTGGAGGGTCAGGCCAAAACACAACATGCCATTACAAAACACAACATCAGTTGAGGGCTGCAACTTCACTTTTTAAATGACAATATCCTGGCCGGACTCCTGTTGTCAGTGATATAAGTATTTGAAATGAACATGATTTCTTAATGTCTAGTGACATATCAGGGCCATTTTATGATTAATTGAAATACATTTCTTACATACGGTTCCTTTAACATACACTATGGACAAAATAATTGGGAGTGGGACACCTACAGGCCATTACACCTACAGGAACATTTGACATCCCATTCGAACTGTACATAGGAATAGGAAAGCTTTAAAAGCTTCCACTCCTTTGGGAAGGCTTTCCACAAGATTTTGGAGTGCGTCTGTGGAATTGTTTGCCCAGTCATCCAAAGGGGTATTTCTGAGATTGAACACGGATGTTGGAAGAGAAGGCCTGGATTGGAATCATCCCAAAAGGGTTTGATGGGGTTGAGGTCAGGGCTCTGTGCAGGCCACACCAAACTCACCCAGCCATTTCTTTATGGACCTTATCCCCCCCATACATGACACAGTAGATGTATGTGCTATGTTAACCATTTAGCCATAAGAAGTGTCTGCTAAATGTAATGTAATAATAATTTACTAACATGTTTGGGACACAATTGACAAGGGCATGGCAAGGACTAAGCTAAGACAATTTTATTTTATGTCAACATGGTTAATAAAAGTCAGTGGATGCTTATGAAGAATGGCTCTGCTCTAAGGTGAGCACTTTTGAGCTACACTATATAAGATGAAGAGTCAAACACAGTTACATAGAATATTATTTACAAAAATCTGTTTATTATCAACAAACTTTATCAAAAATATTAACAGTTTTCAGACAAAAAAATAATCTATATAAAGATGTAAATACAAAAATTAAATATTATGTTGAATAAAGAGAACATAAAATCAATTTACATGAAAACCTGTAAATGTTGTGGCACAAGAAAAAAAGATTTTCGACCCAAGGCTTTCAGCTTTCATTACCATCAGGACGTACTGGACTTGTATCTCTTGAACCATTGCTCTGGGTTGCATCTTGTGGGCGTACAAAACCCTGCGCAGCCACTGCCTGACTGCAGTGATGTTTGAAGACCTCAGCCGGGCTACTGAAGGGGGTGGCACAGGAGTGGCACTTATATGGCCGGCTAGAGGGCAAGAAGAGGGCCTCTGTCTGGCTGCCGTCTACCCCGTCACACAACAGCAGGCACTGGGGGTCCACCATGGTGTAAGCGTCCTGGGAGAGCAGGCGACAGGTGTGGCGCGCCGCCTGACTGGCACGGCAGAAAGACTTGTGGCACGCGCTGCAGCGGTAAGGCTTTCCCGTGTGGGTGTACATGTGCTCGCGCCAGTGGCTCCGCTGCAGGAACTTGCGACCGCAGGTCGGGCACTGGAACCGCCGGCGTTTGGCATCCCCACCCGCGTCCACCGCAGACCCTTCCTCGAGGCGGTCGATATCGGCGATGTCCGAGGGTGGGGGTGTAGAGTCTCCACCCTGCTGAACCACCAGGGCCGGCAACTCCCCGTCACTGTTGACAACATCGCTGTCAGCGCGCGCCGTCTCTTCCTCCGCTTCGGGCTCAGCGAGAGAGCTGTCAGGCGTCATGTCTCCACTTCTATTTCCAACCGGCTCCTGCTCCTGGGGCTGTGAGCTCGCATGCTCCCCCTGCTGGGAGCCCTGTTGCAGGTGAAGGACCATGTGCTCCCTCAACTGACTGCGCTGGGTGAACAGGCTGCTGCAGAGCCTGCACGTGTAGTGCTTCCTGCGGGAGGCGCTGCGCTGAGCCAGGCCCACCTGCACGTATGGTAGTGGGGGGCATGCAGAGGGGGCGGTGGGACTATAGGACACCTTCCTCTCCGCTGACACTTGGGGCGACTCGCAAACAGCCATCTCCACACCTCCAAGCTCCTGTTTGGGAACACAGGCTGAATTTTCAGGGGACAGGAAGGAGGGGTGCTTTCGCTTGCGGGGCGAGGAGGTACTGGAGAGCTGTTCTGAGATCTGGATGCCGTACAGGGAGTTGGTTAGCATAGCAGACTGCACGCTGGGCTGCAGGTCCAGGCTGGCTTCCTGCAGAAGAGGGTAAGCATGCAGAAACTTGACACCCTGCTCCAGTCGCATTGGGTCGATAAGCTGTGGGGTCAGCTTCCCTGTGTACATCAGGTTCAGGAGGTAGCTGAAGATCTCTGGGTGGATGTCTGCCGGCTTCAGACGTACACACTCACTTCAAGAGAGAAAAATATCCTTAATAACTAAACATTCCATGGCAAGTTAACAAAGCCTTTCCAAACTATCTATGTTGTTAATTGTTGTAAGTCAGCAGTACACTAATGGTCATGTCCTTATCAGCAAAGTACCTGTCCTGATGAATGAAAAGCATCCTGAAGTAGTTAGAGAAGGCAGCCAGGACAGCTTTGTGAGCTTTGAAGAAAACATCTCCAACGACGATGGTGCAGTCACACAGGAAGCCAAACTCCCTCTGAGCATTCAGCCTTTGTAGGAGAACCAGACCATGATGGGCCAGCTCCATCCCTGCACCCCTGCAAATGTACTAAGTGAAACACACACACACAGGAAATGTAACAGTCTGTACTCAACAACCTAATATTCTTCAATGAGTACTCATTAACTTAAGGGAGGTTGAGGAGAATACAGAGAATAAAGTATGTATTCATTTCAACACATGGAAAATCCTTTTATTTACGTTTTATTCACCTCGACTGTATACACAGGAAATGTACTGACGTAGCTTCATACAGGTTGAGGCTGCTTTAATAATGTTGTTAGCAGATCTTGCTAACTTCCGATAGACTTCATCGCAATAATTAGATTTTTTCGGACTTTATCACCTCCACTGAATGCACTGACTGTACTTGTAGAGGTGTCCCTTCCCTGGAAGTGTCTTGATGGGTAAATGATTCACTTGGACCATTTTAAATTCTGCTAACCTAGTCCAAGGGAGTCCCATGCACTCGAATGTTAAGTTACAGTTCACCCCCTGGACTCCAGTATTTTCCTTTATTTTACTGTCTATGGAACGGCTAGCTTGTAAGAATGTAAATATTACGAGAAAATCAGGCACACAGTTACAATTTAAGTTTAAAAAGTAACATAATGTAAACATCATGTCCCTGGAGGGTTAACGTTAACATACGTTTACGTCAACAGTGTTGCCACTGTACATTATGTTAACGTCATGTATTCAAAGTCACTGATGATGTCCAAACTAACCATCAGATACTCACTGGAAATGTCAGGCGACAAGACTGCATTCTGGTAAAGTTATTAGGTTTGAGTTAAGGTTACCCAAACGTTATCTATTTACGTTAGAGACGTCCAAAACACAAGAAATTTACATAGCACGGAAACGTTAAGGGAGGCATGCCTCGTTTGTTTCACAATGGGAGATGCGTTCACTTATCAGTGCAGTTTCAATAGTTGCTTAAATATTTTCTACATACCTTATAATAGTTCGTCAAATGTAGATGATAGGACTATGTCAGTAGAGCAGAGCAGTTGTAACAAGTTGTTCTTTTCCTGTGTAAAACGGAGGTACTGGTGGAGGTTTGGGCTTTCCGGAGCATTTACGTTGTGATCACATGACTATTTTGGCGCGTCTTGAGTGTGCTCAGGGCGCCTCAAAAACCGCTTGTTCTCGCGCGCGCGCCCCAGGCTGCTCCCATGCACGGTCCAGTTATATAATAACAATCACCACATTTCACAATAACATACTAGCTTGGCCATGGTGTTATCATGATTATTATACATTATATATAGTATTTATTATTTTCGAAGGTGAATGACATCAGCCTGTCGGCTTTAAGTCAGAACTTTGTAACTTAGTTTTTGAAAAGTGATAGGTTCTTTATTAGTAGTAGTGACAGAGACCTAAACAAGAGAAAACCTCGGATAATTAATTACCTGTTAAAACAAACATTGTGGATATTATTCATTCATCATAATAATTAAAAAACAAAAAAACAAAAATGTAGTACATTAATAGATAGTTTAGTTATTTATTCTTCCAAAGCCCCAAAAAAGCAAAAAAAACAAGGTTGTGCAAATGACAAAGTCTTGTGCCCAGGCCACAAAGTGTTCTTCAGAAGATCACTCTGGCAAGTTCAAACATCACCTAAAAGACAAAAATGGGAACAGTCATGCACCAGCTGTTTATTAAATACAGTTTACATATCTGGGTGAACTTGTTAATTTCTACAGGTTTACTTTCAAAATGGGAAAGCCCTGTATCCTGATGAAATAGGGAAAAAACAGATGAAAAACACTACCACTACATCCTCCAACCATATCTGGAAACTTTATCTGCACAATAATTAAATTGAGTTTATGCCATACTATCGCCCCAAAGTCAGTCTGAAGTTTTAAATACTGCATAACGTAAAACTGTAGGGTATGCCAAACAGTCACAATTGTATTTCCACTACGGTAGACTACTGCATGTTGTACATGTGGTCCTGTGTACAATAGAATCAGGAAGGAAGGAAAGTCTGACCTCAATGGTAATGAGGATGACAATCATCCACTCCAGTCTCAGACTGTGTTTCTCACTCAAGTGGTTCCTCATCAGGTCAGTAAGCTCCGTGCAGTGCTGCAGCTTCTCATTCACAACCTAAAGGAAACATGGACCAGTTAGAAAGGTCAGTTAACACAGAGCAACAGCTCAAGATGAATGTGTGAATCATAAAGTGTTAGGATGGAGTTTACAATCTTGGTAAATCTGCCCTAAATGTAATGTATATAACAACAAAGAACTTTCAACTAAGTGCTTTGTTTTCCACAAAGTCATCCCCATCACAGGTACCCTACCTTGACCCTACGGTTGATGCTGAGGAACTGGCAGGTTTTGTCATACAGCTGCTCAAGGTTTTCTCTGTCCCAGTAGAAGTCTGGGGTGATCAGCAGGTCAGAACTTAGGTTTATACAGTGCCTTCAAGGAGTAAACAAACTATTTCAAACAAACAATAATGATTCTGCCTGGTCAGTGTATGGCCTGTGTTAGGCTAACTCAGTGACTGGTATTACGGTAAGGCTTTCGTTTACCTTAAAGCAAAAAGTTCTCCAGTCTTCTGCAGGACCTCAGACCTCGACAGTTTGACCCTCTGGCCTGATTTCAGCATCTGTGAAGCACAAACACCCAGATTAAAACGAAAAGGATAAAAAAAGTCTGCAAAAGTATTATTGTTTTCTTCCACCAAATACCAATACAAGTTAGCCTGCAAAGTACCTCAGGGATCGACTGGATTGACTCCACAAAATTGTCCAAACAGACTTCCCATATGGCCAACTTAACTAGGATAGAGATGAAGTGTCAGACATAATTTGCCCATCCGGTGTTGGCCATGCAAAGAGAATCTGTGAACATTTAAAAAATGACCAAGGGATCTTTCAACTCTTACCAGATAGAGACAGGGCATTGGAGAAGGCAAACTTTTCCAGAACCAACTGCTCATAGTCCATCTCACCGTTGAGGTGAAAACTCCCACGATGAAGCTTGGAGTTTCCCCTTGGATGAGGCAAATATGATGTCACATGAGGAAACATGGTTGGATCTAAGTACACTAAACGGATTTGAGTCCTTGGGAGCACAGAAAGTGTATTACTAAACTGTACAGTGTCACTCTGGATTAAACTCTCTGCTAAATATCCATGCATGAGTGCAACAATGTGGTGTAAATGACAAATAATGTGATGTGACTGGAACTGAACTATTTACTTACATATTACTGACATAACATACTCTCCAATAGAGTGGTTCATACACTGATATTACATACTATTCAATAGATTAGTTAATACACTGATATTACATACTCCCCAATAGAGTAGTTGATCTCTTCATTTTCCCAGTGAACCAAAGCCACCTCATATGGCTGAATTTCATGCTGTTCCAAGATCCGCATCACAGCTTTCATCTATAGAAGTCAGAACAATTTTGAGATACAACTTATATACGTATTGGCATGCATTGCAAGGGTGGACTTTCGTTTGATAACATTGCAGCCCATACCCTCAGATATATAACATTGTTACACACTTACCGTTTTCTCCTCAACATTCCAGAAAACCACAGATCCTTCCCTACAAAACAAAATAGTTACTTTCACACCAGATTTTCTTGTATGGGACTCCCCCATTCTCTATGCAAGTGCTATGTTTTTTTGTTGTTGTTGATAAGTTGAATTTAAGTTTTGACCACACTGTGTGGAAGCATGCAGTGACAGTTCCTGGTCATAGTAATGGGAAGTTAAATTGTAATGATGGATACCCTTGGTTGTTATCAACATGTAAGTACATACAATTATTATTGTACCTGAAGAAGAACATCATCGCATGGTCATTAGCTTTCAATATGTTGTCCGTTCCAATCACCAGCACATTGGAGGCATCTGAAGTAAGTACATGTTAAATTAATTTCAGTCTCTCTCCAAAACTATTTTCTCTGTTGTTAAACATGACATTGTCAAGTGTTTTAACACACCAACCTCTTGGCAGATCTGTAATTTCATAGAAACCATTGGCTATTAAGTCGTGGCAGAGAGTGGGCAAATGGTACTGGTCCGCTGTTGCAAAAGCAATGCACTGCATTACATCCTGTAAGAAAATGATCAGGGCACAGACAGACAGTAAAACGTACAACCAATATATGCAAGTGTGGTTGGTTTTCAAAAGAGGTAATACTACAGAGCAATGCTTAGAATCGCTGCAGAAGTGGAGTCCTACCGGGTCTTCTTCTGGCAATGGTTGATTTACTCTGGAAGGCTGTTTCGTTCTTGCACCTTTGACGGTCCGTTTAGCAGGCAGGCCTCCCTGTTTCAGCACCGATTTGGTGGCAATAGTTGATCTGAAACGCATCTGCAGACATGCCCTCCATGGTTCTTCTGACAACTTTAACACAGTTGAAGGTCTGTGGCTTATGTTATCCTTGCAGAACAGAGGTTGTAGTACCGATCCATACGTCTGAAGTGCAGTAGTCCCAAATGGGCTGTAATTGCGTACGTAGAGGGGGCGGGTGTACTTAGGCAATCCTACTGGGTACGGCGTAGTCCCGCGCCGAACACAAGGAATATGTTGTGACGTCCCCCAACTAATTGGAGCACAAGTACACAAACCTCTCCTGCCCACAGGCGTAAAAAACATCCATAGAGACCGAGCAGACATCACTACCTGCAAGTTGACGAATAAAGGGTAGCGTTATGAAAAGGGGAATGTGCTCGGCACGTAGTAAGACTGTCTGTCTGGTTGGTTCACAGTAAACTGACCTTGACTTGTTTTAGCTAAACTACCTTACATGCTTCGAGTCTGAAATGCAAAGCATCGTCAAAGACAATATTAATTTGGGGCTAACCCTCCTTTTTGGAAGCCAAACACATGGATAACCAGGAAGTACAAGAAAACACTAAAATAACATAACGTTAGTAAGGTAACAGGCTGACTTGGCTAACGTCAACATGGCTAGCCAGACCAGCTAGGTCAGGTCAGTTGCCAACATTCATTCATCTGCAAACAACTCAGTTGTGTCTAATGCTGCCAACACATGCAGACTGAGCGACATACCTGGCTAACACCTCAGGACACTGTAAACTGTTGTGATACTTCATGGACTGCATTAATGCCAGGTTCAACTGCATAAATGGCAGTTTACAACACCAGCATCCATCCAGACAGCACCAACAATTTAGTTTTTCTCTTTCTTTTTACCAACTGGAAGGTTCATACCGCCGCCTACTGTATTGGAGAGAGAAGGCGAGGTGCTGTATCTTTGTGAATGTGTCATTTTTACCACGGCGTGGCAGAGTTGATCTATTATTGCAGAACCGAAGATATACAGCTCTGCATTATTGTACAGCCGTTCTCCGAGAAGTATAGGCTACTGCACAGTTGATATCTAGTTTTTCTGTTGGCTCATAGGTTAATGCAATGAAAATACATTTATTTTACATTGCAACCATAGCACCATTATTTGCATTATTCAAAGATTATTCAAAGATCCCTTTTTCTAGGCTGTGGGGTACCTATTCACATTCGATTGATAAGAGATATATTCATTGAGAATGGGAAGTAATCATAGACCTAAACTCCTCCTGAGTTTAGTGTGACAATTTAATCAAGTTCCCATTTGCTTTCAAATGTTTAGAAACACTATATCAAAAACACTGTTTATACAAACATAACTAAACAGTGACAAACAATTATTGCTGTCTAACTATGAGCAATATATGAGGCTACTGTGGCCCAGAGAGGTTGGAGGACTGTGGACTTAAGTAGATTGAATGAAAGCCTTTCTCCATTGTTTTAGCACACAGAGCGCTACAGACCACTGAAGTGATTGCATCAGACTGTACTGGGTAAACCTATTGCTCTTGCTTGATCCCCAGCCTTTTCTTTCTAAATATCACAACTGATTGCATCCAGCCACTCATATGCTAGCACAGCAAGGCTGCAGATGAATCAGGACAGAGATTGAGACACAGCCGGTAATAGTGATCACACTGTTGAGTGGATATATACTCGGTAACTGTGTAAACAGTAATACATGGTGCTGGTCTCAAGGTCCATCTGTGAATAAAAAAGGAGAAAAAAAAAACGCTTTGTTTGCTCAGCTGTAAAATACACCACTGACCAGACCAATACATGCCAGCCTTGAATCTTCTCTGCACTTACAAGATTACTCCGATGAAATAAAATCTCTTTATTGTTCAGCAAAAGCAAATATAAAGTAAAAAGGCTAGAGAGATTGCAACTGTTCTAACAAACTGTTTTCGGACGTAGATTTCACTTCTTAACTCATTAAAACATTCTTAATTAGCAAACTAGTCCTTGTAAAGTCATTCACATTTAAAAGGAACTTATAAACAACTCAAACTATAAAAATAAATCAATGGTGATTTTTTTTTTAATGATTACACATAATTGCCAAGAGAAAACTCTTGGTGTGGGTAACTGACTTAAAGCATCATTATGGAATTTTGGTCTAAAACTGACAAGCCACTAATCTAAAAAGCAGGCAAAAACTTTGCAAACATCTCAGACTGCCCAGTTGGCACTGATAAAAGCTCACTAACATGCTAACTTGTGCCTTCTGGTGAGCTGGTGCCTTCTGGTCATTGGCATTGGCTGTGAAGGCTTGTCTTACATTTTAGTGCATGTTCTTACCAGAACAACCTACACAATGAAACTACACAGTGCATAGCCTATGAATAATGACCATCATTAAGATTCATTTGAAGGTAATACCAAAAGTAGTTGCTCATAAAAATAAATCTCAAAATGGTGGCATAGTTTTCCTTTAAATAATGTAACTTTACAAACACTGTCCCACAGTGTTGTATAATAAATTATTTCCAAGAAATTAAATTATATTCTTTAGATCTTGAATCAGGTAAAATTCTGAATATTAGGTTGTATACTTCCTTCAGGTCTATAGAGTTAGATGACATTCTGATTTTTCATGGGCACTTGCTTTTTTTACACTTTGCTTTAAACTAAATTAAAATGAAAATATTACTGACAGAAAATATATAATCCTTATTATTGTTAGATAGTATCTTGCATAAAAATGTTAAGGATAACAGAAGAAGATATCTGAGCGAACAAGAGCATTTCCAGCTGTATATGAATTAAACACTAAGTTTCTCAGATTGCAATCACACAGTTAAGGCTAGATTTCAGATACAGTATTGCTGTTAATGAAACATCAGTGCACAGTAGCTTTATGAACTCCAAAGAGGTAGCTTGTAGCTAGATAATCTGAAAGAGTATTCATCTTTAAAAGTTTTCTTTCTTCTATCTAGCCCAGTTCATGGCTTGTCTTGTTGTCATCTCACATGATGCCCGGAAGGCACATTCACGTCACCTGTTGTTCCAGTCATGAGTTCTAGCCTGTCTGAGTCATAAGTCTGAAGGCTCGGAGAGGAAAATCCCAGCTGATAGGCATCTGATACTCAGGGAGAGGATGACAGACCAAAATAAGAAAGAAAAGAAGCATATCTGTACTTAGCATGTATGAGTCTAAAAATCAATATGAAGGTCCATCTCAGTGGTCTCACACAGCAGACTCTACGTCTCTCTGCAACTTGACCTCAGCCCCCTGCCCCTCTGTGTAAGTCACTGCTGTCCCAGTGTGGGATTGGTACTGGACTTGTGAGTCTGAGGTTCGTCGGGAAGTGGGGGACCCTGCAGACGCGATGATGGTTCCAGTCCCACAGCACTGCTTTGGGGCGCACTGGATGCGGCATGGGAGCTCACACAAAGCATCACCGGATTCTGCCGTGGCGGCACCCCCAAATTCAGGCTGGATGGTGGTGGCGTGGATTCCCTCGTCATGGAACATGCCCTTGATGCGCTTGGCGATGTCCATGTACGCATCGGGATCATGGCACTTGATGTGAGCCGTGGCGATGATGCGGCTGCCGGCCAGCTGCCAGACGTGCAGCTCGTGCACGGCCAGCACGCCCTCCAGGCTGCGCAGACGCTGGCGCAGACGCCGCACGTCCACCTCCTTGGGCACCGTCTGCAGCAGAATGAGTGCCGACTCCCGGAGCAGCGGAAAGGTGGTGTACAACAGGATAAACACCATCAGCACGCACAGGGTGGGGTCAAGGTACAGCACCCAGCAGGGTCCAGCAGAGGGCACCTCTGAGTCAGAGGTCCCGTTAAGGGGCATCAGATGCGGGCAGTGTTGGCTGAAGCAGGGGTTATTGCAAGGGCCTTTCGAAGGACATGACTGCCACACATAGGTGAAGATAAGGGCATTTACCACCACAATGACAGAGCCCAGAGCATCACCGAGCACGTGAAGGAAGACACCACGCATATTGAGCTGAGAGGCAGAGTCCTGAGTGGCCTCAAGGTCCTCCAGATGCACCCCACCATTAAGACGCACCTCTACTTCCTCATTGCAGAGCATGTCAGCTACAAAGAAAGAAAAAACATAACAAAAAATGATCAAATTTTAAAGTTTTTTTTTATAGCTAGGCTATATCTTAAGGAAGTTAACAGTCAAAAGCAGACATGTAGGCTAATATTAAGTAACAAACTGGAAAAGTAGGCTAGGTTATTTAATTGTCAAAACTACTAACCACTTTTCTTCTCGCTGCCGGGGTTCACCACTAGATTACAGGACAGGTCTTCTGATGACCCATCCAGCCTGGATTTTGTGTTACTGGATTTTTCTGATACTTTGTTCGTCTTGGTCCGGTGAGAATGGGAATGAGAGTGAGAGTGCCCATGTCCAGCGTGTTCGTGAAACAGAAAAAGACCCAACAGGTTGACAAGAAGACCAGCGGCACCGACCCAGATGACAGCCCGAGGATTTTCGATTTCATGAGGGACTGTGTAGCGCTCCACAGCCTCCAACAGGATAGTAAAACACAAAGCTGTCAGGAACACCGCATTAACCAAAGCTCCCATCACTTCAGCCCTGATCCAGCCGTAAGTATTCGTAGCAGTGGACTGTGTCATTTCTGCAAAGCGCACCGATATCAGGGCCACAGCTAAAGCTATCACATCCGAAAGCATGTGAAACGAGTCCGAAAGCATGGCAAGAGATGCTGTCATTCGACTGACCACAACTTCGACAATAAAAAACCCAAAAGTTAGCGACAGCATGCACAGTAGCCGCCGGCGTTTAGGTTCCCATGCCATTTCAAACCAGAAAATAGGCCAGTGACAGCAACTAAACTTAACCTCAAAACGAGCTAATTTACCCTGGCAAGTTGTTATTGGTGGTAAGGATAGATTTTCGCTTTAAGCTTTGGAGACGATGTGGTAAGAAGTAAACTATCCGGTCGCTATTGGCAACTCGCGAGACTGACAATCATGCCATTCAAACGACGCAGCAGTTCTTCAACCTATTTTTCTTCTAAATTACACGAAATTCGCCAATATTAAAAGTTAAATAAACACACGCATTAGTCAATGCCACTCAGACGTTGTTGTCCTAGTTCATTGAGTTCAGGGATAGAAGTCGCAGTTTGCACTCGGATCCGATGAAGTTCTACACACGGAGCACGAGAAACACCCTCCTGGATTTCTATTGGTCAAAGATTGCGTAACTTTATGGACAGCTTGGGCTCCTATGATATCAGTAAGCAATTGTTTGTAAATGTAATAGCCTATGTAGGCCTAGGCCTATATGCTATTGTTGACGTAAAAAGATAAAATCGAAAAGAAGTTTGTAAATAGTGTCTTGTTTAAGCAAAACGTTTCAAAATATGTTGCCTCTTTATTAGTCTTTGGCCTAATTAACATTTTTGGTCCAAAATTGACAGTAGGCCTAGGCTAAAATTCAGAAACTCATCACGAGTGATTAGTCAACAACAAAGAGGTGGACTGCTATAGATATTTGGCAAGTCGAAAGTCTAAATAAATAAAATTCAAAATAAATTCAAAATAAATTACACAGCCTTTTGATTTATTTTCTGGTCTGAGAACAAGCATTCCTACTCACAGCTTTCTTTGTGTGGGTATAACATAGGCCTATTTGATATGAGCTCAAGTGGATGAAACACTGAACTAGCAAATGTGCTGCTGAGGTGAAAGAACGATAAACTTTACTCCATATGGCCTGACTAAATTCAGATTATCAAATGCCAGTCCCATTACTTGTATGCAATAGCAACAGACCCAGCCTATTACTAGGCCAATTGGACCTAAACCATCACGTCCATGACACACCCAATAGCATTGCATGCAGTGTGTTGAACTAGTTTAGCCAATTAAGTAGTATGGCTGTAGCCTAAACGGAATTATAAATGCAATGGAAATCTGAAATATCTTGCTATCAAGGTGTTGAACAAATTATACCAAAGTAGCACGCTTATTAGCACTAATAGCTTATATAGCTATTAGTTGCAATATTGCTCTATCCGCATGGATGCCCTTATTTGTCTACATATAGCGAGCCTAATTCATAGACAAAAATATACATGCAAAGGGTAGCCTAGGCTACAAAAGGCTAATCTCACATGACGGTTCCATTAGATTTATTATAGCAGTATTCCTAGGGCGTGGGCTATGAGACGCCTCACAGCCTATCCATTGTCTGCGGAGCAAGGGGGACCACGGAGGTACAGAGGTGGGCTGGGCTGTCAGCGTTGGGTCCTTCCTGTAGCATCCTTTTCATTGTACCATATTCCTTATCAATTATAGCCGTGGCAGCTGAAGATATTAGCATCAAGAATCAAAATGCTCAAGAATCCTTCATCAGTTCACACTGGAATATAAGCGAAGACACCATGCCACAGAGGAGACCATCGCCCTTGAACATAAAATATTTTGGGGGAAATGCATCTAACATCTCCTTAAAGACAGCGAGGAAGCCGGACTTAGAGGTATCATATTATTGTGCAAATTGTGATAGGATACTATTTTGACATGTCGCGGAAGAGTTCAGATAACGTTATGATTCGATTGCGGAGGATGTCTATGGCTAAGAACAGCGAAACGGTGAAGGTGGTAGTTCGATGCCGCCCCATGCAAAAGAAAGAGGAGGCGATGAATCATGAGAAAATAGTGGAGGTAGATGTCAATTTGGGACAGCTTAGGGTGCGTAATCCGAGGGCGCAGCCCGGTGCAATCATGAAAACATTTACATTCGATGCGGTGTATGACACGGCCTCCTCCCAAATTGACCTGTATGACTACACATGTAAACCCCTTGTGGACTCGGTTCTTCTTGGTTTCAATGGAACTATATTTGCCTATGGACAGACGGGGACAGGTAAAACATACACAATGCAGGGTTCGCCAGAGCCTGAAAAGCGTGGAGTCATTCCAAATTCATTTCATCACATTTTCACACACATATCCAGATCTCAAAACCAACGGTATCTAGTGCGTGTCTCCTACATAGAAATTTATCAGGAAGAGATCCGGGACCTGTTGTGCAAAGACAACAACAAGAAACTTGAACTCAAAGAGAATCCTGATTCTGGGGTGTATGTGAAAGACCTCTTGTCAGTGGTGACCAAAAGCATACAAGAAATTGAACATGTGATGGACTTGGGGAATCAATCTCGGTCTGTAGGTTTCACTAAGATGAATGAGCGCAGTTCTCGGTCACACGCCATCTTCATTGTCACCATCGAATGCAGTGAGACAGGCTTGGATGGTGAAGATCACATCCGTGTAGGAAAACTTAACATGGTGGATCTGGCAGGCAGCGAGCGTCAAAGTAAGACCGGGGCCAAAGGAAAGCGCTTCAAGGAAGCTGCAAAGATCAACCTGTCCCTGTCTGCTCTGGGCAATGTCATATCAGCCCTGGTGGATGGCACAAGCACCCATGTCCCATACAGAGACTCCAAACTCACACGGCTGCTGCAGGACTCTCTCGGGGGCAACTCCAAAACAGTAATGGTGGCCACCATTGGCCCCGCATCCTGTAACTACGAGGAGACCATCACAACCCTGCGGTACGCCAACCGGGCCAAGAACATCAAGAACAAGCCGCACATAAATGAGGACCCCAAAGAGGCCCTGCTCAGGGAGTTCCAGGAGGAGATTGCCCGTCTGAAAGCACAACTTGAAGAGCGAGGGATGCTGGCTAAAGAGAGGAGGAGGAAGAGGAGAGACAGCATGAGGATGAAGAGAAGCCTGAGCAGCGGGGAGGTGGAAAAGCCGCAAGGGGGTTACGTGGACGTGGTGGAGACCGTACAGGAGGAGAGGGATGGAGATGAGACGGAGAGGAAAGCAGAAAAACTCAAGTACAGGAAAAGTGTAAATGGGAACTTAGAGATGTTCCGGCTTCCTGAAGAGAATGAGAAGACTGTAGAGGAGCTACAGAAAGAGCAAGAGGCCATGGAACTCATCATAGAGAAATATAAGGTGAGAGAATTGGGTATGTGGATTCATAGTAGTCCAAACATTTCGTGAATCCTGTGGGTGAGGCGACAAGTTTGGTTGTTAGTTTTTCTCCATCAGTGAAATCTGTTTATCCCAACCTTATTTTCTATTTTCCTCCAGTCTATGGAAAGCAAGCTGTTGGTCGGTGGTAAGAATATTGTGGACCACACTAATGAGCAACAGAAAATGTTGGAACTGAAAAGGCAAGAAATTACAGAGCAGGTAAGAAACTAGGCTGTACGCTTGTTACATTGGTGCTGAAATGGCCGATGACGCAGGTTTTATTGACTGACTGAGTCACTCTTGCCCTCCCTCCTTCCCTTCCTCCCTCCATCTCACACTCCCTGTGTTCTTTTGTGTCCTCATCGGGGCAGATGAGACAGGAGAGGGAGATGCAACAGCAGATGTTTGAGCAGGATGAGGAAACAGTGGAGCTGATGGAAACCTTCACAACTCTGCAGCAAGAGGTTGAACTTAAGACCAAGAAACTGAAAAAGGTGGAGAAGGAAATTATGAAATTAAACAAAAAAACTGTCATATTCTATAAGTCGCTTTGGACAAAAGCACCTGCTAAGTTACCATAACCATATTAAAAAATATTCCATAAACTACCTGTCATCAGTCTCTGAGGTAATAACAGTCTCCTCTTGAGCCCAGTGAAGGCCTTGAAAGAACTGAATTCTATCCATTTTGGGCTAATGCTTTATGTCTGTCGGTTATTTCGCATACAGTTGTATACAAGGTTGCAGCTGGTGAAGACTGAAATTGGAGATATCATTGATGAGCATGTGGCTACAAGACAGGAGCTGGAACAAACACAACACGAACTGATCAGGGAGATGAAGTTTAAGTAAGCACTAACTTTTACTATTTGTCATCCAATGCACTCTTTCTTTTTCCCCCTTTTTTATGGGACTATGTGCATGCACATATAATTTCAAAATGCAATGCACAGACAAATTCACAAACACATATACAGTATGTGCATAGTTACAAACATCACAAGTAAAATAATCACTTTAGACATATTAGAATCATGTTCTGGCATTAAATAAAGACTAGAATTTAGCTTTGTCACAAGAAGACATATAATTGTACATGTACAACCTCTAGCATGATGATAATACTCATACACACTCACATACACACTCACACTTAAACACACATGCACAAACACAAGTGAATTGTAAGTCCCATCTGAATCATCATTGGCATTAGACTTTGAGTCTGTATGGAAAACATCCAACATTGATCACTGTGTCAAGAAAGGTGGTAATGAACTATATGCCAATAATGTCTGTTATTTGTGGTTCCAGGAATTTGATAATAGAAAATTTCATCCCTCCTGAGGAGAAGAACAAAATGATGAACAGACTGCATTATGACAGTGAAGAGGACCAGTGGAAGATGCTTCCCCTTATTCCCTCAGAGACGTAATGAGAAACAGTTATTACATGACTATATGCTACTCATGTTAGAATTTGTGAGCATGTTCAAAAAAAAAATATTTTCCACATGATGATTCCTGATTCCTAATTGCAACTTACTGCTGTTGTGTTGTAGCCACCGCTGTCGTGTTAAGCGAAGACCAGCATCTGTGGTGGGGTACAAGCGGCCCATCAGTCAATACGCCCAGTCTGTAGCAGCCACAGGAGCGCCTCCCAGATATAGGGTTGGTGGAACCTCATTACATTAACACAATGTTATAATTCCCATTTTTATCCATTTTACCCATTTAGTGCTAAGGACAAAGGGTGACAAAACAACAAAGCTTTGGTGCAATACCAAGCGTTCTGGCCCTTCATATATTGACAGATACACAATTCTGCCTAAAGTGCTCTGTACATATATGCTGATATGAGTCCGCGGTGCATTCCGCTTTCACCGTTAGGTTACATTAGATTCCATTGTTTTCAATGCAATTCCGTACACCAGCGTCAAACTCTGCTGTTGCCACCGTGTAGATTACCATTCAGTTCTAGTTGGTTGGCGCTGCTCAATAAAATCCATTGTTTATCCAATGCTTGCCAGTTAAAAATGTCAGATGTGCATGTCAAGTGACAGGGTACTAATGTTGGCACCTATTTGTGGAGCGCTTAAGACCTTTTTCAGATCAGCCATATTGAAATGAAATAGCAGGGCAAGCACAGGTGTAAATAATTATGTTAATGGATTAGGAATTACTACTGCAACTGTCAATGATATTGAACAGGCCTATTGTGTGATCTTATAGGCAGAGAACATCATGCTGCTGGAGCTGGACATGACTCCACCAGCTATGTTTCACCTGAACTTAAACGGGACCGATCTGATCAGCAGAGACCAACTGCCTGACTTTGTCCACCTTCGAAGGAGAGGCACTGCAACTCGAGTCAGGAAATCACAATCCTGGTGAGACGCCGGAGCTTCTTATGTGTTTTGGTTCTATCCAGAAAAGGGAGGGGGAATAGTGTTACTCACAAGGTCATGTTTTCAAATCTTTAAAGATGTGTTCACAGGCAACAGATATGAGGAATTCTCTTGAGGAGTCTTGTTTGGACAATTGCAATAGATTTGGGGCTCACCCATAATGTTATATTTACTTAGACTGGATAAGGACAGGCGGCGTGAAAGGAATGTAGACTACTGTGCATGCAGGTGTTTCACCATCAAAAGTGAGAGTGAAACATGTAGAGGAACTGCTTAGAAACACCATCTCATGGTGAGCTTGGAGCTCATGGCCCTGCATCTTAAAATCCCCCACCCATCTTTTTGGTTGTCTGTTCTCTCCTCAGGAATCAGGCACCTTGCATGCCCTCGACCTCCTCGGTCTGCTGGCTGGCTCCTGGGTCCCCTCGCAGTTCAGGTTCTCAGGGTGCCTGTGGGTCCACCCTTCCTGCTGAGAAAGAGACTTAACTGAATCATCTATGGATGGACTCCCTGCCTGTATGCATCCCTTCATTCCAAACACATAATCTGCTTCCTCTCCATTGCCAGGGAGAAAGGAAGCAAGACAGGCTAAAATAGCTTTGCATTTACTGTTAGTGTTATTTTTTATTATTTCAAGCCAAGCATTTATATTATTTTGTATTATTTAAAACTGAGCATTTTTTGCCTCTGCAGCTTTGTAAACAACATTTTTAGAAGCTTTCGATACTTGAAAAGCACAAGGGTGTCTGAATGGCTTTAAACCATTATGCATAAAATTAGATATGGAAAATGATCAGCAGCCTTTGTAAACGGTGCAATGTCGAATTATAACTCAGTGGGTGAGAGCTTTGGTAAACAGCTTTATTGTGGCCTGATGTGTGTTTATGTGGGCCAAAGCATTTAAATGGTTTTCTTCTTTCCTGTGAATTGGGGATGCATTGTGTATCTACGTTACCATGTTAACTAGAAAGAAATAGAAAATAATGTCCAAACTGGTCTCTGTTAATGGTTTATAGAAATATGTGCCAAATGTCAATTTGCATGTCACTGCTTTGTGTCAGCTGTCGAGCAGTACTTGAAAAACAAAATCAGTACTGACCTCTACAGCAGGAAAGAAAGACAAGCCAGAATGTGAAGTCCAGCAACAGATTGGAAACCAGCATGAGTGATGGTCTGTGACAGAACCATCTTCATTTTCCTGCATCTCATGTTCTCATTTCATTATAGCAGAGTGTGTTTAAAAATATATATTAAGAGTGATAACTGATTCACATCCGTATGGCATTTAACTGCAATTAAGTATGGCCTACAGTGTTCTTGTCTGTCTGTACAGCTTTTTCCAGAAAAAAGTCTGCTTTGCTATTTATTGTTACACATTGCTCTTATCAAAATCAATACTGGAGTTGAAAAAAAAATATCTCAACAGTACTGCTGCTCTTTAGCCTACTAACTATTCTTTATTTCGCCGTGATGAGGACATCTCATTTGATGTCAACTGGCCCACAAGAGGACAAAACATACCCACCTAGGATCACTGTTGTTATACAGTAAGATGACGTTTCCTTAGGGGTCAGTCACATGACTAGCGTTGTACAGTAAAAACCCAATATGGCAGAAATGGTGGCTCTTGCACGGTAACTAAAGCAACATTTCCACTCAAACAGCAAGACACACTTATAATCGGTCGACACTCCGCACCGACCGAAAACATGAGGGAGAAACAGAGGAAGAAGAAGGGGCGGACATGGGCAGAAGCAGCTAAAACGGTAAAACTACAACGATACGACGCGTTTGTTTTGATTGTTGTCCTCCTGCGCTCCCACTTGTACAACGGTGTTTATGAGTTCATGACCCGCTAGTGTAGATGGTCTATTGCGCATGAAACGCAAGGCCTGTTTGTTGTCGGAACCATTGAAGTTGGTTGGAAATAGGTTCCGTGATATGGTGGTGACACTTATTCGACGGAGCCTGTTTATTTTACTAGCTTTATCAGTTATGGCCATGAACTTTTCCATACAAACTGTCTCCCCCCGTTTGCTAACGACAGCACCAGACGTATTAGCTAGCCTAGCAGGTATTAGTTAGCATAGCTAAGCGCATGACGTCCTCAACGAACAAGTAAGCAGGCTAGCTGAGATAGCTAACTAAGCTTGGCTAGCTGGTTTAGCTAATATGAGATGCGAAACCATTTGGCAGACCAAATTTCACACAAGTTACACGTCTGTTTGTTACTTGGCAATGCTATACTGGGAACCAGTGATACTCTGTTGTCGGAATTAATGGTGTACAGACCGTATTACTGTTATGGCTAGGTAGTTATCATTAACGTAAAATGCTAAGCTGCTAACGAGCTAGCTGTCAAAACGGCTCCAGCCAGCCAACTCGATGATAACATTGCTGTCTGTGCTAGTTTGTGTAGAAACACAACCACGCTCATTTAATCGTGCTGTACATACAATGACAACATGTGGGTAAAAATAATGACACGTCTGGCAGAAAGCAGGGCACTTTGCTTATAATCATGTCGTAAATAAAAGGTAAATCAAAAGTAATATTATGTTACCTGAGCTTTCCACACGTTTTTATTGCTAACAACACTTATGTTGTTTTACCACGTGCATGTTGTCTTGCGACACAATAATGTTGTGAAATATTATTTATATGTCACATCGTCATGCCGTCTCTGGAAAGAGGGGTGGAGGGCAGGCAGACACATGGTTTCAAAGTGACTTATTGATAGTGATTGTTAGTGCAGTATTCATCTTTGTAAATATTCGTGCTAGTCTTCAACATTAAGGCCTAGGTTTCACTTACCTGGAATTACTGTCTTTCTTAAAATAACTGTCTATTTCATACCTTCGAAAGTTAAGTTGTTATCACAGCCTTGAAAGCTGGTTGAAATGCGGTATTGTTGTAAGGACAGGTAGGGCTACGATTTTCTGCAAGAGCCTTGATGGTTTCTGTTTAATTTTAAGGTAAACATTGCCTAATCTAAAAAATATTGTGGGACAATGCCAACCTGTTGCTCTTAGATGTCAAAGATAAGCCGAATATTTTGATTACGTTTTTTGGACATTGGTTTGTTTATTTGATTGAGCATGTTATCTGAAAGTTGTTTTCAATAAATGAGCTTACTTATCAAGACGTTTTGCAGTTGTATCACAGTTTCTCCACACACACACCACACACACACTGTGTACCTCAAAGGAAATGAGTCCTACTTAAGTAGGTGATGTCACAGCACACACACACACACACACACACACACACACACACACACACTACACAGCTGAGCTGGCAAGATTGATGACAGATGATTCATTAGGTGACTTAATCCAAGCACAAAATTACTGCCAGCAGCCTATCTTACCGCAGCCAGTCGATTCTGCTGTCTGGTGTAACATACAGACACAATAGTTGAACAGTTACACATACCCACACACACATGCACACACACACTCATGCAAACATGCACACACACTCAAGTAAGCTTCAATAAAGCGAATAGCCAGAACTGAGTTGGCTGTTGTAATGGGAAGATGTGATGATTTCAATAGGAAAATCCAGGCGAACATGTAGCACGCTGTTTGGGTCACTCATAGGATGCCAAAGCCATAATGCTCAGAACTTCTCTCAGGGATATGGTTTGGAAATATGTTGTTTAACTTCATTTAGCAATAAATTATCGATAAGCTGGTGGAAACTATTGATATTTTAACTAATCCTACACACTGTCACATTATTTTTTATATTTTTAAAAGGCACTAAGTTAAAAGTTTATGCACTTTGTACAGTTTTAAATTCAGTTATGTACATAATTCCAGCCTTTTGCCCTTTATTTCTTCATTTACAGATATCTTGATGTGTCATCGATTAACCTTTTATGATGTAGGGTCTATTGAATATTGCAGAATCGCTGTATTGTGATTTAAATGTTACTGTGAGCAAAGTATTCTGACGGTATCTATTTTTGAGTTACTCTATGATTCCCAGCCCTAATCAGTAAGAAGTGACCAGATGTCTTGGCCCTTAAAGTCCCCCAGTAGCCTAACTCTTTATTGTGTCAGCTAGTGTGAGTGGATGCAGTCAGTCTCAGTGTTTTCAGACTGTCAGGGGTTTTCTATAATCTTTTGTTTCCCTCTCCAGGTGTTGGAAAAGTACCCCAACACTCCCATGAGCCACAAGGAGATCCTCCAGGTCATCCAGAAGGAGCGTCTGAAGGAGATCAGGTGAGACGCAGTTGCGCTGCCCCAACTCCTCCTGAACTCCATCTCAGAGTTTCCCTCATCAGTACCTTTGTGGTTATTATGAGGCCGCTGTGATCTTTAGATGCATGCCCCTTGTGCATCACATACTTTGTTTTTCCTTCCTTTTCTTTGAGTTTGATCTTAATTCCCTAGACAGGAAGTAGATGGGTCACCCTCATCCAGCTCTAATTATCACATCTCTGTTTTTGTTTTTTGTTTTGTTTTGTTTATCTTTTGTTTTGCGTGGGTTCATTGTCTCCGTTGTTTTCCAGAAGGTAAGACTGAACACTAGTCTGCTCCACCCCCCTCCCTCTCTCTCTCTCTCTCTCTCTCTCTCCAAACCCACCCCTGGACTAACACTTCTCCAGTGTCCCTTGTGCATGCCCTTAACCGCCTGACTCCAAATCAGACAGCATGCTGAGGGCACTTACGCTAGTGCAGTTAGGACTAGCGCCCCCTACTGGCTGCAGCTGTATGGAGCTACTTATTAGTTGAGCATAATATTACATCTACCCTGAGATTCAGCTGAATCCACTAGACTCTCTGTATGTGTGGTCCCTGTGTGATAACTCCATAATAATTCTCTCACCTTTCCTGCTTGTCCCTACTCCTGGTTGCCTGATCTGTGGGTCATTCTACGGCTAACGACCTAGAGCCTTACAGTTCATGCCATGGACTTTTCATGGACAAAATATGTCACATTTGTCTGTTTTATTAATGTAGGACCGCCAAAAATAATAATAATAATAATAATAATAAGCTTAATTTGTATAGCACCTTTCATACACAGAATACAGCTCAAAGTGCTTTACATTTGGAGCACTTAACACAATTAACACAATATTAAGAATATCCACCCAATCATTTTTTTTTTTCTGAAAATGTTTAAAGTTGATAACTCCAAGCCAGAATTGGGGTCATTTTTTGCTTGTCAGAATTCACATTATGTTACAAAGTGCAAAAACTATTCCGCATTTGCCCTTGAGCGCCACCACCTTTAAACATTTTATCCCAAAAACCATTAGGTGGACAAATAAAAGATTTGTTTTATTGATAGAAAAACGAATTTAGACGATTTAACTACTTTTCTTCACAAAAATCCATGACAACCTGTGCAGTTCTAGGTGGTTTTGTGTGGAATGACGTGTGTGTGTGTGTGTGTGTGTGTGTTTGTGTGTGTTTTGGTGTATGTGTGTGTGTGTGTTGTTATAGTGTTGCAGTAAAGCACAGTGAACAGCACGCTAAACTGAGGGGTCATTTAGTCACGGCTAACATTCTAAAGACCAGAGCATCTGGATGTCTAAATGACAAGCCACTTGTACCAGTCTACTCTATTGAGATACAGGAGTAAATAATTAAAATAAGACCCTGTCCTGTAGATATCAACCTCCCTCCATGTTGAGGGTTGCACATGCATGTTGCCGAGAGCCTCAGTTGCCTTGGACTAATAGAGTGTGTGTTTTTGTTTGGCTGGTGCTGTATGTGTGTGAGGATTGTGTTTGTGTGTATCCGTTTTTGTTTACGAGAGAGGATGTATGTGTGTGTGTGTGTGTGTGTGTGTTGGGGGGGGATGGGGCTGTTAATGTTTGTGTCTGTGCATGTGAGTGTGTAGTGTTTGAAGTGTTGATGTGTGATGATGTGATCATGTGTGATCAGTAATGGACAATGGAGTCAGTTCTGCATTGTGTGTGTGTGCGCAATGTTGTTTGTGTTGTGTGGGTGGGTGTGTGACAATGGGAAGTGTGCACTAGTGGTGGCTGTGTGAGTAATTCGGTGTCCTCTGCCCTCACAGTGGGACGTCACCCCTGGCCTGTCTGAATGCCATGCTGCACACTAACTCTCGCGGGGAGGAGGGCATCTTCTACAAGGTGCCAGGCAGGATGGGAGTCTATACGCTCAAGGTGAGTCATCAGGCTGCTGCTTCAAGAGTAACAACACCAATACTGGTGGCTAACTTGGCATGAAGGATGCCCATGTATTTTATGTAGTCATTTATATATATGTATGTATGTATGTATGTACTGTATATCTATGTGATGTTTATGACCCATGTTAACATGTGTGTGCAGTTTGAGTTAAGTGACCCTGTGTGTGTGTGTGTGTGTGTGTGTTGAGCAGAAAGACATAGCGGACGTGGTGAAGGAGCTGTCGGAGGAGGGCTCAGAGGACAGCAGTGATAATCTGTCTGACAGCCGCAGCACTGAGAACAGCAGCAGCAACAACAGCAAGGAGGGCAGGAGGGGCAGATGGCGGAGGAGGGGTAATGCACACGCACACACACACACACACACACACACACACACACACACACACACACACAAAGATACAAAAACACACATACACACACACATACACACAAGCATGCGTGGGAGTGTTTGACTGACAGTGACAGTGTAAGACCTACTTTTCAAATCAGGGAGTGTTGATAAGCGTACAAAGATTTTTTTTGTGTGTGTTTTTGTTTTCTGGTGGGCACATCGTACCATGAAAACCATTGTATTTATCTGCCACTAGATTTATACAATTTGTATGATTGCTTGTCTGGATAGGAGTTTTGGTCTAATCAAGTGTGATAAACTTGTTCTGCTGCACAGATGACCAGAGGAGTCCTGTCCTCTGGTCATCTGTGTTGAGGCTCCTCTGTTTTATTTCACCTACAAAGAACCCCACCCATATCTTCAGGGTTTAGAGACTTGATAGAGAAGGAGACAAATCACTAATTGGAAAATGAATAGGGCTAGGGAGCTAAGAAGACTCTAACACTAAACATGGTAGAGTTTTGAACTGGAAGTCCTCTCCTGTAAAGTAAATACACATGGTTGGAAACGGCATGATGGATGTTTTGCCATTTGTTTATTTTCCCGTCTCTATGGCAATAGCCATGCCCATATGGCAAAAGTTGGTGTAATGTGTAGGGAGCAACTAAATGCAAAGAATAACTGATTTTTAATCCTTATTTTAGTGATTTTGGACAATATATTTACCAGATCAATTCAGATTTAAAGATGGATTCAAGTGATGTACTTTTAATGTCTATAGGAGCATCCTATGTGGCCAGACTTGCCTTAAAGGACTTTGTTTACATTCTCCATGCTTATGTCCATTTCTAACGGTCCTTGTGAAATAGACCAGCCCACGTCAGCGTTGCGCCACCTCTCTCCCATGCTACCCCACCCCAGTGTGTGTCTGTGCCCACCCCAGTGTGTGTCTGTGCCCACCACAGTGTACGTCTGTGTGCCCACCCCAGTGTGTGTCTGTGCCCACCACAGTGTACGTCTGTGCCCACCCCAGTGTGTGTCTGTGCCCACACCAGTGTACGTCTGTGCCCACCCCAGTGTACGTCTGTGTGCCCACCCCAGTGTACGTCTGTGCCCACCCCAGTGTACGTCTGTGCCCACCCCAGTGTGTGTCTGTGTGCCCACCCCAGTGTGTGTCTGTGCCCACCACAGTGTACGTCTGTGTGCCCACCCCAGTGTACGTCTGAGCCCACCCCAGTGTATGTCTGTGCCCATGTCTCCAGTGCAGGGCCCATGTCAGCTGGGAGCTGCAGCAGAGACTTACTTCCTCCCTCTTCACTGCTGTCAATTCGTCACCTCTGATCATGCAAACAGGAAACACTTTATATTTTCAGTTGAACGCTGGAGCCACTTCCTCATCTGCAACACAGCAGCATTGAGAAGCTCGGGTTCAGGGGCGACTTGAACGTTTCATTTTGCAGGATCTAAACGATTAAAACGGACTAAAGAGAGAGAGAGAGAGACACATATAGAAGTGTGCTCCAGTTAGAGGTGCAAGACCATGTTCTGAAGGGTCCCAGGGAGATCTGCTCTGTTTAATGGATCGCAAAAAGAGGCAGAAGCCTTGCACAGATCAGGAACTAACTAGTCATCTGAGGCAGAGATCAGTTATGTCTTCCTGTAAGTTTTCAGTATTAATGTCTTGTTTTTACTTTGGTGAAATAATACAAAAGTATTTTGTTGATTATTATATGACAGAAAGCAGAACATTTAGTATAAGCAGAGAGGTTTGTTGTCCTCGTGTGAGTTTTAAACAGTTGAGTAAAAGTTTTACTGCAGGAAAAAGTTATTTTTAAAAAAAATATCAGATTAAGAACAACTGATATCTATTTATCTTCTGGTAAGAAATTATGCATTGTTTGTTTGTAGCCCGTTCACTGTATTGTGGACTTGTTCATTTCACTTCTGTGCCAGCTCACACTGTGATCACGTGCATCACAGTTAATACCACATTAGTCAGCATATGGCTAACCATCAACTCAGTCATCCTCACACATGTCTGTTTATAGGAGTACACTACACTCATGTCTTCAGCTCCAGAGACACTATACAGCTCTCTATGGGTAACTCAGCTACGCTGAATTGTAGTCATTTGGTTTGTGTGCATGAGGTGTGCGTTAATGTGTGTAGACATATGGTTAGGGCTCCCTGAAAATGGTTAAAATAGTTTGTTTATCCGTGTGTGTTTTGAGCTTGTGTCTGTGTGTATATTAGTGTGCCAGTGCATGAACGACTTGTGTGTGTATGTGTTTTGTTTTTAAAGTGTGTGTGTGTGTATGTGTGTGTGTGTGTGTGTGTGTGTGTGTGTGTGTGTGTGTGCGCGCGCCCCTCGCACTGTGTGTTTCCTGCAGTTCCGGCGAAGCTGAAGTCGCAGCCGTCCTCCCCGCAGTCGCGCTGCTCCTCCCCCTCGGTTCCCTCCAGCAAGCTCATCTCGCCCTCCCAGAAGCACAGCAAGAAGGCCCTCAAGCAGGTTAGGCCCCGTCACCCTGCCCCTCCACACTCACACACCCCATCACTGGACAAAAGGATGAACTCATCACATCACACTGCTGCATGTGGTTATATGAAGTGCTTGATTTTAAAGACGAGCTCTGGTGTGTGTCTGTGCTTGTGTGTCTGTGTGTGTGTGTGTGTGTGTGTGTGTGTGTGTGTGTGTGTGTGTGTTTGAAGTGGGAGTGGGTTGATGGGGAGTTATATTAATTTCTGTGTGTGCAAATGTGTGAAGACATGGATATTTTTGTTCATGGACGTGTGCATATGTGGGTGTCTTGAGCGGTATATTATTATACGTGGCATGTTGGCATATTCGCATATTCATCAATGTGTGTGTTAGTATTGTATATTGATTTGTGTGTGTGTGTGTGTGTGTGTGTGTGTGTGTGTGTTCAGGCACTGAAGCAACAGCAGCAGAGGAACCAACGGAGGCAGTGTGTGATGGCGTCAGGTTCGAGCCCGCGACTGCTGCTGAAGAGTGTGAAGGGGCTGGCCGACAGCGTGGACGCCAAGCCAGGTAGCGCAGATTTCCCACAATCCATCTCTGCAGCCCATTCTGCCATCACAGCCTATCCACGCTTACGCTCATCCGTCTCCGGCAAGACAGGTACAGAAGATCTCTTGCACAAGCACCTCAAGCACACACACACACACACACACAAGCGATCACACACACACACACATATACACACACACACACACACACACACACACACACGCACACACACACACACACACACACACGACACACACACACACATATACACACACACACACACACACACACACACACACACACATACAGAAACCCACACACACACACACACGCACACACATACACACATACATACACACACACACACACACACACACACACATACAGAAACACACACACACACGATTGTGCATAAATACACATATATTCTCTCACATACACACAGTGATTCACACTAACATGTCAACCTGCCCACCATTCAGAAACGCTCCCCTTTAACTCACCTGCGAAAGACATGCTATAAACAAGAAAAGACAAATCTCTCACAAACACATTATAGCCACACAGCATCAAGACCATTTCATTCCAGCCAGCCATTCCTCTTCGTTGGAGTAGTGTTAGTTAGTCATGCCCTCCCTAGTGCCGTCCCTCATGTGCTGTGTGTGCCTGCTGCGTGTCCCTGCAGCGTGGGAGCTAAAACAGGTGGAGCGGCCACCCGCCAGTCCCCAGAACTCCAGCTCCTCCTCGTCCTCCTCGTCCTCAGCCAAGGCCGACTGCCCCCCCGCCAGCAGGAAGCTCTCCCAGCGCTCCAGCCGCCTCAGTGCACGTGAGTGGGCTCACTGAACGCGCAGTCTAGATAACCACACACCTTACAGTCTCTTCCTTTCTTCAAAGCACATCTCAAGACCTTTCTGTTTAATGATCACTTCTCCTCCACACCCAACACATAGCTCCATACAGATAACTTGTCTTTGTTGTACTGTTTTGTTTGTTTGTTATTGTGTTTCCTTGCCTTCCTACTATGTAAAGCGACCTTGGGTTTGAGAAAGGCACTATATTAAATAAACTTATTATTATTAATATTATTATTATTATTATTATTATTATTATTATTATTATTATAAACTTATTACAGTCACACTTCTATTCAGGATGACCCGATGTGAAATATAATAAGCCATGCCCAAATGGAGAAATTTGGGTACATTCATAATGTGCAGTGTAGATAACCACTAACCATACTGTCACTTTTCTATTAAAGTTGAATTAATGTAAAATATGAATGTATTGAATTCATTTTGAAGTCACACTACTAATTTCACACAAAAGTAGAGGCATTTGGGTGATATAAATGTGCATGTCTTTGGGCTGCTGTGTGCCTGTTTTGTCAGTACTTGATAATAAAGGTGCAAAATAGTCTTTATTGTCTACAAATCTGTAAAGCTTCTACTTACAAAAATGTTTAAAGACTTTAGGATAGGATACTGCCCCCTCAGTATTCTTCTGCATTGGATTAATTTTGTCTGCTTGACATTTT
The DNA here is from genome assembly GCF_017589495.1 of Alosa alosa. Lineage (NCBI taxonomy): Eukaryota > Metazoa > Chordata > Actinopteri > Clupeiformes > Clupeidae > Alosa > Alosa alosa. Next base: position 17,623,447 of record NC_063207.1, on the reverse strand, counting down.
TGTCATCTGCATTTATATTATATACACATATAACTATTGGGAATAAAATGTTTCAGATGAGGAACCAGGAATCATATGCTTCTGTCTGAGGCACTGCTTCTGACCATGCGATCTTGTATCTTGTGTCCTTAGGGCAACTGAAACGTAGCCGGTGCGAGATCGACGTGGAGACGCCCGACTCCATCCTGGTCAACACCAACCTGCGTGCCCTCTTTAACAAGCACAACTTCTCCGCCCTGCCGCACGAGTGCCAGCTGAAGCTGCTCAAGCTGCTGCCCGAGGTGGACCAGCAGGTGGGCACCCTCACCGGCCATGTCAGCCCACGGATCTGAGTGTTTTACTTTGCGTGTGTGTGTGTGTGTGTGTGTGTGTGTGTGTGTGTGTGTGTGTGTGTGTGTGTGTGTGTGTGTGTGTTTCTGTATATGTACTGTTACAAGTATGTACATATGTGTTGTCATCAGTGTGCATGTATTATTATCAGTGTGCGGGCATGCATGCTGGCATTGACTGCCGCTACGCCCATGAAAGGACACATGCCAGGGCACCATCTGTTGTGAAGATGAGAGAGAGACGTAATTAAGAGATTAGTGCGAGGCACTGGCCCCGCTCTCCCGTTAAAGACAACGCGGTTTGGTGTTAGGGGAGCGCTAGGAAGAGGAAGGTCCTTACAATAACCCACAATAGCACTGTGCCAAATTAGGTGATGATCATGGCAGTAGTCATTGTGATAATGGTGATGATGGTGGAAATGAGGTTGATGGTGATGATTATGACATGAGTTGATTAGGTGGTTGTCATATTTGTAATAATAATAATGACAGTGCTGGTAATGTTGATTTTCACGATGATATTGATGTTGATGACCACGATGATGGATGCCATATTGCCCGTTCTTCACAGGCTTGCATGGACGGCCCTGTCCTGAAGGTAACCAGCTCTGCCTTAAACAACGAGTTCTTCACCTCGGCAGCCCAGTCCTGGAAGGATCGGCTCTCTGAAGGTTTGACTCTTTGTCTACTTTAAAAAAGTCAGTGTCCCTCTGAAGTTCAGAGAAAAAAAGTCTGCTCAGTACACCACTTTGACATGAGACATGAAAAGTGGCTCTCCATCAGGGTTTACATCTAGGGTTCCCCCCACTGGAGTTTCTGAAGAAAAAAAAGTATTTTTCTTTTATTTACTTATTGTTTGATGAAATGTTGCCATGTGCAGTTGATTCTAGTGAAGGCCAGTTGTGTGTAGTATAGCTAAAGCCTCCCAGGAGTCCTGGTGTCCTGGCACTCCCTCTGACACGCCGGTGTGTTTTGCAGGTGAGTTCACGCCTGAGCTGAGACTGCGGATGAGGCAGGAGTTTGAGAAGGAGAAGAAGGTGGAGCTGTGGAAGGAGCGCTTCTTTGAGAGTTACTACGGCGAGCAGTAAGTCATGCCAGAGGTAGTTCCCCCACAACCCATGTTGCACATTCTTGGCACATGAGTCACTGCCATCACCTGTTTTGCTGTGGTCAGATGAACTGTTGGGAGACGTGTTAGCAGCAGAGGCATTGAGAGGTGTCATGCTTGTGTACTGTCCCATGTGGCATGAATGTCAAGCATGAATCTAGTGAGACAGAAAGGCCCTAGATAATAGACCCTAATAGACCCTAGATAATAAGACTGTGACCTCCAGTCATTTTTTTTGTACCTTTTTGTGTCCTTGTAGTTTGTGCTGTTTGTCAACTCCTGTATTTCTCTCTTGCGTCCCCTGCACAGCTCTGGTTTGACGTTAGAAGAGTCCAGAGAGCTCCTCGATGCTGAGGGGAAAGAAGCTCCTGTTCAGGAGCCGGCCGAGCTTCCCTGTAAAAAATCAGCCGGACAGGCCACCGTGGACATTCAGGAACAGAGCCAAGGCTTCCAGCCATCTCCCACAGAATCGGAATCCAAACCTGCGCCAGAGAAACCGGTCAGCCAGGCGGCGTCCAGCAGTGTCCGGTCTTCTGAGCTGCCGCAGAGAAGGTCACAGGCCACCCCAGTGGGCTCCTATACCCCCACACTCACGCGGTCGATGTCCCTCAAGGCAGAGGCCAGTCTTGCAGCAGCAGCAACACGGGAGGCCCCCACCCCAGAAACAGCCCCAGCCCCTACAGCCCCAGCCCCAGCCCCTACAGCCCCAGCCCCTACAGCCCCAGCCCCTACAGCCCCAGCCCCTACAGCCCTAGCCCCTACAGCCCCAGCCCCTACAGCCCCAGCCCCTACAGCCCCAGCCCCTACCCCAGCCCCTGTTCCAGCCCCTACTCCAGCTCAGGAAAGACCCACTCCAGCTGCATCCCCAGCTCCATCCCCTACAACAGCCCCTGTCCCGGCTCCCTCCCCAGCCATCAGTCCCCCTCATCCTCATCCTCCTCCTCCTCCTCCTCCTCCTCCTTCTACTGCTGCTCCGACTGCTGCTGCCTCACCTGCACCACTGGCCTCCGGCACTCCACATAGAGATGAGAAGACCCAGGCTGCTCGCAAGGACAGTCCAGGAACCACATCAGCAGCAGCAGCAGCAGAGAGCCATGTGACCTCTCCTGCTCCCTCCGCACCCCACGAGCCGCTGAAGAGGAAGTCCTCCAGCCAGCAGGAGGCAGAAGCGAGCCCTGAGAAGAAGTTGTGCCCGACTCAACCAGCAGGAGCGTCAGCCGTCACAGCAGCCTCATCCTCCTCCTCACCCCCCACCACCACAACCTCTTCATCACTGCCATCACCTGCAGCATCAGCGCCTGCTGTCACTCCCACTAAAGAGCAGAGGGTACCTCCACTCATTGTACGTTTGGGCTTGGTGGCCCATCCACATTTGTTATGTATCTGTGTGGCATTCTTTGTGTGACAGTGTGTTGATTTGTCTGGATTGCTCATTTTTGTTGATACAATATTTTCAAAATATATAACTTAAATTATCTTATTTTTTTCCATTTCTGTCTGATGGTGTGTGTCATATAACTACATAATATAATCTATTATTTTTGTGATATAATGTGATTTATCTAATGTGAGCATCCTTGCTCCTTTCAGATCCCTGTATCTCGTATCCTGGCAGCTGCTGCTCCTCCCCCCAGTCCGGTGTCGCCCAGAGCCCCTCTGGTGGTGGCCCCCCCTCGCTCGGGCCGCACCGGCGCCCGCACGCTGGCCGACATCAAGGCCAAAGCCCAGCAGGCGCGTGCCCAGAGGGCAGCCGCTGCCGCAGCAGGCACTTCCCCGCATGGGGCAGGGCCTGGATCTGGTGGGGGCAGTGCCCCCTCAACCCCCACGTCGCTGTCCAGTGGCAGCGAGACGCCATCCCCGGTCAAACTCAGTCCCGCGTCACCAGCCCACGCTGGTCGTCTCTCTCACACGCCCCCCAGCGCCACCGCAGCTACGGACATCAGAGCTGCGTCGGGGTCGCACAGCAACCAGTCCCACTCGCATGCCCTTTTCAAGCCCTCGCTCGCGCACCTCCAGAGACCTCCGGTGTCCGGCCCCGGGGGAAACACGGCGGCTGTGGCGGCGGCGCTTTCGTTCGCCGCCTCTCTCAAGTCCAGCTCGTCCATCCCAGCCAACAACCCGCTGGTCACGCAGCTGCTGCAGGGCAAAGAGATCCCCCTGGAGAAGATCCTGCCCAAGCCCCTGGCCCGCGGCGAGCACCCCCCCACCACCACCACCACCACCACCATCACCACCACCATCATCCGCCCGCCTCCAGCACCGCGCATGACGAGCAGAGCAGGCTTCGTCAGCAGGTCCCAGGTCAGCTGGCGACGCACAGTCCCCCGGGCACCTCTGGCCCCGCCAGGCCTGGTTTCAGAGGAGAGCAGGCCTCCTCTCACCAGCAGCGCGAGATGCTGGACAAGGAGACCCAGGAGCAGATCCTTCAGGTGTTCATGCGGGGCCAGGCGTACAGCCCTGCGGTCCCCCAGCATGACACTCGAGCGCTGGGCATCCCTCCACAGTCGCTGCCTCTCCAGAGCTGCGCTGACCGGCCCTTCTGCCCCGCGGGGCTGCTGAGCCGAAAGCGCCGCTCCCGGCCAGCCATGTCGGGCCACTACCTGCTCAACGTGTCCACCTACGGCCGCTCCGACGCCAGCAAGCGCGCCCTCCTGTCCGTCCCGCAGGCCAGCCTAAAGACAGAGAGCCTCGAGGCGGGGGAGGGGGGGCATGTGAAGGAGGAGGAGGCCGAGGAGAGGAGGGCGGGCCTGGGGGAGGAAGAGGAGGAGAAGGGGGTGAAGATCGAGGAGCCCGGGAGCCCACAGAGGTGCTCGTGGACGAAGCAAATGAGCGGCAATACCAGCAACGCACACAGCGGCTCACACGCCACCACCAGCAGCAGCGGCCACTCTGAGAGCCCGTCACTGGGCCCCTGCTCCTACGGGGGCACCATCAGCATGTCCGTCCCCCCCGCGCTCAACCACACCTCGACCGGCTCCGGCGCTGCTGTCTCCGCCGACTCCCCCGCCTCCGCTCAGACGTCATCCGAGGCCGACGCCGGCAGCGGCAGCGTGATGTCCTTCTCCGTCACTGTGACGACCATCCCCGCCGGTCACCCGGGCAGCAACCCGGGCGAGGACTCCCCCGAGCAGGTGTTCATGGAGGGCAGCGCCATGGAGGAGGTGCAGTCCAAGTGCTACTGCCGCCTCAAGGCCATGATCATGTGCAAGGGCTGCGGAGCCTTCTGCCACGATGACTGCATCGGGCCCTCCAAGCTCTGCGTCTCCTGCCTGGTGGTACGATGAGCGCAGTGGTGGGTGACGCCCGGGAGGTGCTGAGACACGACACTCTGCCTGAGTCTCTGTGTGTAGAGAGAGAGAGAGAGAGAGAGAGAGAGAGAGAAGGAGAAGGAGGGAGCAAAGGAGGCATGGTGTGCAGGTGTTCAGGATCGTTGTCGTCTGGAGCCGGAGGCGAGTGGGTTCCGTTCTGACACGGAGCCTCCCTATCTGCCTCCCTATCACCTCTCCTCATCATCAGTTGGAGGCAAAACAAGCACCTTGACTTTCAAAAAAAAAAAAGAAAAGAAAAACCTGAGACACAACTTTGAGTAGTGGCAATATTTTCTAACTCTGATGTTTTGTTTTGCTCA
>NC_063207.1:17593382-17615882 GCF_017589495.1 Alosa alosa | reverse complement strand
TGTGTCAAAAATTGCACACCCCACTTTGAGCACTCAACCGGCTAACCCTCTTGTAGACGTGTGAAGCTGGATGAATGTGTAAAAGTTTGGAGGAAGATGTGTAGTGTTTGTTGGTTGTTGTGGGCATTTCTAACATTCTCCTGTTCCCCCAGTGTGTGTGATATTCATGTGGAAGCTTTCTGAAGACTCTGTAAAAAAGATGAATGTAATATAGCAGTCCTAATCAGCACTTGTAAACAAAGTGTATTTTACCATCAAATATTATGAATAAATGACAAAGAATGACACTTTTGAATTTGCCTTCATTTTTTGTGGTGCAGTGGACTGTTTATTGTTTTTCATTTGCAGGTTCTCCCCATGTAGAATAGCAGCTAATGTCCAATGAACTTTAATATATTTTTACTTGCAACTAAGTGTATTATTTATCATCTGTTGTCTGTTTTATGTTGTAGTAGACAATGGAATATTCCCTAAACAATAGTTTGTTAAACTACTTTGAATGATTATATTTTTACGACTTACAGCTGATTTCATTGTATCTTAAATAGTTAATATAGGCAGACCAATTTTAGAAATCCCATGCACAAATTTTCAAAACAATTTAAGCCGTCGGTAAAGGTTTCTGAAGCCTTTACCCTTATGCCATCAAACAGCTGTTCTCTGCTGCCCTCTGGCGTCTAGAAGAAAGGAAAGATTAGGGGAGGAGAGTAGAGGAGTGGAGGAGAGGAGGACAGATGAGTGGATGGGAGAGGCAGGCAGCGCACTCGCACTAGTATCGGTGCCTACCGCAGTTCTCTCGGACCGAGTCAAGCGGAACGGCGTGCGCACTACGATGTGTAATCGACTCCCAGTCGTGTTGAAATAAGAGTGGTGACACACGGGTCTGACACCTGCAACTGTTTTGATATTCGAGGGCGCGAAACCTAGATGATTCACGAAGGAAATACTTCCCTTGAAGCAAAGAGCACTTCTCTCTTTCAGTAGATTTTGATGATGGTAGCGCAACCTGCGTGATTTCCTGCTGGTAAGATCATTACTTAATGATTATCCAACACGGCATGATGGGCTTTTGCGATGCGAAAGCACATTTTTACACCAAAACTGCTTATACATTCAACGAGAAATAACTACATCCCTTGAATGTCTTCACAGTGCTGTAGTGTCGGAGCCAGTTCGTTTGGAGGAGAGGTAATTCGTGACTTAAATGTACAATATGGCCGGGTTTTGACGTGCCATCATCATTCTTCTTTAATTCAGACGTGTGGATTTTGTGGTAGTCTTTGTTAAATGCATTTTGTGCGGAGGTGTGACAGGGCCATCTCAAGCGCGCGATGCTACCGCATTCGCAGTCCTCACGCTGACACACGTCAAAGGATGTTGTCATGACCGGGCAAAGGAACGGTTGGAAAAGCCAATCTTTATTCTTAGTCATTTCAATTACATCTTGTCAGCTATTCACGTCTTTACTGACAAATGCATCACTCAAATATAGCTCATGAAACATGGCAGTGAAGGGATGGCCAATAGTGGGCTCTTACAAGGAATTCGGTCGCTATCGCAAGGCTATGACATAATGTTTGGAAACACCGCTCATTATCGGTGGGGGTCGCCACCCACGCATAGGTGCATGGAATTACGTTAGCCTGCATACAGAATAGATTGATCTTGACAAATGTGCTGTAATGATTTCTAAACAGAAATGTCACATTGAAGTGACAACATATTGGTTTACTATGCATGAGCATGCATTGTATTTTAATTTTAGTACAAAAAGGGAATGTTAAAAATGCATAGCTTATCAATTATTCATTGATGGAGCTTACAGTTATATCTCGATCCATCTTTTAAAAGCGAAGCACCCCGTTGCGCGTAATTAGTGCATGTGCACGTCTGCGTATGCGATGCAGGCTGACACCTGGTCACGTGGGCGTGTTCTTGATTTGAGACTTGATTCTGAGGTGCTTCTGTGCGCTGTCACCATCACCACCGAGTCACTAATGTTCATCATGTACCGAAGGAGAGTGAAAAACTATACTGGCTCTTGCAAGTCCTGTTGGGATGGGTACTCTTCTGGAAGTCATACATATGTGTATTTCATTGAATTGATCTGTACTGAGGAACGTCATCACGAAGTGAGAACATTGAATAGTTTTTATTTCTCTCACAGGAACCTCCCCTTATGTATCAATTACCTTGAGACAAACCCACTGACAGGTAAACTGTTTTTCCCCAATATAATCTAGATGACTTGAGTTCCCCCCCATGATTGTACCATCTACAAGTGCATTTAATTATTTCAAACAAATATTTCTGTTTATTAATCAGTTTTTTCTTTTATTTGTTTGCTCATAATACATTTATAAAACATTTGATCACAGCCTTGTCATTTCATGCAATTATATTTAACCGTCAAACACTGTTTATAATCTTTTGTTATTTGAACTGAATACATGCCAAAGAATCGAACAAGTCCATTCCTGTCAGTAGATATGCTATAACTTTCTACAGGTCTATACAGTAGGTGAGGATAATTCTGAAAGGTTATTACACAGCCCAGCCTGAAGCATAGAGTGCCTAAAGATTATCATTAATGTGCTTGCTTCCTGTTCTGAGGCTCCACCTGTTACCAGCTCAGCTTGCTTCCCTTTCTCCCACTGTGTCCCCCGCCTCCTCCTCCTCCTCCTCCTCCTCTCTGCACAGAGCCTCTCCCTCTCTCTGCATGCAACCTTTCATAGGCTTCCCCAAACTTTTCAGAGGTGGGCTCTGCTCAAGGTTACTTAGGAATTGCTCCTTGCCCAGTTACCTAAGACTTGCTTTTCGGCCTTCAGATTTCTATAATGCTTACTGTTCATGGGGGCTGTACCGGCAAAATTGAAATGAATAGAAATGTAATTGAAATGTTTTTGTAAAGCGCTGTGACTGTGTGTATTCACTGCACCAGTTGGATGACTCATCCACTACTGAGTCTCCAGCAGCCGGTGGTCATTTAGCCTTCCTCTAAGGTAGTCGTGCCATACAATTCACGCTCAGCTCAGCTAAGCAAAGCTCAGCCAGATGATTGAGAGGTCTAATGAGATGTTATCCACACATGCCGGGTCTCCTCTGTCATTTGAATGTAATTGAGCGTTTCATGGGATCTGTAAGACGGTGCTCTTCCTGCCCCGGAGCAAGAGGCATGAGAGAGAGACTCTCAGTAGCAATCGAGTAGCAATCATGCCATGTCCTTCCCATTCAGCCACGGTGAGATGAGGGAACTGAGGCTTTTCAGGGTCTCTATGCACCAAGAGCCATGGAACTATGAATGAGGGAGAAGATGCGTGCGCACACTTGAGTGCTACTGTACATTGTTAAGGTAGCTCAGATTCTGCAAGATGCTTTAGGGGCTTGGTTAGATGCATATTCCCCTCCTGTATCTTGTGAGTCAGATTTGCACAGTACTTTTCAATGTTTGATTTTCTGACAATTAACCACTCCATTATGTCAGATAGTCATTTCAATTATTTTCAGATAGTCCATATGTGGAGTTTAGGGATGAGCGACATTATGGCTGGGCAAAAAATCGATTTGTTTTTATTGAAAATCGATTGTCTCTTTAAATTCCATCACTGAACTTTATCCAGCTGCTGATGGGCGGCAAACATAAGCAGGATCTGAAATCAAAAGTAATGGAGCTCATTAGTGAGGTCATCCATAAGCATAAAGGCTTACGATGCATTCATGGTACCTGGGAATGACAATGAACGCCCCCGTGATTACATTATTTTTCCCACCGCGAGTGTTAATGTGTGAAAAACATGGATGCCACAACAAAGGTTAAACTATACGCTCACTAATCTTAAATAAACAACTGTATTTGCCTAAAATATAGTGTAAGACGCTAGTGAAAGAAAGATATGCAGCTTTCAAGTGACAAAAACGGCAAATTCCCAAGTTCACATTAAACATTTTTCATATTTTTTTGCGATAATATAACATATATAACAATGTAAAAGATGACATACAAATAATACTATTTACCACTATCTTTTTGGCCATAAGTCACATTAGCTTACAGTCTTAACAGCCATGCAAACACATGAACCCTTCTTCGTCATCTATGTTTGAACTCTGCCTTTGGTAAAAACAAGGGGCATGCACATCCCACACGTAAACTCTGCTTGAAAAAACACAAATCAGTAAAAGTCACTCTTTCCTTCTGTCATGCTTTTTTTCATTTTACATGTGAGCTGTCAATGTCATCAACTGTATCACAGGATAACAAGTTATTATCATGGTGGGGAATGCTACTGGAATATCATGAACGATGAGCACATCTTTAGTGGCATATGCTGTGTCTGTTTCATACTCATCAAATGACGGTGCCAATGAAACTGTAAACTGGGTGGTCACTGTGATGTGTGTGATTCTCAGAATGATTGAAGAAAGCAGTAAAAGCGGGAAGTCGCTGGTGGAGAAGAGGCAGCTCTTCATGGAGATGAGTGAGTACGCAGCCTGCCGTCTCTGGTCCTCTGTGGACCTCCGGATCACAAGTGCTTCAGAGGGGTGCAGTACTTTATGAGACTGTCCATTTCACTTTGTGCAATTAATTAGTAGTTACTGGAAGCACCCACTCTAAAATGTCCAGTAAACTGTGTTGTCAAGAGTGTAATCTTAGTATTGATAGACTCAAATTGTGTAATGCAAGATCCTCAGCAATCTAATAGACCTCTCTTGCGAGACAAAAACATTGGCCTTGGATCAGAGTGCCGTAGTTGTATTCCTGTCGTTTGATATTAGCCCAGAAGGGGCCAGCTGATTCTGAGTCTCTTTTTGATGTTTTCTTGAGTAATAACCCGCCTCATCATTTCCCCAGGGGCACAAAACTTTGATGTGATCCGGCTTTCCACGTACAGAACAGCTTGCAAGCTGCGCTTTGTGCAGAAGAGATGCAACCGTAAGTCGAGGCACTCATTAGCTGGCAGACACCCTGAAGCTTCTTCTGACACACACATTCATGTCTTACTTATATGTCTTATTGTATTCAATGAAAAAATGGAGCGCAATAGTGTGTTTTGAAATGTATGGTTTTGTATCAGCGTATATCATTAATATACTCTACTGCATTAATATACTCTACTGTTCTCTCTCTCTCTCTCTCTCTCTGTCACCTTCACTTCTTTTTTGGCTTCCCACTCCCATCCCAGTCCATCTGGTGGATGTGTGGAACATGATCGAGGCCTTCCGTGACAACGGGCTCAACACGCTGGAGCACCAGGCGGAGATCAGTGTGTCGCGCCTGGAGACCATCCTGTCGTCCATCTACTACCAGCTCAACAAGCGGCTGCCCACCACACACCAGATCAACGTGGAGCAGAGCATCGGCCTGCTGCTCAACTTTATGGTGGCCACCTATGACAGGTAATCAGAGCAGGGGGCGCAGGGTAGCCCTACTGAGGAGGGAATCCCCACACTGACCCAGCCAAGGGCCCTGTCCTGGTCAGGCCGTACGGGTACAGCTGGTTGTGGTCATCCTCCTTTTTGTTCTAAAACACATAGCCATTATAGGGGCTTCTATTCGGAGGATATTTGCAGACCATTTGCCATTCACACTGATTTTACAGCACTTATCTCTCCACATAATGTTTTTTAGAAAACAATGTACATTGCATATAGCAGTTTCAGTGCAGCAACTGTACAAGGTGTTTCTGCCTCCCTGTGAATGGGTGTTATTCAGACATACTGTATGGCATGGTCTTAGGAAATGCATCATATTTTTGCATCCCTCATCTGATCAGATAAATGTAGCATATTAACTATCAGAGGGGCAATGTAGGCCATCCATACTATGTCCAGACGTAGCCAGGTAATATTAAAAATATATATTTTTTCTCCATCGGATCATAAAATAATAATATCCACACAGATGCGCAAAAACAGCTGAGAGAAAGGCTATCAATAACATGTCAATCAAACAGATGCCAATGTCACAATCCCAAAACTCAGTTTTCACTGAAAATAGAGTTTTTGAAAATCTCCACTTTGGCTGGAGTTTTTAAAAAATAGCTGTTTTCAGTGACCCAAAACTGACTTGTCGTGTGGACGGAAGGCCAAAATGCATGAAAAAATGTCTGTATCTAAAGGCTACGCGTGGGCATAGCTTCAGTCTCGTTCCTGGGAACCTCTTCCCTGAAAGCCCCCCCCCCCCCCCGTGTGATTATGGCTACTTAATTAACTACCTCAGGTGTGGTCAGCTAATCAGGACTACTGCTGATAGGTTCGGTCAGGAATGTGGGGCAGGGGAGAAAGCATAGCAAGCAAGAAGCTGGACTGCGTTACTGTTAGTTCCTGTTAACTGTTATAGTAGTACAGTATTATCCACTGCTGCCTTGGCATCCCTATAGCACAGTAAGGTCTGATTCATAGTCTACTACAGTATACACAGCTACGCAAGGAGGGTTTGATACATACTTACGTTTGATACGTAAATGTGTTGTCCAATTTTTTGTAATGCGATTCGCGACTCAAGCACAAGTGCCATGTCGTGCGTTTCCGATGGAGGCGAAACGACTTTGTACAGTAGCTTGCGTAGACTATGAGAAGGCACATCAAACATGCGTGAGCCTTGCGTTGTCAACTGTGTCCACATTGCTAACTATGAGTTAGCCGCATGTGTGGATAGTAGATATGGTTGTTCCCGAAATGGCATGTTATACACAGCCATGGTTTTCATGTTTCTGTTGGCCTACCTTATAATTGGGGTCCTCATACCTTATAATCCATTCTGTGGTTCAATATGATGATGGTTATAAGACAGCTATGGTAGTTCTCTGATCATTACTTAACTATTTTTCAAGGTTTAAGATTGTCTTTATTACATCTCATTATACGGGTATAAGTATAATATAAATATTTTGCTCCTCAAAAAATAAATAATAACGAAAAAAAGTGTGTGTGTACTGTATGTGTGTGTGTGTGTGTGTGTGTGTGTGTGTGTGTGTGTGTTTGTGTGGGGAGAAAAAAAGAAAAGTGTTGTAGTGCAAAGACTGACAGGCACAGGCTCAGGTCTTTGTTTCCATGTTCATAAGCCTTATTGCTTGGTTGAAAAAACTGTTCCTGATTCTGGTTGTCCGAAACTTAAGACTTCGATATTGCTTGTCAGATGATAGCAGCTGAAACAGCCCATGACTAGGATGGCTGGGGTCCATATTGATTCTCCTTTACATTCATATGTATTGTAAACATATACACCAACACTCAATGCAATTAGATAATGTGTTGATGGGGGTAGTGGCTGGAAAGTGCTGTGAAAGTGAAGTGTTCATTAATAGACCAGATATGTTTCGTCTTTGCAGTGAAGGCAGAGGGAAGCTCACTGTGTTTGCCATGAAATCCATGCTGGCCACCATGTGTGGAGGGAAAATCGTAGATAAACTGCGCTGTAAGTATTACTTCCATGGCTACGTTTATGACCTCCGAGGCGAGGAGGATGACACTAATTCCATTCTCAGTGCCTTTATTACCCTCTAGTGTCTTTATGGTGTAATCACAATGATGGCCACTGACTGTTAGAGTGAAAAGAGCTGAGATTGGTGGGACGTGTGTCTAGCACAAGCCCAGGGGTTCTGCTGTTGAGCTCCAGTAACTCTCCCACAGGCAATGCAGGTTAGTGGGCTCAGTGGGCCAATGCCTGGAGTTAGCATTTACAGGGAGAGGACACTAGAGGGCAGTATTAGCCTTTTATATTCATATTACTATAGAATTCCAAATTGCATGTTGTAGGACTTTGATTAATTCGCAAATTTCCTTGCAGTCTTAACTGAAGGTTTTGAGCCTTTTGAAGTATTTTTCTGTGATGTGTATATACTTTAGATGGTAAAAATTCACACCATGACGTGATATGCTTTCTTTTATGCAGGAAACCTTGTAGATCCTACATGTAACTATCAGAAGCACAATGAAATGCACAATTCTAAAAGAATCCTGCTGCTTATTTAATGTTAGAAAACACTGCACTGATAGACATAATAGAAATAGCTGGTAATAGCTTTCAAAATGATAGCCATTATAACTCTGCAAAGACTAATTTCATCAGGTGTGTCTATGAAGTAGAGTCTTCAATGAGAGCACATTTGTTTCCCTGTAAATTGTGACTGTCTGACTTATCGCTTCCTGTTTGTCAGATATCTTCTCCCAGATCTCTGACTCCAGCGGGTCGATGTTATTCCCAAAGTTCGACCACTTCCTGCGGGAGGTACTCAAGCTGCCCACCGCCGTGTTTGAGGGGCCGTCTTTTGGCTACACCGAACACTCTGTCCGCACCTGTTTCCCCCAGCAGGTAAAGTGCCCAATCACACAGCGTCCATACACACACTCTTTAATTTGTTGTCTTGTTTTTGTTTTGTTTGTTTGCATATGCATTCTGACACATTTCTTTTTCCATCTTTCTCCCATGTCTGTCCTCAAGGGTACACATTCTGTCTTTGGCATAAGCAATTTGCCTTTATGTTTTGCCTTTGTCTCTTATGTCTGCTTCAATCTCATTCACCAATACTCCCTCTCTTACGCACACAAACACACAAACATTATTTGTTGTTCTGTTTTCTAGATGCTAATGCACTCTGACATGTTTTCATCTCTCTCTCTTATTCTTGCCCTCAAGCATGTGCAGTCTTTGGCATAAACATTTTGTGTTTTCATTACTCTCTTTCTCTCTATTAACGGTCTCTTCATCCACACCACCTGTCTTCTGCACTCTCTGTCAGTCTCTGTGTGCTTCTGTCTCATTAACCAATCTGTGTTTACTCCCTCTTTCACAAACACACACACACACACACACACACACACACACACACACACACACACACACACACTCACACACTCCATTGCACACGATCACAATAGCTGTCTCCCCCCTCCCAGTAAGCCCTTCTTTAGCGCTGTGTTTGTGCTGTGTGTGGGCTTGTGTCCAGAAGAAGATCCAGTTGAACACATTTCTGGATGTGCTGACGGCTGACCCGCCCCCTCAGTGCCTTGTGTGGCTGCCGCTCATGCACCGGCTGGCTCATGTGGAGAACGGTGAGCTCCACCGCCACTCCTGTCACACTACTACTGGATATATTATTGTGTTGCATGTTTTGTTTTCTTTTGTTGCAGTCTTATGCCAAAATTGTTTAATTGCATTTCCCCTCATCAGTCTATACTCAGTGCCCCATAATGACAATGTGAACAATGTTTGTGAACAAACTTTTAGAAATCTCTGCAAACCTATCAAAAAGGCAAACCTAACCGTATATCACATTGACAGAAGTATTGACAGATATAAATCTGATATATGTCATTGTCAATGAGGAGCAATATTGTACTACTACTACTACTACATACTAACATTGAGAAGTTTGGCTTTGACAATGTATGGTTAAAATGTAGGTAATTGTTGTAGTTAATTGCTGGCATCCATGTCCTAAAAGCACAATTTTTGTCTCATGCCATTGGCTGTTTTCCTGTCTTCCTGCTCCCCCCCTCGCTCTCTCTCTCCTTCAGTCTTCCACCCAGTGGAGTGCTCTTACTGCCACAGTGAGAGCATGATGGGCTTTCGTTACCGATGCCAACAGTGCCACGGCTACCAGCTCTGCCAAAGCTGCTTCTGGCGTGGTCATGCCAACGGTCCCCACAGCAACCAGCACCAGATGAAGGAACACTCGTCTTGGGTAGGTCCAACCGTTTGGCCTGGGATATGAGTCAACTGAGAACACATATGACCATTGGCCATTATGATCTCAGACACAATGTCTCAGCAGCATTTGCCATATGCTCTTAAGAAACCTTTCAAGCAAAACCAACAACCAACTCCATTATAATTACACAGGTGTGATCTAAGTTATAAGCTTAGATGATGTTCTCAAGACCAGTGTCATAAGTGTAATTGTCAGACAGCCTTAATGCCTCCACAGTGAATACATCTGATAATAGATGTGGGCTTTGAGATGCTATAACCAGCCACCCGTGTGCATGCTATCCAGAGGTGTAACAGTTGTCAGGTTCAGAAAACACGCGTCAGGCCTCGCGTGTCCTGTTTCTGTTCTACCCAGAAAAATGCAGTTAGTATTCAATATATGTTCTCATATGCTAATGAGCTAATCCCAGATGACTTTTACCTTGACTGTACATCTCTGGAACTAGCCGAGGTGGGAGGGAAGGCTCAGGCAGCTCTGCCCCCTCCCTTTTTCCCCAGATTGCTAGTAGCCGTGTTGGCTCTCTTTAGAAGCTGGCCGCCATTGATTGAATTTTTTAGGGGCCTGGCGTTGTCTTAGAGCTCCAGCTTCTGGGTGGAAATGGGATGTTGGGAAGCGATTTGCTTCGCTCTGGTTCCCCAATCCAATTTCCATTGACTTCTCGCTTCCTCTCAGACGGCAGCGATAAGGGCTGATTATTTTCGACTCGTGCGGAAGTGGCGAGGACTTAGCTTGGGAGCAGTGGAAAAAGAAACGACTTCTTTAGAGGAGAAGACAAGTAGCTCTGTGTGGAAAAAGAAACCCTGGAAGAACCTTCATCATAAACCCCCCCTCAGTATTCCCTCCATTGGACCTTTTAAGCCAATGTCATAAATATTGTTCGGCTGAGCCATTATTTATTAGGTAGATAGAGAGATTGATAGATACTTTATTAATCCAGTAGTTTTTCGTACAAAACATAAAATAGAAACTAAACTATGCAACTTATTCATAATTATATAAACAACTACTAGAAATGAAGTCTTAAAATATACAAAGATCAAAACAAATTGTACATAGAGGTTAATGTAGCCAGTAACTATCTCTTCTGAATGTTTCACAATTACAACATTTTAGATGAAAAACTCACACACCATCAATAAAAGATAGTAGTAAATTGTAGACTTTACTTGCATACATCTGCATGAATCAGACCAAAGTGACTGTGATAGACCCATCTCCATAGACTGTGATAGATTCATCTCCATAGACTGTGATAGATTCATCTCCATAGAAGTGAGTGTAGTTTCATTCATTTGAGCTGTTGAATATTGGAACTGTTGTGTGTGATTTGGCATTGCCCCAGCTGAAGCAGCAAAGTCTTGTCTCTCTCCTGCCCTCTGCAGAAGTCCCCTGCCAAGAAGCTGAGCCACGCCATCAGCCGCTCCCTGGGCTGTGTGCCCATCGGGGAGCCGCCACAGCCCACCTTCCCTGAGGTCAGCGAGAGGCCGCCCGACCTGGCGCCAACGACGTGAGTCGCTCTACTTCTCCTTCACTGGGTGGCTGATTTAGCTGTCGGTCTGCCTGTGGTCACAGGGATCTTTATCGATTGGTATTTTTGGATGTCACTGTAGATGCTTAGAGGTCAGGAAGGCTTCATATTAAGAGGAGGCTCTTTAGCACCCTCTGTTGTGCGGCAGTAGGTGGTGCAGCAGCATGGTGTCTTGAGTTAGCATATTCATGGTTCCCATGTGAACATGCAGTGACTGTTGAATGAGATTGATGTTGAGAGTTGTTTCTGGAAGACATCACAAAACGCCCAGCAGATCACACACACATGTTCACTGAGGGTAATCTGAACATTCTGCAGCACGAGTCTCCATGCCTCCTCCCTTTGTCAGTTACCCCTGCAGTCTCATGATTTATCCCAGCCGAATCACCGCCTGTCACAGAGAAGAGGCAGCTGTTTGTGTTTATTCTGCACACTCGTCTCTTAGATTAGGCCTTTAAGCATCGCTGCTGTTGCTGCTGTTGACGAAGACAGGAGACATGAGATGCACTGTGATCCTCTGATCCTAAACACTCTTACTGTCAGAAACTGGTTTCAGCATTCAGCTGTGACATACGTTATCCACACAGGCTTCTCAGTGCATCTCTAAAGCTACAGGCTTTATTCATGTTTGCCATTTGTATAGTTACCAGCTGTTTGAAGCTATTCAAAGATGTTATTCAGAATTGTTATTAAAGTTATTCAAAGGAACTGTCAAACAGGATTTTCCCTTACCTCAAATATGGCTGATTGAGGAAGGCATGTTTGGTTTCCTCGTGATATGCTGGATCTGTGTAAATAAGATGTCTTTCAGCTCCTCCCTTGATAGAATTTTTGGCAGGTGGGGAGAACAGGTTGTTAGACAGCAGAACAGACAGGTTCAACCAACTATGAGTTCTGCCATCTCAAAGTAACAGACTGGCATAGACATTTCAAGCTCAGCTATGATTGTAAACAGCTGATTGTGATTCAGTGCTATTCAGAATACTTTCTACACTTTCTGTGTGCTTGTGTTTGTGTGCTTGTGGTTTGTGTGATCTGTACACACACAGCCTTATACCCTGTGAATTGCTCAATAATAAAGACAAACGATACGCTTCTAATAATATCTCACACACACACACATGCACAGACATGGACACTTCAGCGCATACAGTATAAAGAAAAAGTCTGATATTAATGAGATCAGGGTCTACACACACTCTCTCCGTTCATAAACCTTTAGAGCGACGACTGGGCTATTACAGTGCCGGGATGCTTTCCTGTGTCTGTATGAAAGCGATTATTGATCGGCGGAACTCCCGACAGGAAGAAAATGTAATCAGAGAATGCGGCGGAGAGGTGTTGTCTCGTGAAACAGATGATGTGGCACCGCTGTTGGAGTTAAAGTGTCATAAATACGAGCCTGGGTCCAGCTGCACCGCACATACCAGGGGCGGTGTGGAGCGTGGGTGAGTCTTCTTTCACCCTTTTTTATTTCCTGACACATAAACGCGGAGATTGATGGGGAGAACAAAGTCCCCTGAACAGAAGGACACCTCTGTACATGACAGGCTAATGCATGGCTCTACACATGGCCAATACAGCAGGTATTTACCCCTCTAGTTGTTGTCCTCTCCTGTTTTTTATGCAGGGTGTATCAAATATAAAGAGTCAATCTGATTAACTAACAAGAGCACAGGAAGGGGGTGGATGAAAGTGTGGAAAATGCAAGTGGCGTATAACCTGCCGTTGGCCCATTTCACGGCACTCAATTTGATTTTCTCTCCGTGTGTGCGCATGTATTTCAAAAAAGCCTGTGGTGTGTGGGTGTGTTTCCTGGTGTGCCTGTATATTAATGTAGTTGTTTACAGTCTGCACTGCAGCACAGAGGGGGAGCTTAAACCCACCTGGGTCTCACACAGTAATCGGGATTAAGTGTCTCTGTCATAGGCAAACATGTTCCTATGTCTGGCCTGGTAGGGAAAGAGGCTGCAGAACACTGTAGGAAAGGGTTAAATGTATAATGCAATTGCTGTGGGGAGAGAATAAATGTTTCTGTATTGTCATTTAATCATGTCGGATACATTCATCCAGTTGCTGCTGTTGGTTCTGCAACTACAGAACAACTTGTTCTCACTGAACAACAGACTGCGTTCATCTTGTGACACGCTCAGTTCAGTTGAGTTCAGAGGGTCTGAAATACTCTAGACTGCACAGGATTTATGTCCTGATATAAGAAATGTTGTCCAACACAAACACACACACACACACACACACACACACACACACACACACTCAGTTCTAGGGGTGTCACGATTTCTATTTTATATCTATTTTTAAATTGATACAAATTACATCTCAATCTAAACTTCGAACTCAAAGGTAGAATGGACAATGTAGCCACACCCCCAATGTCACGTCCTGCATGTTTGCCAAGACGCAAAAAAACTACACACACGAGCTGAACTGCGGCGTCAACTCCTCTAATTTTAGACTGCAGCCAGTTAAAAAATACACTTCAACCGACCGAAATTGAAGCCCCTCTTGCTACTCTGAAATCACCGGTGTGGAAGTATTTTGTCGTTCATTCACGTCAATTAACACTAACTTAAGCCTACTCAACTTAGCAAGTGAAAAGATGATCTAGTTACGGTCCAAAATTACTTTAAGGCTTAAAATGCACATTGTTAAGTACATATTCCATTAACACTAACATTGGGTCTCGTCGGAGTGTGCTGAAACAATCAAATTATCATTCTTGTTTGATTTTACTATGTTCACTTCTCTGTACTTAATGTTTGTTCTGTTTACCATACAACCTCACGGTTGGAACGGTTTCAAAATAAAAGTCCCCTGAAATAGAATAGGAAAAGGCAAAAAAAGTAAATATAAGGAATGCATTAATAGTAATATATTTTTGAAAAAAATCAAATCGAATCGTGACTTTAAAATAGAAAATTAAATCAAATCGAGGACTTGGAGAATCGTGACACCCCTACTCAGTTCATAAACAAATCCAACTTTCTATTGGTCGTGTGTCCTTTGTCCCCACACAGTATTCATCATGACAAAGACTGCACTCACTAGAGTGGTGAATGCTGCAGAGGCTGGTGGATTCAGGCCGAGATGTCACATAACTGAAAATGACACCACGTTAAAGGGCCATATTAGACCTCCCATGACCTTGACCCCTCCTCTTGTTGGTCAGTTAATAGTGTCCTAATGCAGCGATAGCCGGGGCTCGTTTTTCTCATGGCACCTTTTCAAAACAGTCAGGAGAATCTCAGCCATCATCACGTCACGTCACCGACCTCCAGCTATTAGAATGGCGCTCCGGAGGAACCCTGGTACCAGGTCCTCTGCTATCTCCGGTCTCTTTCATTAGCCCAGTCTAGACCGGGCCAGCGCCGGGCCATGGCCTCTTGCGTCTCGGTGCCGCATCTGAGCCGCGCCCTGGACAGAGGGCAGGCCGGCGCGGTTGCTCCCGTGTCCTCTCCGGTTACATCATCCGCCGATGGCCTCATTTGAATTCAAATCAGAGATGATTAAAGGCCCCTCTGGCCGGCCCCGCCTGAATGGGAGCATCACCCCTCTCTACACTGACCTTTTATGTAATAATAACACTCATTTATTTGGGCGTTATGGAGGGAGGAAGGGGGAGCGGGAGAGGAGGAGGAGGAGGAGGAAGGGTGAGGTGGGGTGTCTACGCTCGTTCCTCTGTTTTGCCTAGAGAGTCAATTAAAACGATGGCATTTAAATCAAACTACGCAAACAGCGATGGCGGCGGTGACCTAGTCTGTGGCTCTGAGCCAGGACAGACGACGACAGCATGCTCGTGTTCTTGAGAGGGACAGAGTGGAAGTTTGAATGTGAAATACTCTGCCTTGGCACGCATGGAAGCAGTGTGTTTTCACCCTTTATGTGGCATCTGCCCATGCATGTTAGACTGACACAGCTTTTTCTTGGTGTTGAACAGAATTTGCACTGCTCACACACACATACACCCCCCCCACACACACACACACACACACACACACACACACCCACACACACACTCTTCGCCTTTCTCTCATATCCTAGGTGTTATCAAGGCATCTCTGCAGTGCTCCGGCGCCTGTATGAAGCCAGACTCTCTGGACGTGTCTGACACTTCTGAGTCACAGCACACAGCTCTCTGTGTGGACACCTCGCTGGGGTCCCTGAGGGACCAAACTCAGAGCAGGCTCTTTGTAGAATTTGGAAAAGATGGCATCAGTAAAAAATGAATGTCAGTGTCTGCCACATAGGAGTGTACAGATCCACATAAGAGAGGGAATACTTTATGAAATGATGGTGTTTGCTTTCCTCCGAAACCGATGAGGATTCTGGGGTTCTTAGGGGTACATGATATCTCGCCGAAGGGATACATTTGAAAATTATTCATATGTATATAAAAAATTTGTTAACAAAAAAAAATCCAACTACGACAGAATCAACCTAAAACCCCCAAGGTTGGCGTAAGAGCTGTGAGTCAGCCATTTTTGATCCCTGCAGCGCCTGATCTCATGATTTTTAGTTCATTAAAAGGCGTCTGAGAGAAAGTTAGCCGGCACACTGTTCAGACACGTGTTAAAAATAGAGCCTGCAGCAAAAGTCTGGTGTTTGTTAGGAGTTATTTTCGGTTGCTTTGTGTAGTAGAGGTGCCTCCCTCTGTTCACATCACGCCGTTCCCTTAACATCTTTCACTAACACGCCAGTGTGATTACGGTGTGCCACAAACAGTTTACTACTCGTAAATAAACCCTGAGATAACCTCCAAAGGGGGAAAAACAAATAGTGTATTAAGCACATCAGCACCACCCTCATAGGCTTTGAACATAATGTTTGAGACAAGACTTAGTCTCTGTGCCCCCAGGCAGTTGACGTTAACACAATGAAGGCCTACTGAAACAAACACACACAAACACACATAAAGACATGCATAAAAATACACATACACACACACACACACTCACACACAAAGACATGCATACACACACACACACACACACACACACACATACACACACAAAGACATGCATCAAAATACACATACACAGAAACTCTCTCCCTCCCTCTTCCTCTCAGTGTCTTTGTCTCTCTTGTTGTGTGAGAGAGAGAGAGAGAGATGCAGACATCCTCACAAACACACACATGCACAGAGAGAGAGAGAGAGCGAGAGAGAGAAAGAGAGATGCAGACATCCTCTGCAGTGGTGTTGAGGTTGCAGACAGACACTTTCCCCCATTGGCTCTTCTGTGGCTGTGGGATTCTGTTGGACCTGCGTCGCCATCGCTAGAGCACTCTGATCCATCAAAGCTCCGGCGCGTGGCCCCCGTAGTCTGACAGTTGAGAGCGCGAGGGGCCCCTGGTCCCCCAGGGCTGTGCTCTGTCCAGACAGGATGCCTATCTCTGGGCCTCAGCACGCCAGACTGTTGCTATTTATACCATCCAAAAGACAGACACTTGACTAATGGGACCAGTGTCATTCTGATCTTTCGATCTGCCTATGGGAATTTGTGTCATTGTGATCTTTCAATCTGCCTGTTTCTTTCTCTCTCTCCCTCTCTCTCTCTCTCTCCTCTCTCTCTCTCTCTCTCTCTCCCTCTCTCTCTCTCTCTCTCTCTCTCCTCTCTCTCCTCCCCTCTCTCCCTCTCTCTCTCCTCTCTCCCTCTCTCTCTCTCTCTCTCTCTCTCCTTCCTTTTTTTTCTCTTCCTTCCCTCTTCTCTCTGCCTCTACCATCACTGTTTCCCTTCTTTCTTCTGTTTTCTAAAAAAAACATCAATTGAAAGTTAATGTTGACAGATTGCAGTTCGATTTTGAGAAACAGTAGAATGCAATAATTTCGGTGATTACATTAGAGGGACGTAAAGGTCAGTGCTGGGCGCGGGCGGGGCAGTGGGCTGCAGCTTGTATTTGCCTAACAGGGGAGTGCCCTGTCTGTCCACATTGGTGTCTATATTCCTGTAGTTGAAAAAAAAAAAACTTTCCCTGTTGGAAGTGAAAGGGTGTATGTGTATTCTCTGATGGCAGATGGCACAGAAGTCCCATGAGCTTCATGGGATGATTTGGTGTGGTGATATTTGGCTGCAGTTCAGATGTTCTAGTTTTTTATTGTTTAGCTATTTACATTCATTCCACTCGTGTAGTTAATTGTATAATGATTGCCTAAAAGTATGTATATGTGTGTGTGTGTGTGTGTGTGTGTGAGAGAGAGAGAGAGAGAGAGAGTGTGTGTATATGTGTGTGAGTATTACACAGAGAGTGGGTCCAGGGCAAAGAGGGCAAGTGAGAGTGAAATTTTTAGTGGGTTTGAAGTGCCTTCATAAAAAGGGTGTAATGTTCCATGTCCTAAAAACGGCCGATGTGAACCATTTCCATTTCAAACACAGCAGACATTAAAGCACCAAAGGGAGCCAGTGCGAGAGGAAGAGGGGAAGAGAGAGGAAGAGAGGGAGGAAGAGAGAGGAAGAGGGGGAAGAGAGAGGAAGAGAGGGGGAAGAGAGGGAGCGAGAGAGAGGAAGAGAGGGAGGAAGAGGGAGGAAGAGAGATACTTTGAAGGCTTTAGACACTTTTGTCCCTCTTCATCTCTTTTCTGCCCTCTGACCTTGTCTACACCCAAGAGAATAGTGTGTGTGTGTGTGTGTGTGTGTGTGCTTGCTTGTGCGTGTATGTTTACCTATGTGTGAGTTTGTTTGTTTGTTTGTGTGTGTGAGTGAGTGAGTGAGCAGTAGAGATACAGAGAAGGAGTAGTGATTATTGCGTGTGTGTGTGTCTGTGTGTGCAGTTATGGGGAGTGTGTGTCTGATTTTGTGTGTGTGTGATGTAATGTAATGGAGTGCAGGTTACTGAGCAGGAGATTGGACTGGACCCCCTGGTGGTTCTGGCAGTGTGTGTGTGTGTGTGAGTGTGAGTGTGTGTGTGTGTGCAGAGCGTCTCGCTCCTGATGGGGATTATATTGAGATGACGCACTTCTCCATGCATCCATGCATACACTGAGGGACGGACTTTAATTTGTGTGAAAAGCCTCTAAACTGGGATGCGAGCTTTGAACTCACTCAGTCATTAATCTTGAGTGATGCCTCTCTCTGTCTATCCCTGTCACTCCCACACAAACACATTCTCTCTCCCAATCTCTCTCTCTCTCTTTCTTTCTTTCACTTTCCTTCTGTCATTCCCTCTCCCTCTCTCCTGCCCCCTCCTTTCGAGGCTCATTCCCTGTCTACTCCGTACACTGTCAAGCATCATTTCCAAGTCGCATTTTTTTTTTTTTACAAGATAGGCTGGTGGTGCTGCACTTAACATAGGAATTCAGAGCACATTTCCTGCCTGTGATTACAGTGCTTCCGGACTCATCTGGTCTTGAAGACTGCACAAAACGAATTCCACAACGCACACAGACAGAGACTGAGAGTCAGAGGCACACACACACACACACACACACACACATACACATGTACACATGCATTATGCACACTTGGTCTCATCTGGTCTCACATCTGCATTCAAATAAGCTCACTTGCATGCAGACACACACACACACACACACTGATAGACTAGCCCAGACCTCCAGGAAGCTGTACAGTAACATGTGGTAGGGACCATCCATCTTTGAGACAGACACTGAACACTGAAGGAGAGATGGGGAGACAGATTGGATGAAAGACAAATTTGATGAGAGTGGGATTTCGTATAGAGATTGATAGAATGACAGACATTCACCACACACACACACACTCACTCACACTCACACTCACACACACACGCTCATGCAGAGGGAGTGAGAGGGTGAGTGTGAGAGAGAGAGAGAGAGAGAGAGATTCGTGGACGTCATATGTCCATGTGACTTTGGCGGTTTCCTTGGCGATAGCAGCAGCAGCAGCAGCAGCAGCAGTGTTTGCAGTGCATTGAGATGCTCATTCAGTTTCTGAGCTGACAGAGAGAGGAGAGAGAAGAGAGAGAGAGAGAGACAGGGAACCGGAGAGAGAGGCGCACAGAGGGCAAAAAACGAGGGAAGAGAGAAGAGAGGAAAAGAGCAGAGCAGACAGGAGACCTGGAGTGGACAAAGGAAGGAGAGGAGGGGGCGTGTGGCGGTGGCGGTGGTGGTGTATGTGAGACGGTCGACTGCTGCTCCACACACACACAGAAGTGAGTTAGTGTATATGTGTGTGTGTGTGTGTGTGTGTGTGTGTGTTTGGGGGGTCACTCAGGACTGCCTCAGAGCATCTCAAAGGGCAAAGGAAGCTGACCGCCATCTAAGGGGCTGACATCTCTCTACCACTCTCTGTATGTTGGAAGTCTCTGTGTGTAGGAAGTCTCTGTGTGTGTGTGTGTGTGTGTATGTGCATTTTATGGACGTGCATCTAATGTATATATGTATATAGATGTGTTTATTTTGTATAGGTGCATGATGTGTGCCTGTGTTATGCATTGCATGCTATACCTGTGTAAACGTACATGTGTGATGAACGTGTGTGGATTGCATATGTATGAATGTGTGTGTGTGTGTGTGTGTGTACGTGTGTGTTTTCTTTTGTATGCAGATCAGAGTTTGTGAGTGAGAGTGTGCTTGTGCATCTCCAGGCATGTGCCAGTGTGCAATTGTGTGTGTGCCGTGGGTCCGTGTGATTAAAAAGCATATGGCTGTGTGTGTGTTAGTGTTTATGCATTATTATGTTGTCACATGTGTGTGTGTGAGTGCGCGTGTGTGTTTGTGTGTGTCTGTGTTTGTGTTTATCTTTGAGTTTGTGTCTCCTTGTTAATGTCCATCACATTTCACACGCCTGGCATGCCACGTGTCTCACAAACACACTCGCTCATGTGCACACACGCATACACACACACAGACACACACACACACACACACACACACAGACATACACAAACACACACACACACATGCTCACACACCCTTGCACACGCTTGCGGTGCGGAAAAGAGCGAGAAATAGTGAGAGAGAGGAAGATTATGAGATAGTGTGTGATTGAGTGAGAGAGACAGACCGAGGGGAGAGGGGGAGACAGAAAGTGGCTCGGAGCAAAGCTGGGAGAAGCTCTGTCTGTGCCACTTCGACAGGCACCCAAGCAAACCAAAGCACTCAGCGATTTTGTCCTTCAGATGAAAGAGAGAGAAAGAACGATAGAAAGAGGAGAAAGGAGGGGAGGCAGTGGGGGGGGGCAATGGCTGTGTTTAGCCCCGTAAATTACCGTCCACAATGTCACCCTCCTCCCTCCTCATTTCTCTTTCATTTCCTCTCTCTTCCTCCCTCTCTCCTCTCTCTCTCCCTCTCTCCTCTCTCTTCCTCCGTCTCTCCTCTCTCTCTCTCTCCCCCTCTCTCCCGAGCCCAGACCTGTCCTCTAATCAGAATTCTCCTGCAGCCCTTGGGCTAACCTCATCAGCTCTGGCCAGGGGCGCCACAACACTGGCAGTGGCAAGCAGCAATCTAACTTTGTGTCTCTGTGTGAGATTGGACCGGATAAGATTGTGTGTGCGCGCTAGTGTGATGATTTTCTGTGTTATTGTGTGTGTGTGGGGAAGGTGGGTGTGTTTGTGTGGTTGCGTGAGGGTACCTCAGGTTATGTGTTTAACATTTCTGTCTGTTTGCAGTCTGCTGAGGCCCGTGTCCAACATGAACGTGCTGATGGCGTCGGCCGCCCACACACCTGCAGACAGGTAAGCAGATGCGTGGCCACTTACTCCACTCTTCCACCATCTTACAGGGCATCCGGGGGTCGGCCCCCATAGACCTGCACCAACCCACTCTGATCTCAGAACAGTAGCAATTGCAATTGCACTCCACCTGTAGACAAACATGCGCAGTACGCAGTTATGCTCCCTAGGTAAACTTACATTAGACACAAGAAACTCAATGTGTTTTGTTTACATGTGATGAATTAAAACACACACACACACACACAAACACACACACACACACATACTGACCTCGTGCCCATCTTGCCTCTCCCCCCAGGGCTCCTGTGTTGTTTTTGTTCCACCAGCGTGCTTAGAGTCATGCTTTTACACCACGGGCAGTGTGTGTGTGTGTGTGTGTGTGTGTGTGTGTGTGTGTGTGTGTGTGTGCATGTGGGTTTGGCTGCACATAGTATCTTCATAGCATGCTGTAGAGGTCTTGTGACGACCCCTTTGCCTGACGTCATGTTCCGTAAGCTGCGTGGCATGAGGGAGACGTCTCCTCCAATTAGGCTGTGGTCGGCCGAGCCGCGCTGCTCATGGGATCTCCAGTAACTCACGGTGGGAGTGTAAATAGTCGAGGCCGTTTGAGAGAACCAGACTCCCCTCACCACCAGCCTCCAAGTTCTTGTGGGGATTTTTTCCGAGTGCTGAAACACTAGGTAGTGCTGCTGGTGTCCTTGTCTGAAGAGCGCACAGCAGTTGGTGGCAGCTTTAACTTCTCAGGTTTTAAATTATTAAGTGGCGCTCCCCTCATGCTCAGTGTTGGAAATAAGGCTTCTCACGAACGGCTGACATTTGCCTCACATAATGTGATCTAAAGAGAACAAAGAGGGCAGGACTTTATTCTACACACACACACACGTTTGTTTTTATGGTGCTGCTAACCTCTTTCCAGCACAAATACACTTCTGCACCTTTCTTTCTCTTTTTCTCTGTCTTTCTTTCTTTTTTCTCTCTCTCTCTCCCACTCACACACACATACACACAAACACACACACTCACACATACACATACATACATACACACACACACACACACACACACACACACACACACACACACCACTCAGGGGTCTTTCTTTCTAAACTAATCCCTACCCACTCTATCATGGCTACGGAGTGAACTCGAGTGTGGATCACCCTCACAGCTAAATAAAGTTCATTGATTAGCGCATAGGGTATAATACACACTCCACTTTGGGACGAACTTCTCTCTGCCTACCGGAAACAGGTCCTGACACAGACTTCCCATGGATTTGTTTACAGGTGTACTCACATGAAACTCACATTTGTCAAAAAAAAATGTTTTAAATGTAAATTAGGTTTATAGGCCAAGTATACTTGCGTATACAAGGAATTTGGTCTCTGCATTCATCCCATCCGTGAATTAGTGAAACACACAGAGCACACAGTGAACACATAGTGAGGTGAAGCCAGTCAGCAGCTAATGTAGCCAGGCAGCTACAGCGCTGCACTCTGGGGGCATGTACATGGGGGCTCACGGACATGCCCGCAGAGTGTAGCGCTGTAGCTGCCTGGCTCCATTAGCTGCTGGCTGTAGCAACTTGAG
>NC_063207.1:17555882-17588382 GCF_017589495.1 Alosa alosa | reverse complement strand
ACTCTCCCCCATAATGAATGGATGAGAGGTGGCCGACACGTCTAGCCACTACCCCCCTCTGTCCAACGACAGCCCCCTCCCGACTCTGTGCCCGCTCCCGTCTCTGCATGAGTGATTGCTCTCTGGAGTTCTCTCTGACCTTCTGTGCCTCCCCTTGCCCCTTTGTCCAAAGCTGGAGGTTCCTTTCATCCCCTCCATCTTTCCATGCCACGCCGTCTGGCCTGCCATCTGCTGCTGTCGCCAGAACAGCCTGGGCACAGGGCCCGGCGGCAGGAATTTGTTTTTGCTAGGTGCAGTGTGCAGCAAATACAAGTGGTGTACACAGAGTCCTGTTCTTGACTTCAAGGTTTCTTCTGTAGGCATGTCTGTCTATCTTCTGCTGCTAATGAATTCGATTTGTGCTCTGACAAGGCAGCTTTGAGTTATGACTTCGATCACTGTTGAGTTGTCTTGACTCATCTTTTGTTTGTTCTATTCTTAGTTTGGTAGTCATGCTGCTCCACTGTACTCTCACTGTTTGCTATTTTGAGTCCCGCACAGCCGGTTTGAGCTTTTCAACCTTGTTTTTGTTTGAGTTTCTGAGTACTGAGTACTTCTGAGTACTGACTGAATACAGTCACAGAGCTGTGTGTGTGTGCGTGTGTGTGTGCGTGTGAGTGTGTGTGTGTGTGTGTGTGTGTGTTTGTGTGTGGATACTGTTTGCTTGGAGACGGTGAGGCTTATGGTGTTCAGTTGAGTGGTCCTGCTGTGTTGTTGTGACTCCGAAGCTCTTCCCCGCATGAATCATGAATTGTGTTGCTGGTTGACTCCTGTCCTCTCTCCTCTCTCTGTGAGAGTCACGAGGTTGTGTTTGTGAGCAGCTCTGTAGTTGACACTGGTCCCTCTCTCTTTCTCTCCATCCACTGCCCCCCCTTCATCCCCCTCTCCTCCCTCTTCAGGCTCAGTCAGGCTCGCCCCACTCCTCGCCCAGCCACAGTGCCAGCTGCTCGATGCCCATGCCCATCCGCTCCACGTCGGCCGGCTCCACGCCCACGCACACCCCCCAGGACTGCCTGGCAGGGGTGGGCGGCGACGTGCTGGATGCCTTCTCTCAGGGTGAGATACCACACAGACACACACACACACACACACACACACCACACCAGCCACCACCAGCCCTGGCCTGTGTGTACATACACACACACACACATACACCTCCAGCCCTGGCCTTTGTGTACACCTACACACACACACATACACACACACCCTCTGACAGCATACTTCACTTAACTCTGCCGCTAAATCATTTGTGTGAATTACTCTCTTGTAAGTTTTGCACACTTATAAAGATTGCCTTTATCTAAGTGGTACTTACCTTTCTGTATAAACAACGATTACCGTTGCCAACGTTGCTGAATGCTGATTCAGCTGAAATAGCACTGACATTGATAGTGACTTCAAAGGACTATATTGGATCACTTTGATGCCTGTACTTGGATAATTCCTTTTTAATGATTTTAGATGAGTCATTTGATGCATTTTACACAACTTCAGTGTAGTTTTGTGATGGTCTATACCAATTATACATAATTATAGTATACATATACAAACTATACATATTTCTGTACTTTTATATTGTTATTTTATGTTAAATAAATGTAAATATTTAAACAAATACATATACAAATATATTAAAGTATATTTCTTCTTTTCGCACAGTTGGGAGTTGGGAGACATTTACATGTACATTTATTTACCTGGGGCCGTATTCACAAAGAATTTTAAGGCTAAAAGTAGCGTTTCATTGTGAATCAAATTAAAATGTTCTCCTCTTTCCTATGGTGACAGATTAATTTAATAATGTTGCAAAGATAGCCTAGCCTACTGCATCAATCCGTAGGCCTAATTTAGGAGCAACTCCTAAAAATAATGCACACGGGTCACTCATCATCGTAAGGGAGGTGTTTGGTGTCTCTTAGTTTAGGAGTTGTCATTTTTCCTTACTAAGAGTAGGTCTGAAAGGCTTTGTGAATAACTTTTAAGAGAAAACTCCTAGCTAAAATCTTTTAGTGCGATTTAGGAGTACTCCTAGTGGTAAGATAAAAGGCTTTGTGAATACGGCCCCAGACGCTTTTATCCAAAGTGACTTAGATACAGTATGTCAATTATATTACAAGTGGCATTGTCCTCTGAGCCACTCAGGGTTAAATGCCTTGCTAAGGGCATGTACATGTACAATTATGCATGTGAAAACTAAATCTCTTGATTCCTGAACCTATGTAGTAGTGTTTTTGTGCTTTGTCTTTCAGGTGTACCGAGGAATCTTCGTAATGACCTTCTGGTTGCTGCTGACTCCATCACAAACACAATGTCCTCTCTGGTGAAAGAGCTCCACTCAGGTACACCCCCACCCCGCTTTACACCCACACTCAAATCTTCTCACACCTGCCCATTAACGGTCACAGACTAATGCCCCTCTGTGTCTCTGGACGCTTACAGTGGACGACAGACTGGAGGAAGAGGAGGAGAATCTGAGGAATGGACGAGACAAAGGTGAGTCCGTGCCTCTCTCTTCCTCTCAGTTAAATTGAGCCTCGTGTTCGAGCCATTTTCCACATTGATGAATCATTTGATTGCTGTGGTCCACATGTGAGAGAATATCCAATAGCTATTACCGCTTTTGCAATGGTAACAGTGTGTCTTGCATAAGGGCTGTTATATTAATATTCAAGAATCAAGAGCCTCTTTATTGCTATCATGATGATTCAGAATATGTCTTGCTGTAAGCTTAATTCTTTTAAACACACTTCAGAGACATCAATCGCCATCGTTAATGATTTATTAAAGATGAGAGTTAATCTTTAATGGGATGTATGCCTCCCAGAGCTTCTGAGTGAAAATCTAACACAGTCCCACAATCTTATAGCTGTCACAGAATAAAAGGAGCTTCTATCAGGTAAGTACACTACTTCTGAACTGCACCCTCTCATGCTTCTTCTCTTAGTACCCTAGTTGCCCTAACCACCTCCATGTGTATGTGTGTTATGAGTCATTTGCAGTGCTTCCTATGCCTGGTGTCTTGGTGCCTATGTTCAAATGATAAGAGATGCTTTAGTTTGTACTTTTGTACTGTACTGTAATTCTTTTACCTCAAAATAGTGGCTTCAAAGTCATTTTGTTGATACATTGACTCATAAAACAGATAATGGCATCTCTGACATTAGTAATGTGCACCCAGAACTATGTATCTTGGGAGGAACATTACCCATTTTGCCCCATCACCCATTTTTAAATGCACTGAGTATCGCCTTTGAAAATGTACATTGTTTTGTTTTAAAAGTGGAAAGACCTCTGACACACCTCATGTGCCCCTTCTTCCACCACAGTGAAATGCATCATGGGAACAGGACCACCTTCCACCATTCTCAACATCCGGATGCATTCGCAGAAAAAAAAAAAAAAAAAAAAAAAGTAAAACAAAGAGCTAGCAACATCAACAATCCTTGCCCTGGCACGAGCACACAGAATAACGCATGCTGTTCAGGCTATTGGGGCTTTTTCACTGTGTGAGTCGGGACTGGCAACCTCGTGTGCTGGCAGGAAGTGGTCTCTCACGAACACACGTACTACACCTTCCTGCTGGAGGTCGAAGGTTCACTCACACAGGAACGGCTTTCTCTGGTTCTCATCTCTCATAGACTACAGATGTCAAAATATAATGTATTCTGGTGCACACAGTTAAGCACACATAGGTATGTTCACTCAAACACAAACACACACACACACACACACACACACACACACACACACAGTGTTTCCCCTCCAAAGATGCAGATGCATTTTATTATGAAATTAAATAACAGGAAGTCTGATTTCATATTGATATACTTATGTCTATCTGATGACCTGAATGGTGTGATAAAATAACAAGGATAAAGTACCCAAAGCTTAAAGATCTTTCCAGATTTAGAACAATGTGTATAGAGCATGCACATTATTTTAATCAATATCAGGCCATCAGCAGAGATGACTGGTCTCCCAATGAAGTGAGATCTTGGATACCACGGGTCAAAACGTTCTTTACAAAATATAGATTTTCTTTGATATAGCAGGCAGTTCATGATTGTATAATCATGTCAGTGTGGTTTGTTATCTGTTTGGACAGTCCCATCCATGTTCTTACTTTCCCACACCTTCTAGTCAGTAAATGGGAAAACCTTACACACCACACACACACACACACACACACTCACACAACTACAACTACAGCTTACAAGTACAAAAGCACATGCACACATCCTCACCCAATAAACCCATACTCTTGTACAAAATGTCTGTCACTAACCCTCCAATGCAAACGGCCACTACAGGCATTTAAAGAACAACTACTCTCAACTACTCTATCAGATGGTCCCAGTGGGAGTGTGTAATGACAGCCTGAGCTCTGGGACTTTTGGGGTCGATGCATTTTTTTTGGGGGTGAAAGCTCAGGGTTAGTTGTGGGGGGGGTTGTTGGCAAGATGGAGAGAGTCAGACTCTTGTTTTTGTTATTTATTTGTTTGTTTATTTATTTATTCATTTATCTGTTTGGTTATTTATTTATGTGTTTATTTATTTATCTGTACACTGCTGCTAAATCTTTCCGTTGGAAGAAGTGTGGTTTTGAGAGGGTGGTTTTCAAGTGATGCCAAACTGGCCTGCTTTTGTGTGTGTGTGTGTGTGTGTGTGTGTGTGTGTGTGTGAGTGTGTGTGTGTGTGTGTTGTGTTGTCATACTTATCGTTTTCTTTTCCGCCTTGTGAAAGAGGGAGATGAGGAGGCATACCTTTAGGCCGCTCCCAGGTGTTACTGGTTTAAATAAATTGTTTCTCTCTTTTTCTTTCATTTCAAGGGCTTTCCTTTATAAAATGGAAAGTCATATAATTGTCTGTGTTTAATTAACTGGTGCTCAGGGACTCTTCAGAGCACTATGGGAGGCTGTAGACGCGCTTGTGAACTAATGGGCTTAATGGACTCCAGATGCACCCGCGGCGGGGTCAAAGGTCAGCGTGGGAAGGGCTCTGAAGTGAGGGAAGAGACCTGATGTGATCGGCATTGGTCAAACAACAGTGAGAGGGCGTTGCATCAGTGGCTATTCTTACCCATGCAAAGAACCATAGGTGCATACACAATAGTGTGACCCCCCCCCTCGTGAGAAAGGTGGTGGTTCCTGCTATTAAATGCATTCAGCTGAATATCCATGCACCGCACCACACCCCACCCACCCCACCCCACCCCACCCCACCCACCCCCTGAGCATTGCACTTTGGGCAATTGCATCACCTATACCAACCTCCACTACTTGGCAGTACAGACATTCATAGATCTCAAGGCAAGTGGGCAGATAAAAACTCCGCAGTAGATGACACTATCATTTGACTACAGCATCAGGGTGCTGAAGTGATTGAGAAAAAGTATTGTTTTGGATACTAATCGCACATTGAGTTTCCATATACATTTGTAAAAGCAGAGATTGTTGTGAATGTTGTTTCTTCAAATCATTTGGCAGCTAATTATGATCCATGGTTTGAATTTCTTTGCTGAGGTTTTTGTGATGTTTGATTATTGGAGCTTATGTACAGGCCTGAAACAGAAGCATGTTAAAAATAAGAAAAATGTCAAGGCCTTTCTTTTCCATAGCGTGTGAAATATTCCTCTCTGCAATCTCTTATTTCATTACAGTGTTTATTCCAAATAGTTGTAAGTTTCAAAGCAAAGAGCTATAAGGTAGTTTTCTGTTGTTTCAGGAAGAGGGTTAGGGCAGCTGAACTTGCTAGAGCTGGATTTGTAACAGATGTGTGTCAAAGCGCATTATAAAGAGAACCACA
Organism: Alosa alosa; assembly: GCF_017589495.1. NCBI lineage: Eukaryota > Metazoa > Chordata > Actinopteri > Clupeiformes > Clupeidae > Alosa > Alosa alosa. Next base: position 17,582,538 of record NC_063207.1, on the reverse strand, counting down.
TCACTGTATGTTCATAGAACTCAAAGCTAAGAGTATCACAAGAAAAAAAATAACTAAAGACACAAGGAGGCTTAACTCTAGGCCTTTGCTAAAGGTATGAATGCAATACTCCAATGTAATTGTGTGCTAGCCGTAGAGGACAGAGCTGTGTAAAGCATTGTTGTGCATCAACTGCGCAAGCTTTAGTTAGGACTTTTTGTACTTTGGTCTCTAGGAATGCAAGCATCTGTTAATCTGTGTTCATTTGTGAGTCTGAACATCATTGGTTAACTGTTCTGCCTTTTACATTTGTGCCAAAAGATTTGCAAACTTTTGCTTGTGTCAAGTCTATATTTTGTTTGTTTTGTGTGTACAGTATGCGTGTGTGTGTGTGTGTATGTATGTATGTCTGTGTGTGTGGTTGATTGACGTGTGTGCATAAGTATATACTGTATGTGCATTGCAGCATATTTTTATCGATTGTGCCATTGATTTGCTTTAGATGAGTCAGTAGACCACCTGCACTTACATGTGTATGATTGACTGCTACCCTGGACCAAACAATCACAGCAGATCCAAGAAATATGTAAGGTACACCAGCGCCTGTCTCTTTACACAGGGGAGTGTACAAACTCTTGAATGAAGAGATGTTCATGCTGTCCGTCCAGTTGCAATCCATGCCAACATGTGCAGGTAGTCAACACTGGCCAAAACTTGATCATTTTGCTTAAGATTTTGCTGCTAAGATGAAATGTTGTTGATTATGGTTCTGTATGACATTTTTACAGCCATGGTTTGTCACCTTATGTATGTCTTTTGTAAATTCATAAAACGTGAAATATATTAAAAGATGCTCAGAAATGTCATGGATCTGTTAATTTGTGCTTGTGTCATTTAAATAATTGTGTTTTCCGGGGACATGTAGCATACTGGTCTTCTTCTGATGTCCTTATAGATGGATTTCTTAACATGAATTATTAAACCTAACCAATATGCTCTGAAAAGCAAGAGCAAATCCTGTGTGTAGCAGTCTCTTGGAGGCAATCACAACCAGGTACTTGAATTTGTTCAGTATGTGGGTTTGTTATATTAACACATGTACATGGATGTGTGTGTTTACATGCAGGCGTGTGTGTATGTGTGTTGCACCTGCTTATCATGATAGTAGTGTCGGAAATCATAAACACCATCATTACCAATACAAAGTTAGGGCTGAGGTAGCAAATATGTCAGATGCTCTATTGCTTCTGCTAAAGTAGTAAAGTTGTGTTAGTCAAGTCATACTATGGTGTGTGTGTGTCCATGTGCCAGCTGTCCCCAGTTGACCCACAACAAGAGGGAGTCTCCATGAACATTGTGCTCTGTTGGTTCTGCGGAACCTTCCGGATCAGTGAATCCCAACGGCCTACTGTTCTAGACCACCATCCATGAGTGTGATGGTTTAAGCAGAGTAGAGAAATGTGTCCCTCTAGTGGTGCTCTCTTGGCTAAAACAAAGTTATGTAATATATAGCTCAAGACTAAAGAGAAAAGGCTTTGTCTTACCAGATATGCCAGAGAGTGACTACAATTTTGAGTTGCCCATGAAGCTCTCATGGATAATAAATCAATAATCCACACTTTTATATACATAAGAATATAGTGTATAGCTCTATCTTATCATGCCAACCCCTCATTCATACAAGCATTCAAGCTGAATGCATGACCTTCACATTGCAAACACTGAGTCAGTTCAGCTATGATCATTTATACTGTACATAGTAATTGTGTAGTTATATTTGATATGGACTGAGTTTAGGATATTAAAATCAATCCCCTTGACATATGCAGAATATAAACAGCATAGACCTACTTAGAAAAGGGTTTTTTTTTAAGGGGAATGTTTCAGTTGTGACAGCCTGATAAGAAATCTCTGGTTAATGCAGTCTTGTTCTCACAATATGAAACGAAAACAACTGTTCCACTGAAGATCTATGAATGAGCCATGGGGTTATAGAGTACAAAGTCCTACACACGGCTCGCTTTAGGACCTTGCAGAAGCATGTTAAATCCGCTGGCCTCTGCAGTGTGAGCGGAGCATCTGGAGGAGGGCTGGCCGGCTGGGAGGTGGAGGACGGGGAAAGAAGCCGAAGGAGGATCCGGGAGCCTGCGGAAACAAAAAGGGTCAGGCCTGGGACTTGGCGAAAAGGGTAATTAACGCTGTGATACACTTATTTAAAAATCAGTTCCCGTAGTCAAAATGATCCGCCATGCGCGGTTACCTGTTACCAGGCGTGAATGGAGGCCATATTAAAGAGGCGAAGTGTAGTCGATGGTGGAGGGACAGCTAGACGTTTTCGTGCTTTTGCAGATGTGGGCTTTAGACATTGCGATATGCACTTGAACTTGATGACTGTACGTATAGCACCAGCACTACGATTGCACTACCTCAAAGGCTGCACGTCGAGCCTAAAAGAAAATCGCATTTTTTTTCTCCAAAAGGACTCGGCCTCAAACAGGGTCTCCACTCAAAAGCTGATTCAGTTATCAATGAAAAACGAACAAAAGTTGTCTTATATTCGCTCTCAAGAAAAGCAAATGGTGGTAACGGCCAGACCGAGAGCTTTAGATACATCGTCCTCGATACCTATAAGCTTCCAACACACCTTATTCACGATTTACCTGACCCTTGATGACAGAAAGGTGAGGTGCAGATAATTGTGAGTCCAGCACATTTTGCCTACCTGCTATAGCAAGGGCGCGCAAACATTTCGATCCTCCATCAGAAACATCAGTGATGTATTATGTTATAACATTTAGGCTAAACCTATGCATGCATTAAAACCATTTCTTGATTTAATTGGAAATGTCATTTCGCAGATTAATCATTTACAAATAAAAAATAATAAACAATTGAGTTAATATTTTGAATGATTCTCAGCTTGATGTAGATACAGTTAAAAAAAAGTATGCAAAGAGTACAAATGTACCTTTTGATTTTTTTTTTTCGGAAGAGGCCTACACAGGAAATGTGTAGCCAATATTGCGCAGTGCTCCATAGGTGGTTTACCATCCCCTGCAAAGTCCTGCAAACCCAGTGTGAGAATGCGTTATTTAGGTTAATGTGATGTTTTGTATTATTGTAACTATGCGGGACAACAACTTATTGCAGTATTTTGCTTATTTTTGCAGGGGGTCTGATAGAAGAAGGATTATCAGCTTTTAGACCTCTGATTTTATTTTTACTTTCTTTTTATATATATTTTTAATCATTATTGAAGTAACTTTGTCATTCTTCATGACAATGCCGTCCAACTCCGTCACCAGCACTGCCAACGCAACCATCTTCAAAAGCTCAGAGTACACATGTGACCCAGCCGGCAATAGAATGGTAAGGAAAAGACACCTCCAGTGTCTGAGGCAGCTAACAACCTGAGGAATGCTGATGGTACTCATTTTGTATTTGTTGTCAAAAGTGGGAAAAGTTGTTCCACAAAAGATGTGTTAATGGTAGGGGTTGTAGTAGGTGAAACCTTTTAAAAAACACCTATAATTATGATTAAAATTATATGATAAAAGTATTTAATGCCATGTAATGCACAATGGACTTGCAGTTGCCTAACTGTGTTTTTGATTTGTTTCAATACACATTGTTACAAGTTTGATAGTTGGATTACAATACAGGACTGAACATAGGTTATTTTTCCCATCCTCAGTTACATCATATCACTAACCTTTCATCACCAGTAATCAATAAGGTTTCTACCGGGCATAGTTACTGTATAGTCCTCCTTAAGTTTAAGACCTTGTTGCCAAAATTGTTGCTCTGTTTTTTTCCTTTAGTCCAAGCTTTGCCATCCCATTAAGATGGCACTTATCAAACACATACCTCACAGTTTTGTTTTGAATACACTCTGTGTGCACCAGGATCCTCTGGAGGGAATTTCCTTTTTGTATGAATAAGGAATTATTTTGGTAGCCTACTATGTGGTCCATCTTATGCTACAGATTACAATGTGGGCAGTGTGATTGTGCTCTGACTGACCGCAGAACACAATCATTAGACATCTTGTCTTTGAATTCATAGTTCCAACACAGCAAGCACAGTATCAATGAAACACTCTGTGTACAGGAAGTTAAGATGCCCTCTGGACAGTCGTCAGTGGACTTGAAACATAAAACTGTTGTCACAAGTATGCTCGATGGCACCTAGATGATCCGGGGGATTCTCTTTACATGGTGTTGCATCATTACCCACATATCCGCACATGAAAAAATTAAGAATAGTACTGACATTGTCATTACAATGGTTTACTGAACACACTGACCTGGTAGTGGCTGCCATACTGTTGTATTTGAGGAGCTGACTGATATATCTGACCAAAGCAGACCTCTGCTCATTTATCAGGATGAGAAAGTCAGGTGTAGAATTAAGTGGGGCACAGAGATGGCGCAGTGACCCATTAATGCGCAACATCTTTTTTTTCATGACTATATAAGGTCATAGAGGCTACCATTAATACAACACTATTAGACTTTGGCTGTCAGAGTGTGAGGTATGTTCAGGACACAGACAATGTGTGTGCACACTTCTGTATATGTGTATGTGTGTGAGGCTGATGACTTGTCCTCAGTGCCACTGAGAAGATGCTATACCTAGTTTATTACAGTGATTGCCTTGAGAGGACATAGTTTGTCTGAGTGGTTTCCTGATACGAAAAATGGCATTTTCAGTCTTGTTAGAACTCTCCATCAGTCATCACAGGAGGCCATCTTCAATCACCCGCCTTTAGCACCTCTGACTCGCTCTCCTCACACTGTAACTGCTCCCTCTGCACCTCTCACCTGTTTTTACCCCTGTGCGATAGCCCTGTGCTCATTATCCCACCTCTCAACACCTTGTTTCTCCCTGGAAACTTCTCTGTCTGGCCACCAGGCCCACAGCCTCAACGCCTGCCTCAGTGCTGCCTTCTCCGTCTAGCGCAACACCTCATTGACCACACCTGTACCTCTGTCCAAATTCTATCTTCGTCTCACAGCCTCACCCTCTGTCTCAGTGGCCTTTTCTGTCAGTGGCCTCGCTGTGTCCTGTGTTCCCTCCGCTTCCCTCACTGTCCCCCTTGTTTCGTTTTCTCCCCTCAGACCGTCTTTGTCTCCAGACATGGAGAGTGCCGGTCTTTTTGTTGGCGCACTCCGTGCCCCTCTAGGGTATATACACAGGGTTGCGGTCAGCAGTGGTCAACATGGTGGGTGTGGGCTGTGGCGAGGTAGGCTCGCGCGGCGGCAGCCTCTGTCTGGCTGTGATTTACGTGGGGTTGGGGGGGCGGTGGTGGAGGCGGGAGAAGGGGTTGAAGCTCGTCCTTTGCTTCCTCATTGGTCATGCGCTGCTCGTAGTCCTGTTGCCAGGCAACAACCCTTGCCTTAAATAACCAGCCACCGCCGACAGAAATAGAGCATAGATATTGACAGCCCTCATTGAGTTCACGTCGGGGAAGGCCGATTTTTTAATGTCCCCATTGTTTTATTATGTCTGGTGGTTATACAATTTAGAGTCTGGAGACATTATTGTTTATTTTGCTCATCATATTTGGGAGGGGGATTGTATGAATTACCACCTTGTTTATGCATCAGTGGTTAGTTACAAACAAGGCATTCATTGTCTAAATTTAGCCATATTCACAGATTAAAACTCATTTTGGAAACTGTAAGCTGATGAAGGGGTTGTTGGATGCATTTAAGTTATGACCTTTGACCTTTTAATTTGGATGGTTGGTCATTTTGTTTCAATTGCTCAACTTTGGACTCTGGGCCCACAGAGAAATCTTATCTTGAGGCTGGAATAGCTAGAAGTGCTTCAGTGAGCTCCCCCCTCCTCAGAGGAGTGTGGCCGTGTCTGTGTCTCTGTCTTGGGTCAGCACGGTCACTCTTGGCTCCTCCTCTCCCTGGTGCACCTGCAATCAGCGCATCAGCATCTACCCCTCTCTGCCCTGGTGCCTCCAGTCCCAGCAGAGACATTGTAAGAGAGGAGACAGATCACTGCGGGAACAATGAATGGGCGAGTCTGTAACACGAAAGATGGTGGAGGTCCTGCCCTCTCTGTATTATAAAGAATCAATCAGATTGTTGGAAAAGGCTTCATCTGAACGTAATGCTAATTTGTAGAGTAGATTAGATTAAATTCAACCTTATTGTCATTGTGCAGAGTAAGTAGAGAGTAGTGCAAGTAGAGAGTGCAAGTAGTAGTGCAAGTAGTAGTAGTAGTGCAAGTAGTAGTGCAAGTAGAAAGTGCAAGTAGTAGTGCAAGTAGAAAGTGCAAGTAGTAGTGCAAGTAGTAGTGCAAGTAGAAAGTGCAAGTAGTAGTGCAAGTAGAGAGTGCAAGTAGTAGTGCAAGTAGTAGTGCAAGTAGAGAGTGCAAGTAGTAGTGCAAGTAGTAGTGCAAGTAGTAGTGCAAGTAGTAGTGCAAGTAGAAAGTGCAAGTAGTAGTGCAAGTAGAGAGTGCAAGTAGTAGTGCAAGTAGAAAGTGCAAGTAGTAGTGCAAGTAGAGAGTGCAAGTAGTAGTGCAAGTAGTAGTGCAAGTAGAGAGTGCAAGTAGTAGTGCAAGTAGAGAGTGCAAGTAGTAGTGCAAGTAGTAGTGCAAGTAGTGCAAAGTAGTGCAAGTAGAGAGTGCAAGTAGTAGTGCAAGTAGTAGTGCAAGTAGAGAGACCACAAAATGCTGTTTGAGTCTAACCAGAAGTGCAAAAAAGTGCAATGTGATATACACAGTATAGACATATAGTGCAGTGTAGACAGTAGTATACAATTAAGAAAGTAGTATGGTTTACAGTAATATAAGTTAACTATGAATATGTGCAATGTATTAGCAGTAGCCTTATAAGTTGTCCCTGTCAAGGTTGCCAATGATTTCCAATGATTTCCACAACTAATATAGCATTAGCTGTGCAGAGAAATTTGGTGTAATCACCGAAATCAAATCAATCCGAAAAATAGTCCTTTTTTAATCCTTATTTGAGCCACTTTTGAAGCATGTTGTTTATGTCAATTTTATTAGGTGGTTGCAGTGATGTACTTTTAAGGTCAGTCTGACCATTCTGTATGGAGTTATGAGTCTCACTTTTAATTTAGATAGGAGCCTGATCTTATTTGCCCTAAATAGCTGCCTTGAGATGTGGCCAAGATGGCTGCCGAGTGGCGAGAATTGCCTGCAAGGACTAATTGACCCGACTCCCTCTAGCCCCCTTCTGTGACCTTCTGACTGCCCCATTTCAGTTTTCTCCTATGTAGTTGAAGTTTTACAGATCAGTACTTTTCAAGTTCTTGCAATGAGAACTGTGAGGGGTCTGCCCTTAATGAATCAATTAGTTAATCAGTCTATTTTTAATGATTCAGTTAAAATGAAATCAGATATTATTTTTCATTCATAATTCTGATATTAAACTTTTTTATGCAATATACAGTATATCTATAAAACAGTTAAGTACAGTAGGTAATAGGTCAAATGAAAAGAAGAGGCAACGATAGAGTAAAGGAAACAATTCTGCCATTTTACAGCAGCTTGCTGCTATTGCCACCTGTTACAGTCACTGATATGAGCTTGCTTGTTTAAAAAGCCAATCTTCCTATAATAACATACAGTACATCAAGCAGTCAACTGAGTTGTTAATGCCAATGTTAGAGACAGGTAGGATCACTTTTGTAGTCACTCCAACAGAGACAGACCATACGAAAGCAATGATGGATTTTACAACTATTCCATCCCAACGCATGATGCAGCCAGTTTTCATCTTTTTGAGATGTTTACTCAGATATGATTAGGGCTTGAACTCTCGAACTGCCAGATGTGTATAGTTGCCTGCTTTTTCAGCCCAGGGCCGCTATTGAGTGTGCTAAATCTGCTCTTCAAAGAGGTGTAGAAGAGTTGAAGAAGCACTTGTCTTCATGCAGTAGAGAAAGTTGTCAGAACAAAGGCGATTCGGTCGAATTTATCCCCGAATAACACCCATGTGTGAATGATTTTGGAGACATCTACTGTACCATCATTCTCTGTGGTCCCATGCCAGGTTAGCCATTCCCTGTGTGCGCATATGTTGGCTACCTCTTGTGTTGACCATATGGGAAATCCTCCACGCCGATTCTTGGTCAGACTTTGTGAGGAACTGATGAACGATTACTATCTACGGCCATCTGGGAAGCAGCCTTCTCCCTGCCTTCACTGTCATCTTGAACACTCCCCTCCCCTCCCAGCAGAACTCTTTGGCTTTGAGCGAGGGGTTTTGTTGAAGGGGGGTAGGGCAGGGACGCTGAGCTTGTCTATCAAAGCCAGATTGGATGTGGTTGTAGGGAACTTTGCCTATTTTAACAGCTCAGAAGTGACATGCAGTTCCTCTTTCTTCATCGTAGCACTCTCTGTTCTGCCCAGAGTGGCTATAAAATAGAATAAAGAGTAAGTGAACTTCACAAGGGGCTAAATGTTGTGTGCTCCACATGTGAATACTAGAGATCCCAAGGGAGACCTCAGCCAGTGGTTCGCAGTTGAACAATTGAGAACTGGGTTGATGTTTTTATGTTCTCAAGTCCTTTCAAATAAAGGCCATAGGCAAAGTCTTTCTGTGGCAGTTAAAATCTATTGTATGCCCTGGAAAAAAAGGAACACTTTGGGGGTAAACTCCATTTACCCCATCATGATAACCTTTCAGTAAGTCTATTCTGATGAATCACATGGCAAATTGTTGTCAATTAGCTACTGCTCTCTTCATGATATTATCACATCTGTTTTAACTGCCACAATAGGTCATGTAGACATGAAAGACTTCCCTATTGTACATTTGGAATTCATCCTTCAGATTATATTCCATCACCCGGACAAAGGCTGTCCATGAATTTGCACGAAACACCTGCTTCGTATTATGCTCCTTTCATTGAGGCGGACATCAATGGTTACTTGTTGTGTGTCCTAAATGAAAAATGTAAATGCCTGCATGCACTTCTGGCGATAATCTTGTTCGAGAGGGGCTTTTATGTAAATGATACCATTAAGGTCCTCCTCGAAGCACAACTCACAAGTCAACTTTCCACAAGTCTTTTCTGTCTCTGGACTGCTGTAGAAAAGCCTTCACTAGCACGCTACAGAGTCTTTTTTTCTGAAGATAGTGTTTTTTTTTTTTTTTTAAATGAAAATCCTGTGACATGGTAGTTTTTTCTGAAAACCTAGAAGTATTTACCAATAAAAAGTACATACATGTGGATTGACATTTTTCCACAGTATGTAAGATGCTTTCAGTTGCTGTGATTATTCAGCCAATATTTTCAGTGGCAAAAAAATGCTACTCAGCAAGCCAAGCCAAATAATCTGACAAAAAGCATAAAATATAATCTTTGTTTTGCTCTAATTTTTTTGTTTGTTTTCCCTGTTGTAAGCAGCATACTCTGGTTTCCTCCCCACAGTCCAAAGACATGTATGTCAGGAATGTTAGGCAGCAGATACTCCCACCACTGGCTCAGACCAAGGCACTGACCAGAGAACAAGAGTTGGTCACTCATTACCACAGGCTGCCCTTTGCTCTTAAATAGAAACACTGGGTTTGATCCACAGAATGTTTTTTCCCCACAGCAATCAATAGAGAATAATCAAACATTCCAATCAATGCACCGACAGTCGCTTTGAAGTAATTATCTACTAAATGACCGATGCAGATGTTGATGTAGTAGAGTGGGAGTGAAACATTGTGTGCAGTGTATTGTATGGGTCATTAGGGGAGAGCTGATGGCATCGCTCTGTTTGGCTCCGCAGAGCGACAACAGCAGGATGGACAAGCAGTTTGTCACCATGGAGACGCCAGCCCACAGCAGCCCGGCTGCAAAAGTCGGGCGGCCAGGCCGGAAGCGGAAGCCATTTCCGGTAAGTTGCTGCTGACCTCTGTGGTTCACACCTCACGTGTTTTTATGCGTTATGCATGCGTGCAGGTTTGTTTATCGTAGTCTTTGCTTGGGTTTACAGCTCACGTGTTATGCGTGTAATGTTATGCGCATGCTCATGTTTGTTTATCACAGTGTTTGTGTATTCATACTGTGTGTTTGGAAAGGACAAGTTGTTGGTCACATGAAGTGAGTCCTTGTACAAAAAATGCCTTGTTCAGTTCAGAACCTGAATCAAGACTGGATGGGACTAGACTAGACAAGACAACACACACACACACACACACACACACACATGCATTTGTGCATACAGTGACTAAATTTAACCTGCACATATCAGGTTCTCCATGCCCGTTGTAAATGCCTCTGTGGGGTTGGAATGTATCTCTGTTTACATGCAGGTCTGTGGGTGGTGAGCAGAAGCAGGCAGGTTCAGCTTCCCCCTTTGCTGGGGCTGTGACCTAGTTTGACTTTTGACCCCTAGTAGAGGGCATGTCTGGGTCACCAGATCACCGAAAGGGTTGCATAACATTCCTCTAACTCATTCCTCTTGGACTGATCGTTCTTCAATCTCTGTCTCTCTTTCTTGGTCTCTCTCTCTCTCTCTCTATCCCTTTTTTTCAACGATCGATCCACCCCTTTTCATCTGACTCTTCACTTTCTCCAGCCAAGTCATCTTCATATGCATGAGCCTGAGCTGTCTCTTTCTCTCTGCCTTTCTCTCGCTCATCCTCTCCCAGTCTGTCCCTGTTCTTCGCTACCCTTCTCCTTCTCTTCCTCTCCTCCCCTATCTCTTGTCCTTCGCACGTTTGCTTTCATCCTTTTGGCTTGAGTGCTCTCATCGTCTCTAAGTACTCGTAAAAAAGCGAGGGGTCTCCAGCAGGTCTTGGGTAGATCCCCCCTTGTGCATAAATAACTAATAGCAGGGGCATGTTAGGGCATGTGAAAGCTCCCGTAGACCGAGGGGTGCAGCTGATGTTGTTGTCGTTAGTCCTGGTGCTTCGGTGAGAAGAAGGGGGAAGGGCGGGTGATGCAAAGGTTTGGGGTGGGGGGTAGGGGGTGGGGTGGTGTTGGTGGTGGTGGGGGGGTTGTGATTCGGAGGAAGTCCTGCAAGGGAGAGGTGACCCTGAGTGCAACCATTGTGCCGCCCGTCGTTTCGGTGAAATATATGGCCGTGGAGTCGTAAAGCCGCCTGTCTCTCTGGGTGGAGCCACTGCTGGTGATGGGTGTAAAAGTGGGTGATGGGAGGGCGGCGTGGGGGTGGAGGGGGACTCTTCCTCTCCGAAGACGTGCTCCACTTTTCCCTTCTCCAGACCCACTAATGGAATTATTTTTTGGAGGGGTGATTTTTTTAGGTGGGGTGGGAGTTGCTATATATAGGTACGGTCGCAGTACCGCGGCTGCCAAGGCATACATAGTGCCCTTCCCTTCCTTCCCCCAACCCTGCCCCTGTCTCAGCGGCCCTCCGTGGCTTCCTCAGATGTACTTGTTGTTTTTTTTATCTGCCAGGGTCACGGAGGCCAGGCGTTGGTCCCGCGAGGGTTGTAAACCTCCTGGATATCTGCCATGGCTCTCAAGCGGTGCGATCTGCTGATTTGTGGATGTGTTGATCGGTTGAGTCTGTTTACAATCAGTGCTCTTTTCCGCCCTCTGCTTTCCTGGCCTGCTTGGACGAGAAGAGGCACGAGATAATCAGCCTGGAACGCACCCATTGGCAAAAAGATTCTCACCTATTTCCTCAATTAATGATTAGAACGTTTTTTAAACTAGAAAGGGATGTTCTTCTGCAGTGCCTTTTATAGAAGGTATTGTAAAGGGCACTTCAGGGATCTCTCTGTCTATCCTTCTGATTGTCTTAAGAGACTTCAAAAGGGTTCTACTATGTGGTATAAGTCACCAGAGGGCAGTAAATGAAATTAAACGAAAAGTTTATTATTGTATTTAGTGCCATGAACAATAGACATTGTCTTGAAGTGTTTACAGAGCCTAGTGCCTGAACCTTAAGGAGTTCTTCCATGGGAATAAACTCTCTCTCTCTCTCTCAGGTGGGTTGTGGTATTGTTCGGGCAGGCCTGGGCTGTATATAAGCTGTGTTGTCCTGAATAGTAAAGCGGCACTAGGCAATGATTCATCCTGCGAGGGTGGGTGGGGGTTAGGCAGCCTGGGCTCCTTCCTGAATGAAGCGCCTTTTGAGGCATGACTCCACGTCCGTCAAGTGACCTAAACAAAGCTGGGGAGGGGGAGAAACAGGAAAAGGGAAGAGAAAAAGAACTCCCCCTGAAAAACCGCCAACATTCCTGCCATTTTCCCCCCACACTCGAGAAAACTCTGGCCCAGAAATGAGGCCGAATGGAAGGAATGTACAGTATAGCATGTACGAGAGAAAGCCACTGGACTCCTACCCGCCTCCGCTGAAGCACAGGGAGAGAGAGAGAGAGAGAGAGAGAGAGAGAGAGAGAGAGAGTGATTGAAGGCTGTGTGAGAGAGATTAAGAGTGATTCTAAGTGCAGTTGTTGAGCTTAACCCTCTCCTGCTCTTCAAAAGCAACTGGACATGAGGGCTCAACGCATGCTGCCACAGTGGCGCAGCCGAGTGTGGATTTATAGGTTGATCTGGAAGATGTCACCTGTAGGCTATGTCAATGCATAAATTAGCATTTTGATGGCTCTGTTCTGTGTCGTAAACTGGTCAGTGTAAGGTAGCGCATGGTTAGAGTAATGGTCAGTAGTTTATCATGGCTAGTGTAGTGGTCAGTACTGACATCTTGTGAGAAAGCTACTGGGTTTAAAGCCCAGTTCAGGTTTTTATTATATGAAGCTTGCAAACTGTATATATCTCTATTCCCATTGTTTTTTCTCATGTGAAATACTCCCCATTCACACACACACAGTCTTTTGGACTGAGAGACATGAATGGTGGGGATTTAAAGTTTCACATCCTTGTGTCATCACGCCGGCTCAGATCTATTGCTTAGGCACTGAAATGGATCCCTTGCTGCTGTGCTTTTGGCTGCCTCGCCACTAAGTAGTACAGATGAGTTAGTGATGAGGGGGACAAATTTCTCCTTGGAGGTCAAGAAAGCAATCCTCTTTTTCTGCTCGTAATGTGGCGTTTGTGCTTCTGAGTGGAGTCCAATTGGAAGTGCTACTCCACCTCTGTTTGACATTTATTGAAAATGAATGGCACCCATAGCCATATTTCCCCTCTGTTTGGGACGAGGAATGACCGCTTTGGGAGACGGTAAAGTTGTAAGAGTAGCAACAAGAGAGAGAAAGAGTGAGTGACTAAGTCAGTGTGTATGTGTGACAGCGAGAGAAAGGGAAAGAGTTCATTTAAGCACCAGCATTAGTCCGTTTATTATTCTTACTCGTGAGCTTGCGAGCGCACACTTGTGTCAATACACATTTCACGTCTCCCCTCGGAGACTGGTAAGCTAAACAACAGCTGTTAACATGGTTGTGAGACTCTCCATGTGGCTTGCACACATAAGGGCCACATACATGGAGTTAATGCACGGAGGAACTCCTAATACCTGACTTATTCTAGAATAATCCTACAGATTCCGCATATCATATACAGACACAACGAAAAGTCCATGTTCTTAATCTAGTTTAAGCAGCACATATGTACAGTATAGTTTAAACAGCACATACATACAGTACTGTACAGTACATACATGCAGATGCATGGCATGGCCAGATCCTTTCTGCTATGCGTGTGACAGCTTGGTCTGCTGCCAGCCACAGCGAAAGGCCAGTTCTTCTGTGAGACAGTGAACAGGTGACTGGCTTTACTCTGTCACTGGTGTTTATATGCAGACAGAGAGAAACACAGGGTTGACACTGAGCAATTCTGGCTGACGGCTGGTAACGATAGCTGCTGTGATGTGCCATGGCCAATGTCAGAGCATCAGCATGCTGCATTGAGCTACAGTATAGAAGCTGTTTTCATGCATTAGGTAGTATTTGCTAAACTAGATTGGCCAAACTCAACACCAGTTCATTCATGGTGGTGTTCATTGCTTTTTTGTGGTGTTTTGTGTGTTGCATTTACTTGTTTCGGATTTGAAAATAAAACGATTTTGAGTACACCAGTGATGTATCACTAAAATGTCATGATCGGAGATTTGGGGAATACAATTGATGTTTGTTTATAGTCTTTTTGTAATATTCACCTCATCATCAACCATCTCTTGTATTTGTCATGTCATTCCCAGACCAGAACCAAGAGCTGAGCAAATATTTACTTGAAACCAAACTAAGAGCTGCAGTTTTTGGCAAACGTGGGTTCTGTTGTTTGTGCGCCCATGAGTGCTGGTTGAGGGTTCACATCTGTCAGTGTTCACATTTGTCAAAAGCCAACTCAGTTGAGGAGAATGGTTGACAGGTTTGCTCTGCACCAAACAAGCCCACAAGTTCAAGCTTTGTGGGACTTTTTAGAGAAACTTGGTTTCTGCACCAAGTGACAGTTTTGGCATTTGGTTCTGTTTGGTTTTGGAAAGCTCTCTGGGGCTCTTGGCATGGTTACATGAAAAATGACTGACTTTGTGGTATAGCCATGTTTTAAAATCACTGTAGAAGTCCACTGATTGTATTGACAAGAATTGATATATAATCAGTAACGCCATGTGTCTTGAGGGTGCTTGCTGTCACATATAATACTGCTATCAGAGGGCAAATAGAGGTCGTGTCGGTTCAATCAGTCACCTGTTGAACGACCTGAAGTAGATTAAATGCAGTGGGTCAGACAATGCGAGTGCTGTTTTGCTATGTGACTGACACAAGTTTGTCTCCTTCCTGGTCTAGCGGATGGACGGGTCAGCAGTAGGCGTGGTGCGGAGTCACCGAGAACCCGAGAGCCTTCCTCAGGTGCGCAATGGCGACCTGGGTCACCATGACAACAGAACAGTGGCCAAGGTGTGCCAGCTGAAGCAGGAGCCGAAAGTTCCGGAGAACGGGCTGTTTGGGAGTGCAGCGAGCAGCAGCCCAAGCCCCAGTCCGAGTCTGAGCCTCTCCCAGGAGAACGGCGTGGCGGCCAGCCGAGACGAGCAGGAGAACCCCGAGAAGGACAAGGAGGAGGGGCTGGGGCCCCCACGCAGGAAACGAGGCCGCAGGAAACTGGAGCGGCCCACCAAATGTAAGCCATGGAGCCTATCCAGCGCGCTCCACATTTCTGGATGTAACACAACATAGAACTTTTCTACACATTGTTGTTTTCATCTAACATGTCTTGATGAAAGTGTCTGCTATATACTGTTAAATACATATTTTTATTATTTCACTGCTGTAAGACACTGTACATACACATATTACAGGTAGCATGTGTCCATGGTGCAGTGTTGAAACCCACACATGGGCATATTTTCAGTAGTGGTTACTCTGACAGACATAGCCCATCTGTGTGGGTAGCCTCAAGGGAAGTTTGTGTTGTACACAGGGGAAAGGACAGACCCATCACTCTCATACAGTGTACTCTGTGACTGGGCCCTGTTGCTTCCAACATGCTCTTCTTTACCCCTCACTTCTTCACTGTCCTGTCTCTTTCCTTCTTTCCATCTCCCTGCATCTCTCTCTCTCTCCCCTGCATGCTGCAGGAAGGCTTTGACCTTGACACGCTCAGTAAATAAAGTTGCCGCAGACAGCGGCGTCTCCTGGCAACCTGCCGTGCGGGTGCCATTGGCAAGGGAGAGAGAGAAAGAGAGAGAGAGAGAGAGAGAGAGAGAAGAGAGAGAGGCGGCAGGGCTCTCCTGGTGACGGACTCCCGCGCTGGGGTTGCCACAGCGATGGCACGTCGCCCAGAGCCGCTTCCACGTGAGGCTCCGTCTCAGCCCTCTGTTTGCCCCACCGCTGCCTGTACACCTGCAGACGGAGCCCTGCTACAGCTGGGGGCTGAGCCTGAGTGCACTTGCAACACAGACAGACCCGCTGAGCCAGTATGCTTCCACCTGCAGCACAGACAGACAGACCCACTGAGCCAATATATATCCACCTGCAGCACAGACAGACCCGCTGAGCCTGTATGCTTCCACCTGCAGCACAGACAGACAGACCCACTGAGCCAATATATATCCACCTGCAGCACAGACAGACCCGCTGAGCCTGTATGCTTTCACCTGCAGCACAGACAGACAGACCCACTGAGTCGGTATTTTTTCACCTGCAGTACAGACAAACCTGCTGAGTCAATATGCTTCCACCTGCAGCACAGACAGACAGACAAACTCATTGAGTTGATATTCTTCCACCTGCAGCACAGACAGAGTCACTGAGTCAATATGCTTTCCACCTGCAGTACACTAAAGTCTAGTGTCTCCACCTACAGCACAGGCTGTGGAAATGTTATAAATCAATCTGACTGAGATTGCCACTTACCATGCTTAACCACATGTGCACTTCAGTGGCGATGCTATGCTAACTTGAGCCCAGGAAGTCCGAAATTGTTGCCGACATCTTTAATGGCGCTCAGTATTGGCACCAGAAATATGAAGTACTGCACATACCACATAACCGATGATGACCACATAACCGGGCACTGATTGGTCTCTTTGGGGCTCATGATTGAATGCAGCCTGTGGGAAAGTGCTCTGAGGGCACCAAAATAGCTGAGGCTAACTGGCTAAAACCAGCCCTCTAAATTCTGACCTCGCACACAGGCTCGCTGAGGTCAGGTGTCTCCAGTCCAGCTGAAGTGCAGACCAAATGTTTCAGAGCCTGCAGCAGACGGAAACCTCCATCCAAGGGCCACTGGCCCATTTTCAAAACTGCACTGCATTCATACATCTCACCCAAGCGTGTCTGGAGACCAACTGACAGATCCTCAACGCTGTGTTGATAGGTCGCTAGATAGATAGTTTGGCTCCATGGTGCCTCACTGCTGGTGGAGACAGATAGATAGATGGAGAATGACAGATGCAGTCTACTTCTGCTACTCTGGTGAGTCTGTCTGGCTGCTACTCAGGCAGATCCACATTTACCTGTTGTATTCATTAATATGGTCAGTTGCCGTCATGGGAAATGCAACTGTTGCAAGGATACTTTCTATTTCTACACATCTGTTCTGTGCACTAGAGTACTGTATGGTGTGGCAGTGTCTCTACTGGGTGTTCCCAAGACACTTTGAATACTCTGCGTGATTTCCTGGTGGTTGTACTACAAAATGTATGATGATAAAATGGCAACAAAAAGAAACTACAAAAGGACCACTCTACAGTTATTCCCTGTGGTCACCTGACAACAACAACAACATGCACGGCAGTCATTATGCACCAGAACGCTCACCACACACCAGCTTGAAGTAGCTTGATAGGCTGTGCTGGTGCATTGGTGTGGTTAAAGGGAGGGGTGTGAGCTTGATAGGCTGGGCCTGTTTGTGTTTTCACATCAATTCATAGGAAGAGTTTGTTTAAATGTAGCCTGGCTAGCGCCACCACTTCTCAATGAGACGTGGTCTGGGAACCAAACGTTCATTTTCTCGTATTTGAAAAAAATGCCCAGATCCGTTTATTGGGTGCCACGGATGTCTATCAAATGTGTCTGTGCATAGCTCATCATCGTCTTGCTTTCCCACCTGTTCTGTGATTGGTTCCCTATCTCAGGCGAAAATTTGCTCCATGGTCTCCAGGCTGCCTTAGCAGCGTGAATCAAATCGCGCGCAAGGCAGCATGGGAACACCCAGGCTAGTTTAAATGAGTGTGTTCCTTTACAGTGTCATTTGATGACTGATGATTCTGTCACACAGAATCCCCCAAATCTCTCTGTCATTCTCTCTCTTTTTCTCTCTGTCTCTCACTCTGTCTCTCTCGCTCTCTCTCTCTCTCTCTCTCTCTCTCTCTCTTTCTCTCTGTTGGCATTTCTCATTCTATAGCTAGCCCCTCTTGGTTTAAAAATGTTAATAAGACCCAAAGTAACACACTATCTGAGGTTGCCATGTGGTCTCTTCTCTCTAGATGTGGAACAAAAGGAGGAGGATGGTGGAGACTCCGGAAAGAGTGAGGTAAGGATTCACAGACACACACACACACACACACACACACACACACACACACACACACACACACACACACACACAGACACACACACACACACACACACACACACACACACACACACACACACACACACACACACACACACACACACACACACACACACACACACACACACACACACACACACACACACACACACACACACACACACACAGACACACACAGACACACACACACACACACACACACACACACACACACACACACAGACACACACACACACACACACACACACACACACACACAGAACACACATGTACAGTATATCAGCGCCAGGAAAGAAATGGTACCAAATGTCAGATAAATGTGAAATATCAAATACACCTAGAGTGGTTCTCTTAGGCAGGTTCTGTACACACTTCAGTGGAGGCTGCTTTATGCTAGTTAGATATCTATCCCTGTCCTTACTCTCACACACACACAAACACACACACACACACACACACACACACACACACACACAAACACACACACGCACATAGATACAATAGAGATTGATGCATGTCCTTACTCCCACACACACACACACACACACACACACATAAAAAAACACACTAACACATGTTCAGGCCCCTAGCTCCCCCATTTCACCACTATTCGCAACCAACCTAAGTTGTTGTCAAGACCTCTGAAACCTCTGCTAACCAATTAACAATCCCATCTAAACCTGTGGAGTCACCTGCTCAGATCACCAGCTGCCCCTACTTCTGCTCTGTAGACCCTTTCTGGTCCATGGGAGAGACTCAGCTATGCATACAGTCCTCGCCAGATTTCAGCATTAAAGAAGCCCTCTACACCTATCTACAGTTTATAACCACCAAATACGTCCATGTGCATGTAAAAACATGTAACAAACATCAAGACAAATTGCATTCGCTCTTGATGAAAAAAAAACCACCACTACCCTACACACCACCCATAAAACGACCCCTTCCATGCGCATTCACAAACACACATCCATCGAGCATGAGACTCCCCTCAGTTGAAAGCCTCTCACTGCACACTGAAACGTCTATACTTCTGCTTCCTTCCCCCTTCTCATTTGAGACGGCAGAAAACAGGAAGCGGGGCTTTTCGACGGCCCACTCACTCAGCCACTCACGTTATTCCTTCCCTGCTGTGTCCATTCTAGCAGGGCGCTCGCGGGCGTCTGCGGGGGGGTGTGGGCTGGGAGATCAGCCTTCGGCAGCGGCCCATGCCCAGGGTTACCTTCCAGGCCGGGGACCCCTATTACATTAGCAAGAGGACCAGAGAGGAGTGGCTCAACAAGTGGAAGATGGAGGTGAGTGACCACTGTGAAGCCACTGTCCCCAATAGAGAGAAAGAGAGAGAGAGAGAGAGAGAGGGAGGGAGGGAGGGAGGGAGGGAGGGAGTGGATTGAAGTGATGCAGAGAAGAAAAGAGGGAGAGAGAGTGATGTGGATCTAGAGGCACAGAGTTAGCGACAGGTCCCACCGCTAGAATGTTGTATACCAGTGGTGCGAAGGTTCCGTTCACAAGCGGCCTGCGCTCGCCCAATATTTAAATCAACCCGACTGCAACTCTAACCGCGAATATTAATTAAGACTAAAGGATACCAGACCTGCAATCCGACCCGCTTATTTACAAAATGTGCACTTTTGGTTAATGTAGCCTAACATGCAGTGTATCCTAATTGGGCTTTACACAAACAAGAACAGAAAGCCATATCCTCAATCACGTCAGCCTACCCATGACATCCCTAATCAAATGTCGCACAAACACAACGCGTTTAACTTTTGCAACACTGTCTGTTGGCTAAAAGTCTAACTTAGGCTGCACATGGCCTGCCGGGTATCATAAAATACCGGTAGGCCACAACAAAAGGTGGTACAGTGTCAGCATTATATACTGAACTACCGGTACTTGTCATTAGGTCTTGTGCCAACATTGTGCCTAGAGCCTTAAGCAAGCTGCTCCAGTGGTGAGTGCGCATAAAGCAATCTATTGCTTGAGGTCTGGGAATTGCACTTGAACATAGCCTATAGCCTCCTATCATACAAGTAGACCATGTGGTTCCTGCTGCATCGATTTAAGTCATTTAGCCTAACCAATAAACAATAATTATGAGTTAAATATTGATGTTAGCCTTGATGATATTTGAAGTATGTATTTTTATAAAACATAATATTTTTATAAAACATATTTAATTTATTTTAACTGACCCACCCACAAATAACCTGAATATCATTAGAAATATATTTTTCTGACGGGTAACCGCGGTTGTCGGTGGACACCCACTCAAATTAGATCAACCCGCGCAACACTGTTCTGTGTGTCAGGATAGGGGACTGAGTAATCCACAGGTGAGGGTGAGACACACTGAGTGTATTTGATAGATCATCTGATATCTCCTGATGGTACCATTTATTTCATTAACCAGTACTCAAATGCTTTGGTCAATTCAAACTAAATTTGATGTGATTGCTGCCTGTGTGTTTTTTGATCTTAGGTATGCTTTGAATATAAAAATATGAACATTAATAGTTTGTGTAGAAGTGGTAAAATATATGAAAATGGAAATGTTAGTAATTAGTTGTTAGAACTGTATTTGAATGATTGGTGTTGTGTATATTTATTTACATTTAATTGATTGATTATGTATTTTGTTATTTTAGATATATTTTTAGTTATTTTTTTAGCATTGTAATTACACATTAAATATATAGATAATTATGATTTGCTTGGTTAAGGGTTCATGTTAATTTGGATTAATTGGTTGTTGTCAATCCCACCCATAACTGGCAAAAATGTAACCAATACTTTTGACAATTTAATGACAATTAATCAATCGCTTGTGTCAATAAGAGCCGTCAGTCGTCAGCACTGCATTTGACATTTACACAAACACACACATATGCAATGGTGAACACAGCTCAGTAATTGAATGGACATGTTTCTTTTGCCACACCCTGTTCATACAGTGCTGTTCATAATTCACCTCGGCAAAGCCGTTGAGTGCCACTCTCCGGATTAGCGGAAATTGCATTTCTGTTCGTTCCCTCCCATTGGCGTTATCGCTTAAGAGGCTGTGTCACATTTCCATGCGGCACCTAATGAAACCTCTTGAGACTGAAGCACGAGTTGGTCTCCTCCGCTCCGTGCTATTGTTCCGTGTTCTACAGCATGTGGTCGCCATGTTCTCTTGAATGGATGTGCTTTTCAGAGAGGTGGGCGAGTATTTCATGTCAAACCTGTTTCTGGCCTCCAGGCAGAGTTCATGCCATGTCAGTCCTGGACTCCTTCTGAGAGGTTTCAAAGCACGTTGGAACATTGCTGGTGGTGTGTTGTTGGCCGTATGTGCCGTGAGATGTGTCTTCGGCAGTTGGGAGAGGGCATTGAACAAGTGAATAATTGTATACAGTGGTGTCAGTCAATGAAATCAGATGGTTAGAGGTGTGTAATAAGCCCAAATAGGTTGTAGGTCACAGTGTGTGACACAAAGCAAAGCCCCTGAAATCTTAGTTGTTAAAATCTCAGTGTTGGACCATTTGTGACCTATGTCCTTGCAGGGCCTTTTGCTTTTTTCTAAAACCGTTATCATATATATTTCATACTTAGAAATGAAAGTGCAATGTTTCTTTCTGCTTTTTCTGTCAGGATGTATTTGAGTGTACACATCTTTTGTAAAGAATGCGCTGAAGGAGACTAACGGCACCTCATTTGTACCTGACATTTGCTCATTTGATGACGACCTTAAATACAGCACCTTTGAAATGTGTCTGCCAGTGACCGCATTTACACGTATTACATCTGGTTGTTGTGTATTCATATATGTTGGCCATTTCTTCGTTATTTTTGCAGTGTGACCTGAACCAAACACTCACCTCTCTCCACCCTAACTGCCTGAGTGTAGCTTGGAGAAAGACGTCTCTTATCTTCCTCACTCTACTCATAGGCTACGGAGCAGCAACCTGGGTTTCCAATGCTTATTTGAACTATTCAATGAAGAAATTCTGACTAGAAACACTTGAACTGCACATAGAAATTTGATTCGCTAGAGGGGGATGGATTACCTCTCGATTCGAATGAGGTGTATGTAATATAAACCATTTATTTGTATATATTTGCATACCTGCATGTTTCCGTAAACATAGCCCTGGCGACCTTATGTTTTGATCTCACAGCTGATCTCTCATACCACAGTGGATGGAAATGCATTTTGAGCAGAACCTTCATGAAGACGCATAGAATATCCAAATGACATGATGGCTGACACTGATATCATAAAATATCTCAACTTTGACTATGCCAAAACATTCGCCATGATCCCATGCAGCGGTCTTGTATTCATATTTGCAAATTTGCAAATATGAATACAAGACCGCTGCATGGGATCATGAATTTCCTAAGGATTTCCATGTGACCAAATCCTTAGGAAGAGATACGGCGCCAAAACGGATATAAAGCCCTGACCCACTTAACAAGAACAATGAATGTGGCACTTCCACCACATTAATAACTCTTATTGTAAATTTGACAGCTATGTAATGAAGGTAAGAGAGGTAAATCGCCACCTACATTTTATTTTGTGCAGTCAATTCACAGCTGTGGCTTCACTTCAAATTTAAAACATTCGGTTAGGATAACATGTTTGTTACAATAGTAGCAAGTTCTATAGCTTGTCAGCTTGAGCAAAACTAAGGTTTGTTTAGTTATGCATTGAATTCCAACCATATTTCTATGTTTACTTAATGTTTACGTTCAGCTAACAGCTGGTACATTTTCTGTAAGCATGTCTTTGTATATACTTTAACACTCAAATATTTGAGTCAACATTACAAGAGGTGTGTGTGTTTATCTTTATCATAGTAAACCACTGTTATTGTGTGTTAGTGTGGAAGTAAGACCAGTGAAGTTAGTGGATGATTGCTGGTATGTAGAGTATATGTGTGCATGCTTGCATCAGTGTGCATGTGTGCGTCTGTAAGCATGTGTGTGTATGTGTAGTGTCTCAGCCTGACCATGGCAGAGATTGTGGCTGGCAGCGACGTTTCATCCTGTGTGTGTCTTAAGAGTTACATAATGAGCTGTTTCCATGGTGACAGAATGGGGCCTACTGTTCGGGCAGCCCATTACACACACACACACACACTTGCCATTCCCCCACTGGACATAGGCATAAATGTGTCAGGGACTTGAATTATTGCCAAATTAGCAGGACATGCCAGCGTCTCGTGAGCGAGAGTCGTAAAATTCCAGGGAAACCAGAGCCACATTTTCCACACACAGAGAGAGAGCCTTGGATTTTTGAACTCAGTGACTCCGCGGAGGGGGAAAAAAAAATAAAACAGAAAGCGAGAAAGGGGATGAAAACAAAACCCCAAACACTCTTTTTTCCCCTGAACAAGCACGTTATCTTTAGGGAAGTCGTGAGGAATCTCCACAGGGCTCTCCTGTTTGGCGGCGCGGGCGGCTGTTGTTGTTCTGAGGCGGAGGCCAGGGAGCTCGCTCTGTCCCCAGCACCCATCTCTCTGCACCTTCCCTCGGCAGGGGGGAGACACGTGAGGGGGTGGAGGGCCTGGACAAGCTCACGCTCAGCCTCTTTTTCTCTTCTGTTGCTGCCCACTCTCTCTCTCTCTCTCTCTTTTTTACTCTCTGCTCTCTCTTTCTCTGCCTCTCACTTCGATGTCTCTTTCTTTCAAGACCCCCCTCTCACTGCTGTCTGTATGTCTCCTACACCACTCTCCCTCACATACACTTTCACTCTCACTAACACACATCCATACTCTCTCTATCTGCATTCTCTTTCTTTCTCAATTTTTTTTTTTTTGCCTGCAGGGCATCAGTTACTGAGAGGCTCCGAAAGGGTGGCAGCATGAAGAATGAAACCCAGCGTCTTGCTTTCAGAGAAAGAGAGAAAGAGAAAGAGTGGGAGTGAGAGAAAGAGAGCACGAGGGAGGGGGGGTCTAGCAGTGGGCTCACATCTCTCTCTCTCTCTCTCTCTCTCTCTCTTTCACTCTCTCGTAGGCCTAGTGTTACAGTTGATACCCCTCTCTCTCACTCACTCTCTAGCTCCCTCCCTCTCTCTCTCCCCCTCTCTCTCTCTCTCTCTCTCTCTCCGTATCTCGGCCCCCCCTCCTCATTCCAGCGCGGCGACCCACTCTCTGCTCTCGCTATGGAAACCAACGGGCAGTTGCGGAGCCGCCAGCAAGCGGCAGAAAGGGGAAGATGAGGTTTGCAGCACAGCGCACTTCCACGAGCGGCGCGTAGCAAGACAGCCTCCTGGCTCGCAGCCAACACTTTCCAAGTCCTCTCTCTAGCCAACCAGAATTCCTGTCGGTAATCACCTGACCTTGAATTCCCAGACAAAGAAATGTTCATGCTTCTTTTCTTTTTTTTTTCGTTTTCGGTCCTTCTTTTTTTTTGTTTCGACCCGCTCTCCCTCGCTCGCTCTCTGAACTGAGCAATCCTCTCCTGGAGCTGAAGTGAGGTGAGCAGGGTGAGAGAGAGAGAGAGCCCTGTGAAGTGGAACTGTGTGGGGGAGAGCCTGGCTTGTGTATGGGTAGGTGCCTGCTTGTTATTTGTTTGGTAGAGAGCAGTGTGGTGTGTGTGTTTGGGGGGTGGGGGGATGGGGCGTTCCAGTGAGCATATCTCCACAATCTTGCCGCTGGAATTTTTGCTGACTTCAGGTGTTCCAAGGGAGGCTGCCTACGGAGCGCGGAGCTTAAAGGGAAACCGTCTCTTTAAAAAAATCCCATGTGCTCGGAACGGGAGTGGAGAGCTGCCGGCTCTGCCTCTGCTGAAAAGCACCGCTTGAAATCAAGTCTGCTTGCTCTGCTGTTTCTCTTTCTCTCTCTCCCTCTCTCTCTTTCTTGCTTTCCTTCAGCAGCTAGATGTAATCACAAGGGTCCGTTTGTGCAGTGGAGCTATTTCCTGTTTTACTCGCAGAAGGACACATGACCCAGTGTGTATAGAGCTCCGGGGTTGATGTTAGTCAGGAGAAAATAAAACATGCTACAAGGCCGGGATTTGCACAGTCAGGGAAGGAGTTTTTGCACAGCAGAGACAGCTTACGTTATTAGGAGCAGTTTTGCAATTGGTGACTGGTGTAAACAATGGAATTAGTTCCAGGGCTTTGAGGGGACTGGAACACTATGGTTGTAGGCCAAGGAAATTGCCTAGTGAATGGGGTCTTAAAGTGTTTATTTGTCAGGAAAGAGGGGTTTTTATTCATTAGCAGTTACAAAGTTATTCATGAACAATTTTTGAAGTTATCAAAACATCAAAATCAAAAAGTTGGAAGCTTGTGTGGTAAAACTGTTTAATCTCAACTGCACGCTTGGCACAGATACATTTTTGTTTGGTTAGTCTGGGTAGAAATATGAGTTGTAAAGAACAACATTTGTGAACTATGAACTATGAATGCATTCAAAGCCCTGCTTAAGCATCAATGGCTGATTTGTTTCGCCAATATCTGGTTTAAATTACATGCATAACTAATATAAAGGTCAGTAACATTCATTAATCCATTAATGTCAATTCAGTTAATGTAATTTAAGTGGATACCAAGAAAAGTATGAAACTTTACATTGAACGTTCTTGTTGTGTACAAAAAAGCTAAGTTTTAAGTGCATTGGCTTTATAGAGAGGACATGTGAGATAAATATTAGACCAGACTAAAATGTTGTGTGTTTACAGATAGAGCTGATATGACAGAGCTATACCAGGTAGTTATACTGTAAAGGCACTTTTGTTTAAAGTCGGCCAACCACTGGAGTTTCTTTGTCATGGACACAGGGGTATGCAAAAACAACCTGGTGTGGCGAGAAGGGTGAACAAATAAAGTATTTGTTAGGGAACATTGGTTCCTGTGCAACATGGAGGAAATAGAAGGAAATAGAGTTTGTAGAGCCTATCAGAGTCAATATCCTGTTTAGTCATCCAATCAGCTGATCTTGTCATTGTGTGATACCAATGGCTTTTTTTTTTGAGACATCAAATACTACTCAAGGCTGCACAGTGCTTAGCTGCAGATGGGTTCTAACAGCTGAAGTAGGGCCTTTGATCTCTGGTGTAGCATTTTCCAGAGAGGGGTATGGATAAACTGTGAACTCAACTTGCATCATGATCACATCATACATGCTCTGTTCTTTCCTGCCATGCATGTTTGGTAGCAGAGCCCATGTCTGCTGTACCTCCAGAGACACCTCACCCAAGCTTCCTCGATTATCTACGTTTTGATGTTAGGGGTTGTTAAGAGTCTGTTAAAACCAAGTTTGCGGTCTGAATTCTAAAGTCTTGCTCTATTTAAGAGTGAGTCAGATGTTTTCATATTCTCCCTAACCTAAGACATGCGTAGTTCTCTAAGGAGTTTGGGAGAATGATGTTTTATAAAAGGTAACTCCAGTCCAATGGAATCTTGATAATAGGTCCCAGGCTTCTCTTTTTCGACCAGGCGTTGGAAACAAGTGGAAGGAAGGGCTCCGGGCTCCACCTAGGTGTCTCATAATACCTTGCTAATCAGTAAAAATATGACAACAAGCAGTCATAGGGACATGGCCACATAAATGTCCTGTTTTATCCACCTTCTTCCTTAAACCGGAAATCCATCAGGTTTTTATCTTCCGTCCATTCTGTTTACATTATAACTTAGTGCAGTCTCAGCAGGCTAACTAGAATATGCTTCAACTTGACAATTCTGCACTCAATATGGATATTCTATATAATATGACTGACAGAAAAATATAAAAATTTTACATGGCTTAGGATACGCCAAGCAC
>NC_063207.1:17380882-17550882 GCF_017589495.1 Alosa alosa | reverse complement strand
GGGGCTACAGAGCCTCGGTCTTAAGCGTCTTAAGAGACATGCTTGAGATTGACCCCCAGCACTCATGTCTTTGAAGTGTGAGATGGTATCTCCCAGTCATGCTAAAGGTCATCGGCTCAGTCCCAGTGCTTCGTTGTGCTCACAACCTAGACTGCACAGTCAGCGCAAAGAGACTAATACCTGTGGCTCCAGGTGTGACATACTCTACCTGTAGAGCCTCATGCAAGTCTACGTTACTCTGACCTCATAGTAGCCTCAGCTTTTGAAGCTGTTGGGTCTCAGATTGTTTTACTAATACTATAATGTGATGTGCTGTAACATAACTTATGTTCAGAGATACCTGTAAATAAGGTTCTTGAATGAATTGCATTGTCTTCTTATCTGGTATGAATTACAATGTCTTCTTATCTGTATGTACATTTTTTAATAACACTATTGTTAATTTAGACGCATACTGAATACCAGGGGCCAAATAAGATAATAAGAGTTACCTGTATGTAAGGCAGTCCACCTATTAGAGCACATAGTAGGAGTTGTACTTTATAAACTTAAAACTTTATTGACCAAAAACATTTTGACAGAATTCGTAATAAACCCAGGGTACTGGTGTCTTTGTCCTGGACGGAAGCCAGCGTACCTTACTGTTGTGCCCCCCTGTGTCTCCTTGTTGTGCAGGCAGAGAAAAAGGCCAAACTAGTTTCTGTGATGAGCAGCTTGGAGGCTCACAGAGACATGGCCGACGAAGCACAGGTGGAGGACGAGCTGCTCCTCAGGAGTCCCCTGCCCCTCCAGAGCCAGCCTCATCCTCCGCCCCAGCCCCAGCCTCCCCAGTCCCAGCCTAAGCCTCAGATGAAGCCTCAGCACCAGGCGTATCCCCTGGCCAAGCCTCCGACGCAGCCCAGACCCCCCACTCACCAGACACAGCCTAAGCCGCCTCAGCATCAGCCTCAGCCGCCTCAGCAGCAGCCCCAGAGCCAACCCAACCCACAGCCTCAAACACAGCCCAAGCCCCAGCTGCTGTCCCAGTTGCCCCAGCAGAAGCAGCCCCAGCAGAAGCAGCCCCAGCAGCAGCCCCAGCAGCAGCAGCCCACTGACCCGGCCTCCCCCACCGTGGCCACCACGCCCGAGCCCGTGCCCATCGGAGATGGGGACAAGACCTCGCCCAAGGCCGCAGACATGGAGCCAGAGTATGAAGTAAGCTGCTATTCATAGAGGAAGCCATGGCTGTCATGGTGCTGTAGTATGCTCAGAGCTCATGGGTGCATGTGTACAGTAGGCCTAAGGGCATGACCTGGTGATATGACAGGAACCTACATTATTATAAGAGACTAAACCCAAAGTCGAGCTGGTTCCCTTTTTCTGTCATATGCTGTTGCCATAAAGTGGTAATTTTTCTAATTTCAACCATTTTTACTGACTGAAATCTTGAAGGAAATTCTGTGTCCGTACAAAAGTTCACTCTCATGTAAGGATCCTTGCTGTGAGTAATGTGCAAATCACAGTAGGTATTTATTAAACAGAATCCTAGCTGCCTTCATCCAAACCATTTTCCCATTACAAAAACAGGAGCAGCCACTGGTGAAATCCCGTTACGCTCAAAATGAGTCACTAATCACACATGCTAATAACAAAATGCGGTGAGCGTCATTCCAACTTATTGCAAAAATTATTAAATCCATGATAACGCAGACGGGACTATTAGTATAAGAACCAGTAATGATTATTGCTTGAACTAAGACATTGCTCTCTTTAAATACTGTCACATTAACTAAATGGAACAAACAAATTTGTGATTAAGTAAGTGCAATTGTGGGCGTATGTGTGTGTGTTGTGGACTTGTGGGTGGGTAAGGGTGGGTGTATCATTCTCTGTGTGCCCTTGCATGAATATGTTGGTCTGTTCATTTGATTTGTGAACTTGCAAACGCTGTAGATATGTATGCCAAGGAACATTTGCACATTTGTACTTGTACGTGCTATGATGTTCCTGCCAATGTTAATGTGTTATGCTTGTGTGTGTATGTGTATTTGTGTGTGTGTGTGTGTGTGTGTGTGTGTGTGTGTGTGTGTGTGTGTGTGTGTTTGTGCGTGCGTGTGTGTGTGTGCATGTGCACCTAGGATGGCCGTGGCTTCGGCATCGGTGAGCTGGTATGGGGGAAACTGCGCGGCTTCTCCTGGTGGCCTGGTCGGATCGTGTCCTGGTGGATGACCGGCCGCAGTCGTGCCGCTGAGGGCACGCGCTGGGTCATGTGGTTCGGTGACGGCAAATTTTCTGTGGTGAGTCGTGTGTGCAGGTATATATATACACACATATATGTTAAAATCATATACAGTCTATGGTTAAAATACATTGACCTTAATGAGATAAAGGAGGAGAAGATTGTTCAATGAATATCAGTGTATTCCTGCATCACTGTCTGGGTTTAGACACTACATGATACTGGTCCTATTGGGCCAGTCTGAGTGGAGCTTTTGGACCCTCTGGTAGCCTGTGGTTGTCCCCCTCTCCATGTGCAGGTATGTGTGGAGAAGCTGTTGCCTTTGAGTTCCTTCTGCAATGCCTTTCACCAGCCGACCTACAACAAGCAGCCGATGTACAAGAAAGCCATCTACGAGGTGCTGCAGGTGAGGAAGCCAAGTGGAGCAATGACGCACAGCTGGGATGGTGCTCTGGGTTAACTGTAGGAATGTGTGTGCGACCACTCTGTTCTCTGTGTATTTCAAAGTGTGTATGTCAAAACTGATTGTTAGATTGCCACCTGTTGAGTTCACAAAATCAGCACTCGGGGTGCTTTCAGTCTTTCCCAGCCTTTGGGACTCTGGGAATTTTATGCTACTATCATTCATTTACAATGATATTTTCTTACAGTCACTCGGCTGACTTCTAGCTTTGTCTAGCTACCTTTGAGTAATAAAGTTATAAGGCAGGCAATGCCATGAGCCAATGTTGTTTATGACTAGGCTGGTGTGCTAATGCATGTTTTTTGCATGCCACTGCAGGCAGCGAGTCAGCGGGCGGGGAAGGTGTTCATGGGCTGCCCTCAGAGTGACGACACGGACACGTCCAAGTCGGTGGAGCTCCAGAACAAGCAGATGATCGAGTGGGCCATGACCGGCTTCCAACCCAGTGGGCCCAAAGGCCTGGAGCCGCCAGAAGGCAAGAGCATCACACTGTGCCCCCCTGCCCCCCACAGCAGCCCCAAAACTCACCATCCCATCGTATTCTGAAGTCTGAAGTCCCTTCCCTACACTCTTCATCACGTAGTTCACTGTTTTCTGTCAAATGTTAAATGTAAATAATATAAATGCACAAGTGGTCACTTTAAGACTGGAAGACAATAGAAGTCTCCTTATCTATGGTTTCAGAAATCAACCATACATTCCACATTCCAGATTATCAGTCATATCATCGAGGGTAACAGGGTGTACAAGCAGACTTGATGCCAAGACCCAGCAAATGAGCACAGACACCCTACAGCAATACACCTGAACCTTATTACACCACCTTTTCTAAATATAATTTACTGTGAATCCTTAATGAAACATTTTTCACAGTTTATAGTGCCTGTGAAGTACTTTTTAACTGTGAAGTGAAGTCTGAAGTCTATAAAGTACTGAATCTCTCTGTTCTCTTTCTCTTTCCTTTACTCCCTCTCTCCTCTACCTCCGACCTCCTCCTCTCCCTCTACCTGCAGAGGAGCGTAATCCATATAAAGAGGTGTATCCCGAAATGTGGGTGGAACCCGAAGCCGCCTACACGCCTCCTCCAGCTAAGAGGCCCCGCAAGAGCACAGCGGCCGAAAAGACCAAAGTCAAAGAGATCATCGACGAGAGGACGCGAGGTGAGTTGGCAGCTGACCGTACCTGGGTCCTGACCACGGCAGCCACGGCAGCCAGTGGTCATCTGTACGGTGCTTATGGACACAGAGGACTCGAGACTTAGCTTAGTGTGGAGAACGAGGCCTGAGTGGGACGTGCTGATATGACTCTCCACTTTCCCCAGCACTCACTGTTTGCTCACTTGTGTTTCCTCTCAGAGAGACTGGTGTTTGAAGTACGGCAGAAAACCAGAAACATAGAAGGTACACATGAACACACTGCCCCCATTTGTTTTGTTTTTTTTACATATGGGGTACATATGGCACTTTGTTTTGGTGTTTATGTGTAAACCTGTCCTCCAATTAGACTCTCTTGGCTGATTTGCTTTGACAGATATTTGCATTTCGTGCGGCACCCTGGACGTCTCCCTGGAACACCCGCTCTTCGGTGGAGGGATGTGTCAGAGCTGCAAGGTAAACGCTCTCTCTCTCTCTCTCTCTCTCTCTTTTCCTTCATTTTCCTCTGTCTATGTCTTTCCTTTCTTTGACTCTCCCTCTCTCATGCGCATGCCCGTGCAAAGCCATTAATTTTTTATGGTTAGTGAGACATCAAGCTGTAATGAAAACAGTAGGTTACAGTTGTTCACTGGATTAGATCAGACTACATCAGAGGATTACCTCAGCCAGTTACTGTAATTGAACACAGGTTGGGTTTGTCTGGCACTTTTAAGCAAAGGTGGACTACCATCCATACAGTGGTGTATTAGCTCATGCCTTTGTGTGCCTACTGCTTGTTTCTGATGCCTGGTTTGTTGGCTGCTGACAGAACTGCTTCCTGGAGTGCGCGTATCAGTACGACGATGACGGTTACCAGTCTTACTGCACCATCTGTTGTGGAGGTCGGGAAGTGCTCATGTGCGGCAACAACAACTGCTGCAGGTCAGAGTGGCTGTATGTGTGTACGTGTGTGTGTGTGTGTGTGTGTGTGTGTGTGTGTAGATAGGCATGGGTACACTCTTCATTTATGGGACTGTGAACTGTATGTGTATGTTGAGGGGGATATGTGGTGTATGTGCATAATGTATAAGCATGAGAAGAAAGTCTTTGGCTCTCTTTGGTGATGACCAGAACTCAGAGCCAAATGTAATGCACATAATCAACACACTCACACATCTTACACACGTAATAAGTGAATACAGAAATGTATGTAGAAATGTATGTAATACAGAAATGTATGCCTTTTAGTCTACATGGTGATAACCACCACTTGCTACATTCTTCTGAGATCAGTGGGTCCTGTCTGTCTGCTCCACCTGCACAGGTGTTTCTGCGTGGAATGTGTGGACCTGCTGGTCGGACCAGGCGCGGCCCAGGCAGCTATAAAAGAGGACCCCTGGAACTGCTACATGTGCGGCCGCACGGGGCTCTACGGGCTCCTAGTGCGCCGGGGTGACTGGCCCAGCCGTCTGCAGCACTTCTTCGCCAACAACCACGACCAAGACTTTGTGAGTATGAGCGGCCACTGTTCCATTCTGTACATCCTTATTGCCTGACTCAGGATCCATTCAAAAAAACACATACAATACAGACATGACACAAGGACGTGACATGACACCACTTTTTATATAGGTTTGTGCTTGAGTCAAGATGGCTGAGCATTTGATGTAGGAGATTGGACAGGCCTGTCACTAGTAGTGTAGTTGCTGCTGAGTTCAATGTATTAAAACAGTTATTGTTGGGGCATATCTGATGGTACGTGTGTAATGTTTTGGTGCTCTATAAGCACAATAAATTGAAATTGAAATTGAAATTGATGGGAGTTTCAGTAGTTCACAGTTACTGTGTTCCATCTTCGTCTCACTTCCCGCCTCACCTCACTTCAGTTTTATTTGTGTTGCGCCATAATGTATGAGTATCCAAAGGCACTTGACAGAGGCCTGCTTGAACATGGACCTTGTTCCCTTAAGGGCAAGCACTAATACCTTCAGACTACTTGATTTCAGCCAAAAACATTTTTGGAGCCAACAAATTTCCAGCGTTGTGCCCAAGTAATAATTAGACATGTTTCTCATTTGTTCATTTTCTCTGTCTCTGTCCCAGGAGCCGCCTAAGTTGTATCCTCCGGTCGTGGCTGAGAAAAGGCAGCCCATCCGTGTGCTCTCCCTGTTTGATGGCATTGCTACAGGTGAGCCACAACTCCTCTGAACCACAAGTTAGATGGGTTACTTTGGCTGTCTTTGGCCGTCTCACATTGTGGGTGCAGCAGTAGTTCTCAACTGCTTTTTGATAAGCAAATGCTGTGGGATACATTATTACTACGCCCCTTCAAACTCCAAAAGCTTTTCCAGATGGTATGACATTTAGGTTTCTCCCTTAGCTTGACCCCTTGACCTGTGTGTTCTGAGCAGGGCTGCTGGTGCTGAAGGAGCTGGGCATCCAGGTGGAGCGCTACGTGGCGTCGGAAGTGTGCGAGGACTCCATCACCGTGGGTCTGGTGAGGCACCAAGGACGCATCATGTACGTGGGCGATATCCGCAACGTCACGCGCAAACACGTGAGTGGCCTCTCCAGCCTGTGTCCTCTCTGTCAGCTGTGCTCCTCTCCTTGCCTTTGTAACTGTAGCCAGCTGGTGCGTAGCTGTGCAGTATGTACGTTAGGTAAACCTCCCTCGCAACACCTTAAGAGACATGCTAGTAAGAGATGCTAGCACTCATGGGTTTTAGCTCCCTTGCTAGCATGCTTGCCTCCCAATCTGAGGTGCTGCAAGTCGTGGGTTCGAATCTGATCAAGTGCAGGACTGAGCCGCAAAGTGCAGGTTACACCTTAAGTGCAGATCACACATTTACATTCCCTCAGATGCTACTGCTGTCTTTCAGTCTACCTCAGGTTTAGTCATGATGTCTGATATGTGTAAATGTGTCAGTCTGTATTTCTTAAGTTTTGCAATGATATGTTTGGGATATGTATGTGTAAGTCTGCCTTGCTTAGGTTTAGCAGTGATATGACCCTGATATGCATGTACTGTTTGTGTCAGTCTTGCTTCCTGAGGTTTAGTGATGATATGTGTCTTTCTGGCCTAGCCTGCACCAAGGGAACCTGAAAGTTGTTTTTTTCCTCTCCTCCTGTCCTCCTCTCAGATCCACGAGTGGGGCCCGTTTGACCTGGTCATCGGTGGAAGCCCCTGTAACGACCTGTCCATCGTAAACCCCGCCAGGAAGGGGCTCTTTGGTATGTCAGTCCTCCTCACACGGTGACATCTGTGATTCCAGTTTACTGCTACATTCAGCAGTAACCTTCTACCCTCTCTGTGTACCACTGAGAAGGAAGAAACCTATTTCCCTTAAAACATTTCTGATAGCAGCCCTTGTCTTCTGCAAACTCCACAACTGAACATAGCTGCACGCTGAACACCTCAATCAATTCATTAAACTGTGTAAATGCAGGCAACTTGAGCACTAC
Source organism: Alosa alosa (assembly GCF_017589495.1). Classification (NCBI taxonomy): domain Eukaryota; kingdom Metazoa; phylum Chordata; class Actinopteri; order Clupeiformes; family Clupeidae; genus Alosa; species Alosa alosa. The sequence goes on along the minus strand of NC_063207.1, from coordinate 17,543,606 downwards.
TTCTGTGTCTAGAAGGATGATTCATTAAACTACTGTATGTGTAAATGCAAGCAACTTGAGCACTACTTCTGTGTCCAGAAGGATGATTGTTATAGTCAGCAAAACTTCTCAGCATCTCTCTAACCTGTCTCCTCTGCTCTCTCAGAGGGCACGGGTCGTCTGTTCTTCGAGTTCTACCGCCTGCTGCACGAGGCTCGGCCCAAGGAGGGTGATCACCGCCCTTTCTTCTGGCTCTTTGAGAATGTGGTGGCCATGGGTGTCAGCGACAAGAGGGACATTTCTCGCTTCCTGGAGGTGAGTCTTCCTCTCTGATCTGACCACAGACAAACCGGGGAATATATAGGCTGTGACTGCCACCTGGTGGTTAAATTGTGGAGCTAAAGCCACATTTTGGTCACCACCAGGTGGCACTGTTTTGTAAAATCCAAGTTCACATTTGGCCTCGCAGTGTGTCACTGCTGGCCTGGGGTCAGTGTTTTGTCCTGGTGCGTTGGGATTACATATGAATGCCACCAGGTGGAAATGTCGCAATTGAGGGATTAGCGTCTGACCCAGCCCTGCCCACCTTTTCTCAGTGCAACCCTGTGATGATCGATGCCAAGGAGGTGTCTGCGGCCCACCGTGCCCGCTACTTCTGGGGAAACCTGCCTGGCATGAACAGGTTGGTCAGAGAAGAGTGAGTGATGTGGTAGCCTTGCTCTCAGTTCAGAGATGCCAAACACATGTTGTATACATATAGGCTACTCACTGTATGGTACTGGTAAAGACACATTTCCACGTGTAGACGTTCTCACATTTTGGTTTGTTGATTCTCTCTTGTTGACAGACCTCTGACAGCTATGTGCACAGACAGACTAGACCTGCAGGATTGTCTGGAGCATGGCAGGACAGCTAAGGTATGTGTGCTTGTACAAAATGCTGTGTGAATGAGTTAGTGTGTGTGTGTGTGTGTGTGTGTGTGTGTGTTTTCTATTTCAAAATACTTTTTTTTTTGTGTGCGGTCCTGTGTGAATCAGTCTACACATGATTGCTTAATAGAACATGCCATTGAGATGCCATTTGATCTTGGCTCACCTGTACTAGTAACACTCTCTCCCCACCCTGGTTTAGTTTGACAAAGTGAGGACCATCACCACCAGATCCAACTCTATCAAGCAGGGCAAAGATCAGCACTTCCCTGTCTTCATGAACGAGAAGGAGGACATCCTCTGGTGCACTGAGATGGAGAGGTAAGAAGCTACTCTGCTCCATCCTACTGGACATTGATTGGACATAATAGTCTTGCCTTACTGTCCGTTTTGTCTTGTGCCTATGTAATCTACAATATTTTCATTAAAGCATGAAAAATAGCTAAAAACTTAAATTGCCATTTCATTTTAGTTTAGGACAAATGTCTGAATCCCCTTAAATTTGTGAATGATTTATTACAATAATTTATAAATGGCACATAATGAACATCTTCTTTTAATTTTTTGATTAGTCGACTGATGTAATTGTATGAAGATATTATCTCAGCCTTGTTAGAGTTTTGTAATGAGATTTTTTACTCGTTACATTATTCAGGGTCTTTTCTGGGTCTTTTGATCATATACAGTATACATTTGTGTGTGTGTGTGTGACATTTGTGTGTGTGTGTGGGACATTTGTGTGTGTGTGTGTGACATTTGTGTGTGTGTGTGTGTGACATTTGTGTGTGTGTGTGTGTGTGTGACATTTGTGTGTGTGTGTGACATTTGTGTGTGTGTGTGACATTTATTATTATTGTGACGATGTGTGTGTAATGGCGTGTGTGTGTATTGTTAATAGCGTGTGTGTGTGTGACGTGTGTGTGTGTGTGTGACATGTGTGTGTGTGTGTGACATGTGTGTGTGAGATGTGTGTGTGTGTGTGTGACATTTTGTGTGTGTGTGTGTGTGTGTGTGTGTGTGTGTGTGACATTTGTGTGTGTGTGTGACATTTGTGTGTGTGTGTGTGTGTGTGTGTGTGTGTGTGTGACATTTGTTGTGTGTGTGTGACATTTGTGTGTGTGTGTGTGACATTTGTGTGTGGCGTGTGTGTGTGTGATGTGGTGTGTGTGTGTGTGACATGTGTGTGTGACATGTGTGTGTGTGTGTGTGTGACATGTGTGTGTGTGTGATGTGTGTGTGACATTTGTGTGTGTGTGTGTGTGCGTGTGTGTGTGTGTGTGTGACGTGTGTGTGTGACGTATGTGTGTGTGTGTGTGTGTGTGGCGTGTGTGTGTGTGTGACGTGTGTGTGTGTGTGACATTGTGTGTGTGTGTGTGTGTGTGACGTGTGTGTGTGTGACGTGTGTGTGTGTGTGTGTGTGACATGTGTGTGTGTGTGTGTGTGACGTGTGTGTGTGTGTGTGACATGTGTGTGACATGTGTGTGTGTGTGTATTTCCAGGATCTTCGGATTCCCTGTCCATTACACTGATGTGTCCAACATGAGCCGACTAGCCAGGCAAAGGCTTCTGGGAAGGTCATGGAGCGTCCCCGTGATCCGCCACCTATTTGCACCACTCAAAGAATACTTTGCCTGTGTTTAACTTCCTTTAAACACACGCTGCAATGATATATAGAAATATCTAAAAAAAACTACAAAAACTACAAAAAAAAGCTCAATCACAAGAAAACTGACGTCTGACGAATTAACAAGAGCCTTGAAACTGTACTCTTGTATTATTTACAAGTCAACCATCAAAACGTAGATATTTCATGTTTTTTTTTCCTGTTTTAAAAAAATGATTCTTTTTTATTCTATTTAATGTTTTTATATTCATTTTGACTTTTTAGCAGTGTTATCCAGTGTTTGAACTGATCTATGTGTGCAAGCTATACACAAGGCAAAGTACTCTTCTCCAGACACTGAGTCCAAGTGAGGAAGTTAAGAGACTCATTGACGTTGCTAGAGAACATCTTAACTCACCCATACCTACATGGTCGGCAAACACTCAAAGTTTTCTGAGACCTCCATCACTGACGTGTGTCCTCAGTGTCTGGAGAGTACTTGCCTTCATGAATCCAAAACACCAGATCTCATATACCTCTTTGTTTACAGTTTCTATACACAACTGAAAGTAATAAAGGTACTACTGTAATAAGGTGACAAAATGGTGCTCCGCGGAGGAACAAAACACCTCAACCCATGCGCCGTCTGTAGGACAGGCCTGCTGGAACGCCTCACTAAAGGCACAAGGCTCGCGGAAACATGAACGAGACCAATATGCCATAGCTCACTTTAGCCTCAAAGGCCTGTTTTTTTACTACTTACAACCTCTTTTACTGTTACGCAACACTACAAAACTGGTGCTTTTTTTACTGAACCTGCAAGTCTTCGGTTGCCATGGCCACTGGTCTGGGATTGGCCGCATGGGTTGAGCTGTTTGTTCTCTGCCCTCTTTCCTTGAGATGGACGTCTGAGAGGACGTGCGTCTCTTTTCCTGGCGTCCCTCAGACCATCGTCGTTACTGTACACTTGCAGCAGGTGTGGCGGCAGCAGGAGAGGGGTGTGTGTGTGTGTGTGTGGGCGGGTGTGTGTACATGCACGTGTGTGATGTGTGTGTGGCAGGTGAACCCCCACCACCCACTCCCTCTCCACAAGCTAAACTCAAGTCAGGTGCAAACTTCAGCATATATGGTGCGGCTTCATGTGGTTCTTCTACCTTTTATAGCAACTTTTGTGCTTTATTACCAACTATATTGAGCACTTTTATACGTATCTTTCTGTTGTTTCTCTGGTATTTTTAAGATTTCTTTTCCTCTTGATTCATGTGAATGTTTTTTTGGTTCTCGTTTTTTTGTTCTATGATGTGAAACTAGTAATCTGATGTATGATGTTTCTGGTGACCAGTAGGGCTGTGCCAGTCGATGTGAAAGAGTGATCTTTATTTTTTACCTTTTTTTGTTGTTTTGCTCGGAAATGTAGAAGTAAATCTGTTCTCATAGGCAGCAGGAGGATTTTAACACAGAATGTTCTAGGTCCCTCGACCTACCACACTGTGGTGATGTTGAGCTGGGGACCTCTGAACCCGCTCCCCTCCCAAGTCCCAGCACAGGCAGGCACCTCTTTCTTCCCTTGTCTCCCGAGACCCCCTGGTTGTGTCCAGGTAGTTTACTTACTGTCACTTTAACTCAAATATGAACTCAAATGATTGTAATCTGGATTGTAATTTCTTTTGTTTTGTTTTTTTTTCTTTTCTTTCTATAGTAGGATTTGAAGATGCAGGGTTTTGTCCCAAAAAAAAGAAAGATTGTTGTTGAGACATTTCACCTGCTTTGTAATTATTCTTGCTGAGTTATAGGAAATGATGGCGCTTGTATGAGGCAGCAGAATTCTGATCATGTGTTTGAGAAAATGTTTCCCCCAAGTTGTGGCTGTCTCAGGAACAGAACCGGTCCTTAATCAAGAACCAGATTAGGGACAGAATTGCTCCTGGGTCAGTTGATATGTGGGATTCCACAGCACTGAATAGAGTTGTTCATTCAGACCAGTAGAATTTTAGAATTTGAATGCAGAGTCCCCCTTTTCTTGTTCAGATTCAACCACAAAGCCCAGATGTCGTGCTTGTCTTGGGTTTTTTGTACATTTTGTACATAACCTCTTCCTGTCGCTGTTTGGATTTCCTTGGAAATAGCCTATGAGATGTACAAATATAATTCTTTGCTAATATATATCAAGGAATTATGAATACTCAGATCTAAAAAAAAAAAAGAAACCTGATGAAATTGTTTGGATATTATTGACAAAATGTTGAGCAGCATAAGCTATGAAGCCTTTTGGAGGGGACAATATGACGCCCTTTTAAAAAATAAAAAATATTTATGAATTTATTTTTTAATTCTCACGCAGGGAGAGGATGCGTTTGTGAAGTGATGAGGACAATTAGAACAGTCTCATCTGGACCGCACAGCCCTACATCGCCTCAGCCAGTTTCTCTCTCTCGTTCTCTCTCTCCCTCTGTCTTTACTGCATTCAGTTTGTTTCTTTGGCTTTTCTTTTTTCTATTGTACTAAAAAGAGGGATTGTAGGTGTTTCCTAAGGTGCTAAACATTTTATCAAATTGAGGATAAAAAATATATTGTTTGGAAGAGAAAATAAACCTTGTCTGACTGTTTTTAAGTTCCTTGTAGTCTGGGTTTAAGCGCTGTGGCTTAGCTCACTCCTCTGATGAGTATGTTAACAAAGGCATTTAACTTTGTACTTGAATGATAAATAATGGAACAGGTTCTTATATTGTCTTAGAGTAGACATGGCTGTAGTTGGTGCTTATCTGTGGGGTATAATCATGCGTTCATATTGGGAAGTAAGAAAAGAGAAAAAAAAGATTTTTGTAATCATGTTTACTGTTCACTTATGTATCTGCTTAGTGCCCAGTGGCATCGCTTCTTAATCTCCCATTCCAGGCAGCCCCCTCCCAACCCCCCATGTTGGATTTGATTTATATATAAATATATATATAACTCTGTCTTTTGTTATCAACAACTTTTATATTTATTTGGCTACAACTCTTGGAGACGGCTCGGATTCTTTATATATCGCGGTGTCTCTGTTTTATCCCTTTTTGTGATTATTTCTTCATGTATCATACCTGTTTCCGGCATCTCGCTGCCCTCTCGAATCTCCGCGCATACAGCAGATGTAGCAGTCATTCTCTCCCTCTTTCTCTCTCTCTCCTTGCTCTGCGGCCAGAGAGAGGGGGGAGGGAGCCTTATGTCCCTGTGCTGGAGAACACTTGAATAAATGTTTTGTTTTTGTGCAAAAGTTGCTCCTGTTATTCTTTTTGACCCACTACTAGACCAAGTCAGACTACTTTCACCGTCAGTCCACTAACAGTGGATTATTCCACACAGCACCTACCTGTATCAGATGATTAGGTCTAAGGACACTGAATAATTAAGTTGGCTTAATAAGTTTTCGGATTTTTTTATTTTTTTTTTTTTATTATTTAAAGCAAAGGCGAGTTGTCATTGTGACATTTTCTCTTTAGGGTCTGTTAGAGCATTTCCCCAGAGGCACAAACTCATTAATGTTTTAAAGCCTTTTACTGAGCTATTAATGACCTGCGTCTGGAGCGTAACAAGATTGTGTTGCCTCCTGTCTCGTCTATTCACACCAACAGTCACAGAGGGTTAGGGTCAAGGCAGGTCAACAAGGAATGGCATCTTTTTTCCCCCTGCGTTATACACTCGTATTTACTTCCCTTGCATGGCATGTGAATTAAAGTTTATTAGTAGACCTGACTTGTTGCGGTTGTCTGTCCCCGTGACAATTCTACCCACTGTTGAGACGGGCTTTGGCACAAGCCCCGGATGAGACGGCACGCCCAAGCAGCAACGCTATTGGTCAAGGCGGGGAAAAAAGCCTTACGCCCAGACGCTGATTGGAGCTCCTGCCTGTCGCCCGCTTGGATGCTGCGAGTGGAGGGTGTGCTGTGCGGGCTGGACCAGGGAAAGCATTTGCTGGTGTCTGCTCGTGTCTACTGGAGGGTGGCATCGGCGGTCATTGTTTGCTGCTATTGATTGTACGCTAGGGATCCATTTGGGAACGTTGCCGTAAAAGGTATGGTTCTTGCGCACTATTTCTATTACCATGTGTCTTAACATATCATATCACCAGCTAGCAATCTAGGCAATATTACGGTCTAAGGCACATAATTGGTGTCACTGGTTTTATGGCCATGATGAACACTGAATAGGTAGCTAGTTGCACTGTTCTGAATTGCATTGTTGTGCGCCGGGTGTGTGCAAACGGGACCGGTGTCTCTTCATTCTCTCGTTTACATTATACATACAACACTAATGTTCATTAATCTCTCCATGCCATAGGTGTTTATATCTCCTGAACCTTAAGAGACAGGCTGTCTCGGTGATGGTGCAACGTTTTACTTATGGCTAGGTATAAAGGGTGAACAATGAGTTGGGCTATGCAGTCGGTAGACTGATATGTATGTTTCTAATGACCCATGCATCATCATCATCATCGCTGTGTTTTTATAGAGCAGCCTGTTAATGTTGGGTGGTGTTTTGCCGTGGTTCAGTGTGAACGATGTCTCTATTAGAATAGGGTTTGGCCTCCTCTTTGTGTGTTATAGACTCGGGAGCGTATTGTGGGATGGGTCTCACTTTCTGAGAACCCTGCATGGCTTGAACCCCATGAAAAGCATCCGGTCTTATTAATGATATAATGTTTATTAGAATGAAGTTTGTGGAAACACCCCATCCACACTCAGTGATTGATGATCATGAGTTGTGTCCCGGAGGTTGAAAGTATCCTGTAAGCAACCTAAGAGCACGTCCTCCTCGATAAATCACTTATACGACCCGGAGGCATGTGGTCTATTTTAGCCACCTGCCATCGTCATGCCTCATTATGGTGCAGATATGCATCTCAGTGTATTGTTGAAATTGTATTACAACTGATAATGAACATAATGGCCATATATCTTCAACAAAAACCCATACTGTGAGTGCTCAAATGATTTACGCCAGGAAGGCTCACTCACAACCAGGTCCCAGTAGGCGTTTAAATAAAAGTGATGTGTAATGTTTAGTTCATAATAGAGAGGTGTGATATAATTCAGAAAATGGGTCAGATGTGGTAACTGACTGAAAGCAAATGGATCTGTGTTTTATTTTGCATGAGGTGCTGGAAGGAGTGAGGAGATGGGCTGAGTGGTGCTGTACCCCCTGCACTGGTACAGATTCCATGGGGCCTTTCCCCCGTGCCCTCCCTCCTCTCTACCCCTAAAGCAGAGGCAGTAGCAGGGAGGATGAGGGAGGGGGAGACCACCATGCCGTAGTCCTGCCGCACCCACACACACACCCATGCACGCACACATATAGTCACGCACACAAGCTTCACAGGCACTCACACAGCCTCATTCGCTCACAAAGCCAGCCATGGATTTGCAGCCAAACACACACACACACACAGAGACCATGCATAATTATGGAAGATCACGCTCCTGTTCACACTTTAAACAATTACTACTCAGCAACAAATAAACAACACACAAACACTTCACACACACACACACACACACACACACACACACACACACACACACACACACACACACACACACACACACACACACACACACACACACACACACACAAGCTCTCAAATGCCTATTCATATTAACTGTGCATTAAGCCCTTACTGGAGTTCCACCCCAAACTTGGGCGCCACCTCTTAGATAACTCAGCCTGGGCAAGAGGACCACTTGGGCTCTCTTCCCAACATCAGCTCCCAGTCAGTCAGTCCAACATGCTGTAGCACTTACTCCACCCTTCAAACTAAGCACTCTTGGGGTGGGGTGGAGGGGGGGGGTGGACTTGAAGCAGTGGCCTAGTTTGAGACAGGCGCAGACCGTGTGCTCATCGTCAGAACCGAGCGACGCTCCTCAGCTGTGCTCTGAGAGGCAGCACCCGAAGAATGTCTCTCTCTCTCTCTTTCTCTCTCTCTCTCTCTCTCTCTTCCCTTCCCCTCTGAACTCGACTGCCAGACTGATGTCATCATCACACGTCTCGCTCAAGGTCTGTCACTCCGAGCCTCCAAGAGATGTCACATCAGTGCTAGCCTCATATCAATGAGTTGATGTCTCATGTCTGCTGTGCCTCCCTTAATTATTCCAGTGTCTTTATCTCTCTCTCTCTATCTCTCCCATCACTTGGTTTCCCTCCTCCTTGTCTCTTCCACTGCTTCTTATTGGATCTTCTAAACCTTCCCACCCCTCCTTCTCTCGGTATCCTTTTCTCTTGTGTTCTCTCTGTTCTTTGTCTTTCTCTCCACTGGATCGTCCCGGCGTTCTCTCCCTCTCTTTCCTTCTCCATTTGACTCCATTTTCATATCCATCTCTTTCTTCTGACTTTTTCTCCTCTAACTTCCTCTCTCCTCCCCTCTCTGTCAGAATCATGTCTTCCAGTGCATCAACAGCACGGATCCTCATTAAGGGGGGGAAGGTGGTGAACGATGACTTCACGCAGGAGGCCGACGTCTACATCGAGAACGGAGTCATCCAGCAGGTGGGCAAGGAGCTGATGATCCCAGGTGGCGCCAAGGTCATCGATGCCTCGGGAAAGCTGGTGATGCCCGGTGGTTTGGACACCTGCGTGCACCTGAACCAGAGCTTCATGAACGCCACGCCCGCCGATGACTTCTACAGTGGTACCAAGGTGGGTGCCTATCAGCCCATGCAGGGGTCGCTCTGTTGGGGTTTTTGTGCATGCAAGAATAGTCTTTACTTAGATTTAGACTTACATTCTAACAAAGTGAAATGGCTATAGTGAATAGCATACAACAGTGTCATCTTCCAATATGTAACAGTGCAAGTCAATGTGATATTGACATGATGAATATACAGCAAATGCTCTGATGACTTGAAATTGCAGCTGCATTGACTTAATCGCTTGCCTCACTTGCAGAATGGTTTGTAAATCCTTTATCAGCGCTGATGTGCTGCCTCTGGTGCAAGTACTTAGGTTTGGGTTGGAGATTTGGGTCATTTCCTGAGATACTGTGCTAAAGTGTTTGCTCCAGATGTTGTACCCCACACATCTATGCTCTGTTGAGTGTCTTGGTTGAGGCAGTATTGCCAGTTGCCTCGGGCAACAGCACTGGAAGTCAAACAGATTTTTTACTGAAGAGGGTTGTTCACCACGACAGCCCGCCGACCCACTAAAATATTATATTTTTCATGGAAAAGAAGTAGAATATTTTGCCTTGAGCTCTAAACACGCTTAGATTCTCACTTGCATTCTCTTCTGCATATTTCTCCACATCTACACCATGGATATACAGTATTGCTGAATATCTGAATATCTCAGAGTGATGCGGAGAGTCTAAGAACAATTTAAGGAGCCAAACCGAGATCCCACCCCAAAAGGCCTGGGGCTGTCTTCGATGGGATTCTGTCCCTGTGAGAAACTTTCAGCTCCTAATCACCATGAAGAAGGCTGATGGAAGCCGGTGCACATGGAGAGCATGAGGTGCTAAAAATAAACCCTTTTCAAATTAAAAATAACTTGAAAGAGCACAGTGGTTCTGTTATGTTAGGTTGTCAGTGCAGAAGGATGACTTGACCAGGGGTTCAATGATCAGCTTCAAGTATTCCCAAAGCTGAGATGTGCACCACTTTTTTGGCTAAATAGATTCTTTCATTGGATGCTCAATTACTGCACTTTTCTAAATGACAGGCTGTAGATTTTCTCTGCTGAGCTTCATCAGTCTTTACTGTAATTGGCATTTTCCTCCTGTACAGATGAAAGAGGAATATATCACACCCACAGATTGGTACCTTCTTACTGATGCCATCTTGTGTATCGTCTTACTGATCCAGCACCATCTGACACGCACAGGGCTTATAAACTGTCTCACAGTTCTTATCTCATCATCTGATTAGTCCTGTGTAATCGAGACAGACTTACCAAGAACACCCCCTGAGTAAAAGGGGGGTACTGACCATTGTAAGAGATCACCCTCGATATATTAGTCTATACAGGCCATATACAATATACTCAGACATGGCACTTGCCTGCAGTGTCTGCATTATATGCATCAGTGCTCTGTAAGACAACAAACCTCAAAACTAGTTGGAAGTTACAGTATGTACATTGTCAAATTGGATGTGATTTTGGGGCATTGGGGCATTGTGAACTACAGTATACATATGTGTTGCTATATGCATGGAAATCGATTGAAGGGGCGCGGCATAATAACTAATGGGTCAACAGTGTTGTTAGGACACTGGTGGAAGGTGAAACAGAGCTTTGAGAGTGGGGTGGGGGAACGGGATTGGGTGTGTATGTGTGTCTGTGGTGGGGTTCAGTGGAACAGTAGGGTGAAAGTGGAAAGGGAAATCGATCAGGGGGTATTTCACTCGTCTGTGGAGCCATCTGCTACCCCCTTTCATCTCCGCACTCCCCAGCATGGCTGCCCTCCCTCTCTCCTACTCTCTCTCCTGCTCTCTCTTTCTCTCTCCCCACTGAATCCCATCAGTCTTACTCCATTCCTCCCTTCTCTTCTCCTCTCCTTTCCTCTCTTCTCTTCTCTCCTCTCCTCTCCTCTCCTCCCCTGCCTCCCTCTCTCCCTTCTCCTCTCCTCTCCTCTCCTACTCTTCTCCCCTCCTCTCCTCTCCTCCCCTCCCCTTCCTCCCTCTCTCCTCTGCTGTCAGCTCGTTTCCTCTCTCCTCGTCTCCTCTCCCTGTAGGATTCATTGGTTCAATTTATTTTTAATTCTCTTCTCTCAATCTCACTCCTCTTCTCTTTTCTTCACCTCTCTTCTCCATTCTTCTCTCCTCTTCTTTCTTGACACATCCAGTAGAATTCCTAAGTTTATTATGTGTGTTCTCCTCTCTCCTTGTCTCCTTCCTCCACCTCTCATCTCCTCCCATATCCCTCTCCCACCCCATCCCAACAAATCCCACAAGTGGTGCTCTCGTGGGAATTCTGAGAGGATGCTCTATCAACGCAAATGGACTTGTTTTCCCCATTGCGTAGATGGGCAAAGCACAGGCTAATACACTTAAGCTTACACAAATCAGTTTATATTTAAGGACAACATTGATTTGAATATGTCTTGGGGTAGTAGGGACGTTTAATCAAGCGTGTGCCGCACTGTTCTGAATATTACAGTTAGGAATAGTGCACTGTATTGAATCGGGATAGTCTCCACTAGCACTTTACTTCTATAGACAGTTTGTTAATTGGGACAATACACTGTTGCTGTATTATAGAGGTGAATGTACTGTAGAACCAGGCAGTTTCTATAGCTCACTTAACAGAGATTGAATGAGGGCTTAAGTCTGGTCTTAGTACCGTCACAGTGCATTACCAAGCACACACACACACACACAAGCAAACACACACACACACACACACACACACACACACACACACACACACACACACACACACAGTGGACCAAGCTGTGCTTGAGAAGACAAATGAGTGAGCTGTTTCTAAATGGTCATTGTTTGGTGTTGCAGATACAAGTGGCATTTCTCCTCTCCCCCTCCCTCTTTCTCTATTCTTTCTCTCTCTCCTCTCTCTCTCATTCTTGCTCTCAATATCACTCTCTCTCTCACTCTCACTCTCTTTCTCTTCCCGTACACCCTCCTCTTATACATACTCCTCCCCTGACGGTTGTCGTGGGCGTGGCCTTACACATACACAAATGCAGATCGGTTTCTGTTGCCATAGAGACGGCGGGACTGCTGTAAAGACTGCTGCAAAGTCTTTTCAGTTGACTCATTGTGCTCATAGACAATGGCCGTCAAATACCTCGTGCCCCCCCACCCCCTACTTGCCTCTCATCGAGGCTTAAAGAGCAAAGGCACTCAGGAACGATGCACACTCACGAGAACACACACACACACGCACACATTCCTTATTTCTTATAATGGTGTATTTAGTTCATACCTTATCTATTTACATTTTCTTATTTTTAGAATATTTTTTTTAAGTTCCCTTGTATGTTTCATGTAACAGAAACCATAGGAATATGAAATTTCATATATGAATATGAAGTTTAGACATAAACAGTTGTATAAATTGTCTACCTCTGTACTTATACCTTGCATATAGCATGGTATAGTATAATTTAATCCCTTATTACACCTTTATCTGTAAATAAAGCAATTTCTTTGCACCTTTGGTTAGATGCAAATTGCATTACATCTGCATTGTATCTGCTCAATGACATTTAATCTGAATCTAATTTGTTCTAATCTAATCTAATCTATTCATTGTAATCCCTCTCCATAGGCTGCTCTGGCTGGAGGCACCACTATGGTGATTGATCTGGTACTGCCCGAGAGGAATGAGTCTCTGCTGGACGCGTATGAGAACACTCGCTCTGTGGCCGATGCCAAGACCTGCTGTGACTACGCCCTACATGTGGGCGTCACCTGGTGGGGACCCAAGGTAACACAAACACCCCACCACACCACACCGCACCCCACACCTACACCTGAGAATCCCTGCCCTACATCCACACTGCACCAATCACTCTCACAGACACAGTTCAGAGTGATACAGCAGGAGTGCACATTCTTAATGTGTGCTTGAGTTTCACTGATATCCTCACAAAAACGACTCAGTAGAAACTCAAAACAGCTTGCAGGACAGTAGGACTACATGTTGTACCACTCTGTGTGCTTCAATGGAAGCAAATCCATGGCTTTGGCATTATCAGCTCCTTGCCCCGTCAGTTGAACAATGGTTACACACTTTTAGAAAAACAAAAACCCACCTCCATCTGTATATTGACATTCAGTCACAATGTCTACATCTAATCTTTTAGTTACAGCCAGGACAGGATCATGTATGCATCTCCTCGTCTCATTTAGGGGACCAAGATGTCCCCAGCGTTCCTCCATTTGTACAAGAACTGAAATAGAGGACCAGCCTTAGCACCAGAGTGAGCTGAAAAATCTAGCTGTGACAGAACAGGGCACAGAGGGGTGTGGTGTTGTACAGATGCCATCTCTCAGCATGTTGGCATCCTCTGCTGGGCCACAGGGGCACTGCATTTAAGATGGGACAGTTTGCTGAGATGATGTGACACTATTTTGACCTGCATCCAAGCAAAAATGATTTTGACCTTTTACGTTTCCATGAAGAGTGTAGTGTTTGCAGGTATTTGTTTTTTTCTGGCCTTTCAGACCATTTACAAAGGGAGAAAAGATTACTATTCTTAATCATTTTGTACCTCCATGCACTGGCCCTTATTGTTAACCCTAACCCAATGTCAAAAACCCTGAACACCAAACAATAACTGAGTGAGTGTACCCTTGCCTCTCTGTGATGGTGCAGGTTCGTGCCCAGATGGAGGCTCTGGTGCGGGAGAAGGGCGTGAACTCCTTCCACATGTTCATGGCCTATAAGGACCTGTACATGCTGAGGGACAGCGAGCTCTTCCAGGTGCTGCAGCACTGCAAGGACATTGGCGCCGTCGCTCGTGTCCACGCCGAGAACGGAGAGCTGGTTGCTGAGGTCAGAGATGCTTGTGGTCTTCAACGACTAGAACAGAACCACAGTTAAGAGGTGTTGTCTCCTTTGAGAATGCATTCAGTGACAAGCCTTTTGTTTTGTCCTTTAGGGAGCAAAAGAGGCTTTGGACCTCGGCATCAGTGGCCCAGAGGGCATTGAGATCAGCCGCCCAGAGGAGGTGAGGATTTGGAATTCTGACTCCTCTCTTGCTGTCCCACTAGTTCTAACATGTAGCCAGCGTAATGTAACTGCTATAACTCATTAGTGCAGGAGAATTCTCACTCTTAATGGTTGAAATCTTCATTCATCCACAGCTGGAGGCAGAAGCTACCCACCGTGCCATTACCATTGCCAACAGAGTGAGTATGACTCTGTCCAAAACATTACAGTGCCAAATACTGTAGACAATTCATTTGGAACAGTATTTATACTGGGGTGGTGAATATATGAATATTTCTCCACAGGCACACTGCCCCATCTACCTGGTGAATGTTTCGAGTATGTCTGCTGGGGATGTGGTGGCTACTGCCAAGATGCAAGGTAGGTGAAAACAATATGATAATAATTATCATAATGTCACAATGGCCAACATCATTCAAGGGGTGCCATAATCATTTGTATATTTTGTCATTGCCAGAACGCAAAGCCTACTAAAGATAATATCTTTTTGTGTGTATATCTGTAGGTAATGGTGTACTTCTATTTTAAATAACATTTGGCATTGGATCTACTTTATGCTAGTTTGATTAAGACAGATATCTCTCTGTTTGTGTGTGTGTGTGTGTGTGTGTGTGTGTGTGTGTGTGAGGTGTGTCTTTGTGTGTGTTCATTCATACACACAGGGAAGGTGGTCCATGGCGAGACGACCATGGCCCACGCTGTGATGAACGGGCTCCAGTACTACCACCAGGACTGGGTCCACGCTGCTGCCTACGTCACTGTGCCCCCCCTGAGGCTCGACCCCAGCACCCCTAACTACCTAATGGGTCTCCTGGGAAAGTGAGTCCACCCCTCCGGTACCTGGTCATTACAGGCTCTGCAGCTAGAGTTCCTGCACTAGATGTGGTTTAGATGTTTAGAGCTAACAATGCTAGTAAGGGTTTAGGTACAAGAGCCATTTATCTGAGAGAGGGTTAAAAGTCTGCAAATCATCTTTAATCTGATCTACTGTATCTCTATAACATGATTTGATGAATATCTGATGTCATGTGTGATCTGATATGATAGTAGAGCGACTGTTGTCTAAATGAAGGTGATTTGATTATCTTTGATTTGATTTTCAGTGACACTCTAAATGTAGTGGTGTCAGACCACCGGCCCTTCACCACCAAGCAGAAAGCCATGGGCAAAGATGACTTTACCAAGATTCCGCACGGAGTCCCTGGCATCCAGGACCGCATGAGTGTCATCTGGGAGAGAGGAGTGGTAAGGGATGAAAATCAGAAAAAACATGACAAACCACAACTTAGCCATAAGTTATCTTTGTTATTAGATTATCTTTAAATAGTATGCTGATGTCATGCAAGTGAAAACGAATATTACTGTAAGACAACTTTGTATTTGGCTTCCAGGTTGGAGGTAAAATGGATGAGAACCGATTCGTTGCTGTGACCAGCTCGAACGCAGCCAAAATCTACAACCTTTACCCACGCAAGGGTCGCATCATCCCAGGGGCTGACGCCGATGTGGTGGTCTGGGACCCTGATGCAGCCAGGTACAGAGCATGCTGCTGTCTAGGGAGGACGCTCCCTTGCTGGACGTTTAGCTCTGCTCTGTTGACTAAAGCACTGTCATTTTGTGTCAATGTTACTTTATGTCAATGTTATACAGTACGTATTCCTTATAAACTCATCAAATATAACCAGTGCTGTGATAGGCTACTGGAAGTATTGATTGTATGTTTCTGTGTGTGTGTGTATGTGTGTGTGCGCGCACACACTCCTAGGACGATCTCTGTGGACACACAAGTGCAAGGAGGAGACGTAAACCTTTATGAGGGCTTGCGTTGCCATGGCGTCCCTCTGGTCACGATCAGCCGTGGCCGTGTGGTGTATGAGAATGGCATCTTCACCTGTGCCGAGGGCTCTGGAAAGTTCTACCCCCTGCGGACATTCCCTGATTACCTGTACAAGAAGATGGTCCAGAGAGAGAAGGTGCTGTCCAGTTGGCAACAGTGCAGTATTGCCCACAAGCTAGCATACGTTAGCAGAAATGAGTTGTGTAATTCCAGTGATTTTAACATTATATCTGCTTGTGTGTGTGTGTGTGTGTGTGTGTGTGTGTGTGTGTGTGTGTGTGTGTGTGTGTATGTGTGTGTGTGTGTATGTGTGTGTGTGTGTGTGTGTGATCAGTGCCAGGCTCTGAAGGGAGTGGAGCGTACTCCCTATGAGGGTGACGTAGCGGCGGTGAACTCAGGAAAGAAGGACTGCGGTGCTTCAGATGGAGAAACGCCCTCATCTCGCCCATCCACCCGTCATGGAGGAGTGAGAGACCTGCACGAGTCCAGCTTCAGTCTATCTGGTAAACTCTCTTTCTCTCTTTTTCTCTCTCTTTCTCTCTATCTCTCTCTCCTCTCCCTCTCTCTCTGTATTTGTTTCTCTCAAACATATAAGCACATGCAACTTACACAAAAATACAAACACACACACACACACACACACACACACACACACACACACACACACACACACACATACATACACACACACACACACACATACACACACATACAGAGAGAGAGAGAGACACATTCACTAATCAGACATCACACAGCACAAAGTGTCCTGGTTAAGCCTGTGTGATAAGCACACTCCAGCAACAACCTCTTAAAGGTAATGCAATCCTCGTATTACAAAGGGAATCCCTGCTTACTGCAGCTAATGCTATGTGGCTAATCTGTGTGGTCTCTCTCCCATTGGTTCTGGCAGGTGCCCAGATTGATGATAATGTCCCGAAGAGGGCCTCCGCCCGCATCCTGGCGCCCCCCGGTGGCCGCTCCAGCGGCATTTGGTAACTCGGACACACACCACTCCTGGACCAAAACGACTGAGCCAGATTTCGTTAGGAAGACCCCCACCCCCTACTTCCCACCAGGCCCTCTCATGTATCTAAAACTCATGGTGCACTCCACAATAAATACTGAGCAAAAAAAGTAGCACTATTCTGTAATTCTGTAATTCAACACAGAAAGATACCTGGATGGTTTCATTGTTGCCTGTGAATGATTTGATTGTTTTCAATGTGAGTTATAGGAAATGTGTAGAAACAAAGCTGCAATTAGAAAAGTCCCAAAGAAAGTGAATTTTGACATTTGGATATGAGGGTTATATGATCGAATGAATGCATCAGTGGTCCAGTTAGAACCAGAGGTTTGAAGCTTATACTCATCTCTTTTGTTACCTCATTAACCACACAGCATCCATCTTTCTTTGCGGTGTCTGGTTTCAGTGACTTTGAGTTTTTCTCAGATGTACCAGACCTCCTTATTGTTATTTATTTGAGTCAGTCTGGATTGATCTAATAGTATTTTTTTATATTTTATTCTTCAGGCACATAATTGTATGTTTACCTCATTATGGTACATTTGGAGTTGCACTTGTACTCTTAAAAGCGTTCCTGCCTTCCTATTGTTTTTGTGTGGAGTGAAATCAGCTGGAAATATGTGTGTAAAGACTGGAATGACCATTAGCCTGCACCTATGCCTCTATAGTTCACTGACATTTTCTGATCAATAGACTGGTTACCTCCGTATTGTAAAAAAAAAAAATGTAAGTCAAATTGAATGAACTGAAATCGGTTAGATTTATCACATGTTAAGCCTTAGTGTGGATCATATTTCCTATTAAGTCTGTTGGCAGCAATCTAGCCACGATGTAGCACCTTACTGTGGCCTGTTTCCTCACTTGAACAACGTTAATCCACCTGATGTCCAGTAATGCCTACGAATGTCTCACAAAACTGTTCCTGCACAAGTTTCTGTACTTCTGGTCTTAAGTCACTCATGCTCCACCACCACAATGGTAGGCCAGGATATTACGTTTACTAGAAATTAAAGCACTGGAATATGGTACTAATGTATGATTGTTTCAAGTTACAGCCTATTTTAATCTGTTTTTCTCAAACTTTACAATTGTATGTCTACAGTTTTAATTGCAACTGGCCTTGATCCTGCTTGGAAGCAGGTACATGTTTTATTTTTAGTTTTATTTCTAGGTTGAAGTGACGGGACCCCTAGCTCTTAGTGTCAACTCTGCCGGGCTCCACTCTCCAATCACTTCTTTCTTTTATTTTGTTTTCTCCTCTTCTTTTCCTTTCTTCTTCTTATCCCATCCTTTCCTCCACTTCTCCTGTCCTCTCACTGTTCTTCTCTGTCCATGAGGATACAAAAACCGACTCTCACATGTGAAAAGATCTGCACTGAAGTGAATGTTTGGACCAAGTCTTTATTTTTTCCTCATGAATGACAGGACAGATGAGGGTGGTGTACAAATTTCTATTGGTGCTCAATATTTTCATGTATGTGTTATTTTATTTTCAATAATCTAATGCACTGTTTTCTTATTGTATTGTAAACCAGTGCTCTGTTATGCACTTAATGGTTTTATGGTTTTAAACATGTTCACCACACAAGTAAGTGCAAATAAACCATCATCAAGTCTACTGGTTAAGTGCGGTCTTTGAATTATTCTTTAAATTGGACATTTATAAATTGGAATAAAACGTGTTTTAAAAAAGAAAATAAAACAAGTTTCAGGGTTTCGCACAGTAAGCCAATGCCGCCGTTCTAATATGATGAATGGCAGTGGACATGACAGGGACTGTAGACAAATTACGGTGCTTTAAATTGTTGGAGCAGGGGCCAGACTGTCGATACGCCCCGCCGTATCTCGGTCAGCCAGTCCTGCGTAAAAGCTGCGCCTCTATGGCTGCAGCGCGCATGCGCTAAGCCGTCGCCACGGCTTTATTGCAGGCGCACGGGGTGGCCGTCTCCCATCAGCCGAGGATCTGCGAGCTGGGGGCTGACAGAAGGTATACCGCCAGCGATATAACGGCACAGACGGACGCACTCTAAACACTGTAAGTGAGATACACATGTTAAATTATGGTCTCATGCGGTTTTACTCCCAGATCACTGATTTTAACTTAGACTTGAGGCATTAGGAGATGTGATTTATTGTGTCAGCGGCGTGTCTTGCATCCATTGAAAATGTTCGCGTACAGTAACAATGTTGTGGGTAAATATTCGGTGGGGCCTGCAGAGGGGGTCGAATCGGTTGTTTCTGTTATAATAACGGTGCATGTATATTCTTGCAAACGCGGGGAAGCCACACAATTATATTTTATTTTGCGTAGTGAGGTGAAGGAATGTGTCCAACCCAAGCCAGAATATTGAGATGTTAGCTCACGGAGGCCTACACAGCACATTACCTCGGATCTGCGCACAAGAATAACATGACTGTCATTGCAAAACGGGCAGTCATTGAACTGATACCATAACTTAATTGGCATGGTTGTTTGAGCTTCTGTTGGTACTGTATGATGTTTGCATAGTCTTTGGACGCACGAACATCGCCACATTGAAATATTATACACGGGGAGATTACAATGGATATCTGTGCCGCTGCTGAGGATGAATCCGGTGTGTGTAGTCCAAAGCACTGCGCACCGCGGGAGGAGGGGGTGTAACAGGCCGCTGCTCTTGACGTATTCTCGTGCAGGCGAGGGCCAGCATGAGATAGCATAGTTTCGCAAGACGAAGTCGCTAGTTTTTACTATTGTGTTAATTTAAAAATAGAATAATTTAAAAGTGATAACTAGTTATTATATATTGAGTAATATGCTGGACGAGTGTTGCCAGATAAAATCAAAGCACTCCACAATGTTTGCTTATAATTTAGCATAAAAAAGAAAAATGTAAAAAAAAACATCAATGTGAAATGTGAGTTGCTGTATAGATACTCTACTATTTCATCCATGTTTACCATCATGCCACCTTTGATTGTGGTGAGGAAGACCAGATGTGGCAAGCAAAGTATCTGACACATGCACAGCAGAACTCCCTGTAATCGGAAAGGATTAACAGCAGTGGATTGGAAGTTGAAGAAGTGATTGCTTTTCCCCTTTGAGTTGTGTCCCACTGATCAGCACATACAGTATCACTTATGAGCACACCCTTGTCCTGTATTACAGTTTTTACAGATGAATACCCTTTAATGTCCTAATTTTGCTTTTGTATGAGTTTGAAATGTTCCTGTTTAATATGATGATAAATCATAATGTATGTGGATGTACAGTCTGTGGACAGCAAGAGAGGAGAGTGAACACATTCAGGAGTGACTCTGCTGACCCTGCTGGTGACTGGTTTGTGTGTCTCTGGTCACTGTAAGGTCAATCATGGCTGTGAACGTGTATTCCACCTCTGTGACCAACGAGAACCTGAGCCGACATGACATGCTGGCCTGGGTCAATGACTCTCTGCAGCTCATGTACACCAAGATAGAGCAGCTCTGTTCAGGTGAGGCCCCTCACTTTCTCTGGAGTCACGGCAAGAATGTCTCCACTGTTTCTCAGCTGTTAGCTCTACTGATCTCTAGATTAGGTTCATGTTACTGTACCTGACTCAATATCTCTTGACTCTGCTCTGTATTCAGCAGGTTTACTGACCTGTAGATTATGATTTTGTCACCCACAGTATGGGTTTAACGGTTTTGTCTTTATTGTCTGGTCCATTGATAATGCCTGTAGATTGGTCTTATTTATGAAGATAAGGGCACTGTGTAGGGTAATCAGCACAGACTTGCTTTTGATCATGAGGTTTAATTAGATAAATCATCTGTATTGTCCTATATCAGGATTTAATAAACTAATCAGGTGAATGGGTCTTTGGGATCCTAATTGTTGTGATTTGTTTTATCTTTATTGTCTGACAAATGCAGTAAGGATAGACCACTATACGTGTAAACAGCTTTTTATTTTTGCTGGGTGTAGATTAGCCTATGTGCTAACTACCTCAACCTTTCATCTTTCACCTTTGACCCCCCTTTCCTACTCACTTCTCTCTTCTCCCCCCCCCTCTCACTCTTGTAGGGGCAGCCTACTGCCAGTTCATGGACATGCTCTTCCCTGGTTGCATCCTGCTGAAGAAGGTGAAGTTCCAAGCGAAGCTGGAGCATGAGTACATCCACAACTTCAAAGTGCTCCAGGCTGCCTTCAAAAGGATGAACGTCGACAAAGTCAGCACATTTTTATATTTCATTCCCACTGTTCCTTACTTTCACAATTCCTGAGGTGCAAATAATGTGGGGGAAAATGATCAGGCTTTTGCTATTCATTTGGCTGTTTTCAAAGTGAATATTGCACTTGTTTTTCCTCCATCCTCCTTATGCTTTATTTTTATTTATCTTTAGCTGCCAACTGTAGTCACAAGTGTCAAAGGAATAGCTCTTTTGTCTTCTGACAAGTGCCACAGATCATCTTTACCCAGGAGAGCTTTTTTAAGCAAAGCAAGACTAGATATTTAGACACATTCTGTAGCCAGCTAATTTGAAAACATTTCTGCTCAGTCACTGTGCTCACAAGGCTCTTTGTTTTTTAGTTTTTTAGTAAAAATTGACTGAGCTACCGTAACAATATTCTGATTGTTCCAGGCGACACCATGCTTAACTGAGGTCTCAATGTACTTTTTTGCCCATGGCTTTTGTAGATTATTCCCGTGGAGAGGCTTGTGAAGGGTAAATTCCAAGACAACTTTGAGTTCGTCCAGTGGTTTAAAAAATTCTTCGAAGCCAACTACGACGGCAAGGAGTACGACCCACTGCAGGCAAGGCAGGGCCAAGATGTGGCCCCTCCGCCTAATCCAGGTGAACACTTTTCCCACAAACCCAAGAAAAGTTGTGGCCCCCCAGGTAACCCACTGCTCCTGTTTCTCTCGCTGCCTTGTTACCGCTGACCGCTAAATGCCCTGGCCTCACGTCAGTGCACGACCTCCAGAATGACACCTCCATTCATAAGCTTGCTTTGATTAGTTAAGTATATCTACCTCTTAACTATGTTAAGTGACAAACAATTTTACACTAAACTGAATCTATAGTGGTGGGCATATCACTAGAAATAAATGACCTAAAGATGCTTATTATCATTTACCAGTTTTATAGTAATATCTTTATCCCCGCACTAAGCATTTAATCTTGACTCTTCAACGCTAGCTTCTGTTACCCTGCTTTGCTTCTTTGCACTATGGCGTGGCAGGGTGCTCTCTTGGAAAGGCTTTCCCAAACTCTCGAAATCCTTTGGGTACCTATCTAAGTCATAGGATGAAGGAATTGTTTCTGGTTCCAATTCCAGGCACACAGATTGGCCCTCACTGACCAGACCCTTAAGACACATGGTTGACTGTACTCTTGGGCAAGAGCTAGTGGTGCAGCCATAGAATTGGAAGTTACATGTTTCTAATTCTATGGGTGAAATAGTTTCTCTACAGTCAGTATGAGACTACTGACTGTCAACTTGAAATAGCCATGAAGTCTCTTGGGAGAGCGGCAGAAATAGCCTTTCGACACGCAGCTTCTTTGTGACTCATGCACAGGAAACAGCAACATGTTGATACTGTAGAAGCGGCTGTGATGTGTCCTGCTGGACAGGTGGTGGTGCGGAGAGGGGCTACTCACAGGGAGGTATTGGGACACGCAGAGAGGTCAGGGTGTTCTCCTGCAGACCCGGATGAAGCCCTTTTAAGGCAGTGTGCTGAACATGGTAGTGCAAATTTGCAAATACTGTATGCCTCTAGAGAGTGTTGAGTGCCCCACACTATCCCTCTCACTCTCATTTTTTTTAACTGGGAATTATGTGGAATACTTTGGGATTCTTTTTATGCTTTCTGTTATCAGTGAAATGTTTCCTTGGATTGAAAATCTCTAATCTGGATATTCTAATACCGGTACTTAGCTTTTTTAGGGGAGTGGTGGAATCCACAGAGAATTGGGCCAGAGAGGACCATGGGTCTTCAAATTGTGGGAAGTCTAGACTACCCCTGTCTCTCTGTGTTGTAACATTGTAACAACAACTGAAAAGCATTCCATTAATTTTGTAGGGAAGAGGCACAGCTGCGCATCACAGCTAACATGCTACACTTGTGAGCAGCTTGGGAAAAAAAACCCCTTCATATCCTGCTTTGATTGCATGAGCCCAGTTACATTCAGAGGGTTTGAATGTTGCTTTGGCAGTTAGCTAACTAAGCCTTGTTCATTTGGGGGTTTTCAGGACCACAGAGAACGTCACCAACAGTCCCCAAGAACATGCCCACGCCACAGAGAGTCATGAACACCACCATCAGGAAGAACCCGGCCCTCTCACGGAACGGAGGCAGCGATGCCGAGATCATGGAGCTCAATCAGCAGGTAGGGTCCTAAAGAAAAGGTAGACTTCACTTAGTCAAGGAAGCCCCCTTACAGTGGTGATATGATAGCTGTGGGCTCTTTGATGCTTTTCAATGTTATATTATAGCTGTAAGCCTGTTAGCCTGTTGAGAGGCTGTTGGTATTACTGTCTGACGTCACATTTCTACCAAATAAAATCTAATTTGTTGGCAAATGTTTGGTCACCAGTGTCAAATAATTAAATTTCTATGTCGACAAGGTTAGCAAGAATGTTGGCTGATATTACCATATACCTATCGCAGCCGTGCAGTCAAAGTAAATATACTGAATGTGTGTTCCTGACTAAAATGAATCAGCTGACTCTCCTCTCATTTTTCTCCCTCTCTTGTTCTGTGAAGTTAATGGAACTGAAACTGACTGTGGACGGACTTGAAAAGGAAAGAGATTTCTACTTCAGTAAACTGAGGGACATTGAGCTAATCTGCCAAGAAAATGAGGGTGAATCCAGCCCCATCCTCTCCCGAATAATAGACATACTCTATGCTACAGAGGTACGCAACCTGTCTAACAGCTCATTGACTGCTTCCCAGACAGCTCTGATGTCTTTAAGGCTTTAAAGTGAAAGCAGTTTCAGAAGTTAGGAAAACATAAAATTAAAGGAGAAATCCAGCGATTTTTCACATAGATATCCATCCCTTGAGGTCACCAAGTACTGTCGATATGAAAAAACCCCAAAACAATCAGTTTTACCTAGCTCAAGTTGTTGCAGCCAACAGCTAAAGTAGCCAGGATGCTACAGTGCTACACTCTGGGGGCATGAACATGGGGGCTGCCTGTAAGCTCTAACTGTTGGCGGCAGCAACTAGAGCTTGGTAAAACCGATTGTTTTCGGGGGGGTTTTCGTACCGACAATACTCATGACCTCCAGAAACAGAGATCTACAGTATGTGAAAAATTGCCGGATTTCTCCTTTAAATGTTTGTAGCAGCATGTTTGACTATTACTGATTGGTTGTCTCACTGTGTATTCTTATAATCCCAAAGGACTACACTGGAGGAGATTTCAGTATTAACAAATCACTGTATCTCAACCTTAATTGATATTTTGGAGTTTATGCTCTCTATGCTTAAGGGTGTAAGCTCAGCTGTGTTTTGTGCATTTGTGTTCTCTAGGATGGCTTCGCACCTCCAGAAGATGATGAACTTGACGAACATGCCCACCTGGACCAGGATGAATACTGATCCTGTCCCTCCATCACCTCTCATCCTGTCGGTCCCCCTCTTTTACTCCACTTTGAAATCCTCCCCTCCCTCCTCTCCTCTGCTCGCACCTATGATCTTCTGTGTTCCCCTTGTATCAGTCATACTGTCTGTCTGTCTGCTTGTCTGTCTGTCTGTCTGTCTGTCTGTCTGTCTGTTTGTCTGTCAGCCACCCCACCTCGCCACATGGACTAACATCAGACCCCTACAGGCATGCAGACCGTAGCAAACAGCAGTTTAACATATCTTAGAAACGCCTCAGCATGATCCACCGCAATGTCGTACAAACAAACAGAAAAAAATCCAGGCCATGTTGTGGGGTCGGGTGGGGGTCGGGTGGGGGTCGGGGTGGGTGAGTAGCACAAAGGGCAACCCTTTTGTAAATAGTCAGAGAGGGAGTGATCGAAAGATTGGCGATCCGGAAGGCCTCCTTTTTTCTGTTGCTTTTTTTTTGGTCTATTGGCTCCACACAGACTCCACGCAGACCGAACAAAAACGGCTCTTCCAGCATGAATTCATCCTCATTCCATGCTCTCGTGTACCTCAGTCCAGAACAAAAAACTCTCACTGACTCCCACACCCACGCAGGCAAGAAGAATCTCCTGGATGTTGGCTTTCCGTTTCCCGTTAGGTAGATTTTTCATAAAATTGAATTGATTAAAAAAAAAAGTTTGATATTGAAAAGTGATGTTGTAAGCAAAACAAATTAAAGAATAACAATCGCAACAGACAATAACAATCGGAAATGAAAGAAAAATTTCGATAGGGTCTCTTACTGACTATCTTTTTGCAAACACATCTGTATCTACTATGGCTAAGCATGTGAATGTGATTCATTGACAGTGAATGAGTGACGCATTTGTAAAAATAATTTTGTTTTCAATCAAAGGGTCTCATTTATTTCCACTGCCTTTGCAACTGGTGTGGAGTTCAGGAGTTGATGTGCAAACCTGAAATTGTTACTGTGTTTATTCAGCATGGTGGTGCAAAAGTTTTCATTGTTACTGTGAATTTATGTTTTCTTTTGGTAAGATAAATGTGTAGATTAAATTGGTACGATTCCATGTTATCATGTTTTGCTGCTAATTTTGCTCAATTTCTGTTTTACTTGTTTTTATATTTATTAAATTGCACACAAGCGAGGCTTTTTT
The DNA here is from genome assembly GCF_017589495.1 of Alosa alosa. NCBI lineage: Eukaryota > Metazoa > Chordata > Actinopteri > Clupeiformes > Clupeidae > Alosa > Alosa alosa. The sequence continues at coordinate 17,517,827 of NC_063207.1, read as the reverse complement.
CTAATTCCATTTAATAACATAGTCAGGATGTATAATAGTGCAGCACTGACCATATTGGGAGAAAGGTGTGTCCAGCACATTGTCAGTTTCTTTTTTGAAGCCGAGAGCTTGGATGTAAAGGTGGGCTACTGGTATATTGTCAAAATACACAACAATCCGTTTATCAGAAACACCTGTTGCTGGTTAAAACATACAACATACTACATACAATGATAGAGCTGTATAACCAAATCTCAAAGACTCTTCTGACAAATCTCTTCAGTGCCACTGACTGACATCCACCCAGTATTCTCCAGCAGGTGGTGACATTGTAAGGAGAATATTTTGTGGGTGTCTTCTACTGCATCAAAGTTTGTTATGGATCTCATGGGGTCTGTATCCCGGCCATTTCCCTGCCATTACCTCAAGTCCCTTGTTTACGATTCAAAAACTTCTTACAAACATTCTGTCCCACGTGCCGGCACGTTAGAAAAGACAAGTCCAGTAGGTATTTAAGAGGTTTGCTTCTATCCTAACTGGCACACCTCTGCTAGACCTAGCATCAGATCTGCTCTAAATGCACAGGGTATTGTTTGGGCACCAAATATACAGAGTGAGATCCAAACAGAGCTAAATGGTGCTAAAGCTGAGGCTTTCTGTGGAAGGCGTTTTGAATAAAAACATAGCCACAGCATTTAATTCTTTTAACCTGCCTAATTTGCTTGTGCAGTGGAGCCACATTTTCATCGGTCGTAGCCATGGCGATCATCTCTTGTTTCAACAAAAAGAAACAACAAAATTGGATCACTGCAGTTGAGCACAGCACCATTGACACATGCAGTGCTGCAGCACTGACTGTATAAAGCTCACTCTCATTCTGATTCTTGACTGGTAGCATTGGGAAGCGCTCTCCCTCATTTCAATCAGTAGCCAATAGAATAGGGGAACTCATTGTCATTCAGATCTGCAACCAATAGTATCGGGAAACTCATTACCATTCTCACAGTAACTTGAGAAATAACAGATGGCCACATCAGTGTTTGCATAACTTGCATCTGTTTGAGTTTTATTGAGTAAATAAACTGTTGTGAAAATGTCAAAATGTCTTGGTTTTTAATTGTTCATGCGCAAAATACTTTATCGAATGTTCCAAAGTGCAAAAGCCCTTGCTGCTTACTCAGAGCAAAATAAGAGATGGGTAAGTTCCTTCACTTGTTTATCTCAACTGGTTGATCTTTGTTAATTCATGCATTTATCAATGTCTTGAATAAACGCATTTGGATATAAAACAGCTGGAGGCCAAATGTAAACAAATTAAAATGTAAATGATGAGAAGCTAATCAGTATAGATCACATTTAGAGCAGTTAAAATTATCTACTGCTACCTTGTCTATCTGCTAAAAATTGACATTTAGAATGGAGCATACAGAGAACACACAAACCCAGGGTACGCTGTGCACGTTAGAAATATCTCCAGGAGAAATACTATTTGATGTCTTTCAATAGGGACTTCATAATATACCCATAATCATTGTATATATCTTATAACTTGTAAAAAGTTATAGTTAAGTATCAGTAGTGTAAGTATTTCCAGTATGCAGATAAGTAAATGTCATTTGAGTATATCAATGACTTTGTTCTAAAAGTACCATGACGCTTCATAAAGATCATAATTAATACTGTTGACTTCAGGGGGTATCGTTTTTGCACAAAAAACATGATGAATACCTAAAAAGATCCTATAAGAACTGGTGTCACTCTCATCAGGACCAATTTGTGCATAAGGTCAAACTAAAGAAAGATTACAAAGAAAATCTCACACTTCACTTCATCTTAGCATATTTTGAATACTGACGAACTACTCAGATATACTAAACTATGTTTTTTTTCACCAAAGTCCCTGTCAAAAGTTTAAAACAAACTACTGCACCCTTCAGTGCACAGAGGTTGAGTGAAGTTGATACACCATACAAAACACATTAGTCCAGTTTCCCATACATTAAGCCTTGTCCTAGACTAAACACTATTTTCTTGAACCCCTATTGGATTTTGGGCTAGTTGGGTTTAAGAACTTATACAATAGACATGTTTTCTATTAAGCCAATGTTCTTCGAATAGTTCACAACTCAGAGGTAACTTACTTGGGTAACACTTTACTTGACAGTATCGACATAAGAGTGACATGACACTGTCATTAACACATGAAACTGTCATGACACATGAAACCTAACCCTAACCCTAATCCTAAACTCTAACCCTATTCCTATAACCCCAACCCTAACTCTAATCCTAACCCTAACCCTAACTCTAACCCTAACCCTAAAACCGAATGTCACTTAATAACAAAAGCGTTATATCATAAACGTTTATGACTTGTTTATGACACGTTCATGACAGTGTCATGTCACTCTTATGTCGACACTGTAAAATAAAGTGTAACCCTTACTTGTCTATTACACTGAAAAATAATATTTGGATTTAATTTTTTTTTTTAATTACTCTAAAATCACTTACTTTTGACTGGTTTCATAAGTTATACAATGCATATACATATGTTATGAAGTCCCTTTGTGGAGATACTTCAACATAAGTATTTCTGTATTTGCTAGCATTATCACCAACACTGCATTAGAGTAAAAAAAAATTCAGGTACTGATTTTTCCATCTCCTCCTCAAGCTCCAAGCAGCTTCTTGACCATGTAACCAGGCATGTTGTAGAGGAAGAGCCCGAACAAGGCCAGAATCAGCAGTGCGAACACAATCTTGATGACGAGCCACTTGTACTGGTTACACACTAGGTGGCGGATGGCCTTCAGTGGCATAAGGAACCACAACATGGCGATGTCTGGGCGGCTGATGAAGACAAAACAAAGATTTGGGGTTTGAAATAGGATGTTCAGGATTAGCATTGAACATTTTAAGTCAAGAGATGCATTATGTAGTTTTTGTTGTTAAAAGATAAAATGCTTCTAGGTCTATATAATTCTAATGGTGCGATAAAAAGACGATGTTTCCAAATATTCAAGTGTGTTTCTTGAGTCTCAGGAGTGTTTGTTGAATTTGTTCACATTTTTCTACCTCTTAAAATGGTAAACAAATGTTTAAAACACCTGAAACGTAGAAACAAGATCTTTAGACTGCACATAAACATTGAGGAAAATAGTCTTTTTGCAATAATATCAGAATTACATTGACACTTGATTAAAAGCATTTTGACAAAAACTACATCCAGGACATTTCAGTGTTAAAGGAAAACCAAGGATATGGTAGTGTGGCTCAAAACAAGTGATTTACAACAAAAAAGACAAGAATTACTTTGTCTATGTTTCCTTTATTCTTCATTACTCATTTATCACACAAATTACTGCACACTACAGGAAGACATACAAATCCAGGTTTAATTCTATTTTTTGATTAAAATAAAAATATTTATGACTAACAATGACAATGGTACTAATAAAATAATCTATTATTTCTTGGGTTGCACTTCACAATTGCCATTATGTTCAATAAAACGCCTTCACAAGAGATTAGTTCCGCAAGGATGACTCCTTGGACCCCTTTTCCTTGTCAAAAGTCTCTTTGGATAAGAATGGAACTAGGCAACAAATAACACTGCACTGTTTTACAAATGACTCATAACTTTACATATCTTAACTCACATCAAATATGTTGCTCTCAAAGATGGAACCTATTGAAGACTCAAGACATCGACAACATACAATGCAAGCTCTTAAAACCAACAGTTGGTGCCAAGCCACTTAATAACTATACTATCTCTAAACTCAGGAGCTTCACACTGTGACTTAACACATCAGACCTATTTCAGCTACAATAATCTATAAAGCTAAATGTCCTAACACAGCAAATAAGAGTCTCAATTTAGTTACAACACAATAAGCACATAACCAAAATCAACATACATACTCATATAAATACATATAGGATTTCACGAGCAAGTACTGCTGTCAGCATAACAATAATGGCAACAACAGCACTACATCGAATTGATGTATTGCTTGGCAATACAAAATGTTGGTTCTGAATTAGTTAATAAACTTGTGTTGTTTTTAGACATTGTGAACCATTTATGCTATTTAGGCTCATGCATGTTTGCCAAACAATCAGTTAATGATTCCTTATTATTGACTCTATCAAAAGGCAATTCCAACAAACTTAAAAAAAACGTCCTTTTAAGCCATCCTCACTCTAACTGTCTGGAAAGCTGATGAGAATATTGCATTCTGTATTTTCCAATGCTCTAAATTTTGCTGCAGCTACCAAATTACAGTTGGTATGCAGGTACTGATTTTTTAATTTCCTCAGACCCCCAGCATCTTCTTGACCATGTAGCCCGGCATGCTGTAGAGGAAGAGCCCGAACATGGCCAGCAGTAGCAGTGCGAGAACAATCTTGATGGCGAGCCACTTGTACTGGTTACACACTAGGTGGCGGATGGCCTTCAGAGGCATAAGGAACCACAACATAGCAGTGTCTGGACGGCTGGTGAGGGAAAAAAAAACATTGAGAGTTTTGAGACAGTTTTAAGGATTGATTGAGTTATGAGTTATTATTCTCAGAGAAGGCAGAGAATAATTGTGCTGGTTTGATCGCTTTTCTCGGTGACTGAAAATATAGACAGTACATGGACCATACAGACCAGGATAGCCTACTTAAAACTTCACAAAAAAATCTTCACTGCAAAGGTTCTGTGTGTAACCTATGTTGTGTTGACCACGTGGCACAGCCCTGCACTAGCCCAGACTCGAACCCACAATGCAGCACCTTGGATTAGGAGCCATGCGAGCTGAGCATCTCACTAGCATGCCTCGAGAGGGAGGTTTCACCTAACTTACAGTGCATACTACACAGCTAGGCACCAGCTGGCTACCATTGCACTCACACCCCTAAACATCACTCCCATCCAGGTCATGGCACCAATATAACCTGTGTTGTGGTGACCATGTGGGTCAGCCTTGCACTTTCCTGGACTCGAACCAGCAACTTGCAGCACCTACTCTAAATACACTAGCATTCTCTAAACTAGACAGTTCTGCACATTCTCTCCACAAAAAAGAAATCACTCTTGTCAATTTGTCTGCATCTCCTACTCCATCCCCTACTCTTGTAACTCATGATATGTGTATGTAAGTGAGTGTGTGTGTGTGTGTGTGTTTGCTTCTGTAAGTGTGTGTGCTTCTAGGTGTTTGTGTGTCTGTTCGCTCGTGTATGCGCGTGTTCATGTGTGTGTTTGTGTGGTTTGTTGTTCATGTGTGTGTTTGTGTGGTTTGTGTGTGTGTGGAGGTGTACCTGTGTTTGTGCTACTGTGTGTGTGTGCCTCTGTAGGAGTGTGTGTGTCTTTGCTTCTGTGTCTGTGTCCCAATTTATTAATGTGTATGTGTGTGTGTGTATGTGTAATATCTCCACATCCCCTAGCAACCCTTCGCTCAACACCAACATCTACTGTACAGGCCGGTGGGTTTGAAGTCACTAAATGTGATGAAATTCCACGAAACTTGGCATACCCCCAGAGGCTGTCAGGGTATCATACACATGAAATTTGGTGCCATTCAGAACGAAGATAGTGGTGATTAAAGCGAATGTTGCATTTACCTTTTTACTGGGGGGTGCAATTATGGTTGCCAACTTTCTGATATGAAAATAAGGGGGTTGATATAGGCTGTGTGTGTGTGTGTGTGTGTGTGTGTGTGTGTGTGTGTGTGTGTGTATTGCAAGATTGTGTGTGTATTGTTTTACTAAATAGTGCATCATTTTACAAAACTGTGGGCCTGTTTACTAAATTGTGTCAAATGAACGCACTTTAGCTTATTTACTAAAATGAATGGATAATATACTACATTTCATGCACAATCTCGTAAAATGAGCATAATTTAATAAAACGAGCGCACATTCTCACAATATACAACAAATTAAAAAAAATTCGGTTACACTTTACTTTACAGTATCGACATAAGAGTGATGTGTCACTATCATGAATGTGTCATAAACAAGTCATAAACATTTATGACATAACGCTTCTGTTGTGAAGTGACATTCTGTTTTTGTCATAACAACTTAGGGTTAGGGTTGGAGGTTAGGATTTGGGTTAGGGTTCATGTGTCATGACATTGTCATATGTTCATGACAGTGTCATGTCACTCGTATGGCGATAATGTCAATGATGCCTCCGTATTGAATTAATAGGCTACTAGCCTACTCATTTTCTATCCAGTGCAAAACAAGAATCATTTTGATGTAAAAATAATTAATAATTTTGTAGCCTTGTAGCACAGATGCACTGTAAAACTCTGAGCTAGTCATGTCATCTCACGTACTATCAGCGTAATTTACGTGACTCCAAGTGGCTCAAATGAAAAGTGCATTCTCTGTTGGGAGAGAGATGATAGACAAACCGAGAAGGATAAATGACAGCAGCAAGGTTTCTCTTTATCTCATGCAATGCATCGTGTATTCTTTGTTCATAGTATAACTTATAATAACTTATACAAAAGGCGTTCCGTATCAGCTAAATACGGAACACATCTTTTTCCTTTCAAATACGGGACGATGTATTTTACTGTATTTTACGGAACGGTTGGCAAATGAGTGTTTATGGGCTAGGTTGATGTGGGCCTTTGACACCAACATATAAATATTTTGTCATCTTGGGTGCAACAGTTCGGGGCCTCATTTATAAAGCGTTCTTACGCACAGATTTGATCTTGGACCGTGCGTACGCTCAAATCCATGCCAACGCTCAGATTGATAAAAACCGTCTTTGACGTGGAAAAGTACTTATCTCCACGTCCGGTTCAAACTTGACGTACGACCATTTCCTTGTGGTAATGCCGGGGTACTGCAAGTAATCTGAGGTCTAAGTGCGATGCATTTTCAAAATTCCAAGACCAACGATCTCATGTCTTTCTTTGCCATATGCATGATCGATATCAGAAGATTTTTAAAGACGTTTTTGGACGCAGCTTAATGTTTCATGGTTTGGCATAAAACTGCTAATGAGAACTATAGCCCACTTAAGAAAGTGAAAAAACGTATAGCTTACTTATTTCATAATATCTAAAAAACACCAAGACCTACGATGGAATGATTGAAACATTCTTACAGGTGATCTAGTATATTTGGTGTTCTCACCAATCTAATATTGACCATAAAATGTCCAATTGCCCTCGTTTAGGAGAGGAAAAGTACATTTGTGCCAGGGATGTAGTGGTAAAATAAGAGGTGGGTGAACTATAAATTCTGCAATCTTGGTGAGGTGGACTGCGCCATGCGGTATCGGATTTTTTAAAAAGGCATTCAGAACATGTTTGATAATGGTGGAGGTTAATGTACAGTATTGGGAATATAGGATAGTATTGGATAATACAGTTTTGAATGTTAAAAGTGAATAAACTCTTTTGAGAGGTGGATAAACTAAGAGGTGGGTAGGCCTAAACTCTATTTCTGAAATTGCAGAGGTGGATAAACTGCGTTTACTCGGTTACTTATCAATTAAATTCCCAACAATTTCACAACAGCTAGTTCTGGAGTAGGCCATTCAACTAGCCCGCTTGTTTACGACGAGACTCAGGCTGCGCAGTCGGCACCCGCTTCCTTATTAGGGTTTTGGGTTGCCAGGTTTTAGCTATATGACAAAACGGTTGAAATCGAAACTAAGTGATGGATGTATGTGTAGGGTGTATTTCATACACAATCTGGCAACCTGAATGGATCAATGATTTTAAAATGAAGTTTAATGGCCATGCAAATTACGGGAGTTTTCCGGGAGAAATAACAAAACGGGAGGGTGCTGGGAGATGTCCTTGAAATACGGGAGAAACCCGGGAAAAACGGGAGTGTTGACAGGTATGGCTCATAGGCCTATTCCCAGCTCCGTAACAGAAAGGTAATATTTGAATGTAAGCTATACAATGTAGGCTATAGATATTTTATATCATATACAGTATAGCCTACACAACCAAGGGATGGAAGTTATCCTCTGGCATCTTCATATTTAGTGTTGCGTCGGAGTTGCGTCAAGAGGTGCAGAGCGCGCACCTGTTTGCTTTTTTTGACTGGCAGTGCCCAAGATCAGATGACAATACGTGAGTTGAATAATGTAGGCTAAAATATAAAGGTAGGCTTAAAGCAAACAATAAAGGACAATGTTTAAGCCATTGGACATTATTGAAAGAAAACGATAGCAAAGATAGCAGAATGAATGAATAATGGCCGGCGAACTAGGCTACTTTTTCAGCAAAAACATAGCCTATCCTAAAAGAAACGTTAAGCCTACATGACATATCACGCTTAATTTAGTCCTCTGTTTTGTAGACTAAATCAGCATATTACCCTGGGTCATATTGGAAACGTACAGTAGCCTACTGTACCATAACGTACAGGATTATGCTGTAGGCCTAGGTCTTTCCTTCATAAGGTAGGCCTATCCCAGTTTTCTTTTTTTCAACAAAGTAGGTTGCTGCAAGCAAAAGAAATGAAAGCGAGCAGAGGACAATGGACATGGATGCATACGATCTCTTTCCAGAAAGCTTTGCTGGAAAAAACATAATTAGTTAAGCTATTCGAACTGACGCATATAGGCTAGTTAACATCAGATGGCATAGGCTAGGCCTATACAATGTTTTCAATATATAATTTTACATAGGCTACAGCTTTTAGGCCATTGATTTCATTAAAACATATGCTAATTATATTGATGAGGGGGTGTTTACAAGGCGGAGACCTAAAACCACCGGCTGCGCACAAGTTGACGTTCATTTGTGATTTATAATGGGCACATCTGGAAGGGTGGCTTACGCACGTTTTTTTGTGCGTACGTTCGTGTTCTCTGAATCACACGTACGATCATTTCAGAAATGATCTAAGATCAAATGAAGGATGGTTTCTACGCAACACTTTTATAAATGAGGCCCACATTTTGGGGTTTTCTGGGGACCCAGTGTGGGCGGGGAGTGGCCCCCGGGGACCAAACGCATTTTCCGTAAAAGTCTAGTGGGGCTACATGCCCACCAAGTTTCATGTTCCCCGGTGTTTCGGTGACCCGGGAAACGTTGACCAAAAATTAACGGAAAAAAAACAAATAATAGGAAACAGTGTCGCAAATAAGTTTCTCTGCTTTATTTTTCTTCTAAACTTTTAATTAGAATCCCTCCTCTTAATCAAATTATTAGGAACTTTTGGATGGCTCATTTGATGATTTGATATGTACTGTTGATATTTACTGTGATAGGTTACCTGTGATATCTTAACCTCAGACTGTTTGTTATGAAGGTTACTTCATGCTTACTTGCTCCCTGATTTGCTGGGGGACAGACCCAGTTACCTAACCCAGTTACATCTGATTGGGTCCTTTTGTTCATGTTCCAAATGTACACTCATCCATTCATTCAGTGAATGTTTTGTTTTGCAAACAAGATCATCTCCTTCTATGCGTTCAGTCAGTGACTGAGTCCTTTTATTTGTTGACGCTTCTTCTTCATCCTATAAATCATATTCAGAAGAAGCTCTTCTGGCACTGAAGTGGGTTATATGCATTAAAGAAGAGGGTAATATCACGTGAAAGTTTGATGGGTCATGCTCTGCCATTCCCTTCGCATTTCCACTACCATTTTGCCATGTCACTAGCCTAGAAATCTAGACGCGCCCCTAGCGGCAGCAAATTACATTTGCTGCCAGGGCTACCATGTCACATTGCAGTATAAAACATAACAAACTATTCATAGCATAGACTGTTCATAACTATTAGGTAGCCATTGTGCCAGAAAACGGTCTATATAAATACATTTTAATTAGCTTTACCCCCAATGCAAACAAGAAACATCTAATTGAAACACAAACATTCATTATTTGCTGGAAGAAAAGAGAGAAATAAGCATGGAAAATAAACAAAATGAAACACTGACATATTTGTTTCACCACTGTCAAACCCTGACCGCATCTCTCAACTCAGCTGACCTTTCAAATAAACAGAGTGACCTCATTTCCTGCTAATTAGTCTGGGAACAGTCCATATCAAATGACTTGTAAGTGTAGAAGTAATCAATTACTGGAATTCTTCAACAGAGTTGCCATTAATCTTCACTCAAAAGCCTGTCTGTTATGTCACACTGCATGTCGCACATAGCTAAACATTTAAAGTTTTAGCTTCCTTGCTTAAACCAAGCACATCTGTATTAAATACTGTCAAGTTATTAAACATGGAAACTTCTGCCAATTGTATCACAACTGAAGCCTTACATTAAATAAATTGGGAGTTGTGGCAGTTAGCAGCTCGGGGCAAGTAAAGGAACTCATAACATCTTGGACATTTGTGATCTAAAGAGCATCTCAGTGCATTCCAATCCTTTATCGATGATCAACACAGCACTACAGTAATGGTTTGACATGGCTAGCTAAGTACCTCCTGTATTTACTTTGAGGACTGGGTCATGGTGTAAGGTAAAGTCTCTACACTACACATGTAATTGTACAACACATAAAATACATGCATATTACTGTGTAATGTTTGTAGCTGATTTTTGTTATGTGGCAATCTCAGATCCAACATTTCTTACAGCCTGTGGTTGCATGATTCTTCTACTGTATGGCTCAAAATATTCCCATTCTTGAAAGGTGCTTGTGTTCAGTCTGTGCCTGAAGTTATCAGACATTGATGAGGATGTCATATACTGTAGTCTTATTGCCTAATTCTTATGCATACCAGCTCACGCCTGAATTCAGGCACGTACCTGAACACTTTAAGCCCTGTAGACACACTGCCACGACAAAGGCTTAAAACTCACCTTTTGAATGAGTCCTACAGTTGAGCCACAAGAAGATGTGCAGATTGGTCTTATCTATGGTTGAGGACAACTATCCGACAGACTACGCATGACGTCAAGCCTGTGCTTTCTATCAGACCAACAGCGTCTCCCTAGTCCAGTTGTCCCTATCAGCACTGCTTTAATACTCTGATCCAGTTCAATCACACTCCCATACACCTTGCAATGATGTTATTCTCACCTACCTTGTCTAAGAGTCATAGCTTCAAAATATCTCCAGACACTTGATTCTAGAGCCCTACTATACAGTAGCTGTTGCACTGCTACACTCTCATGGGTTAGGCCAATCACTCACCTTCTCAGCTCTGGACGTTACTTCAGAACCTGCCTGTCTTTATGGACATCTTGCCCCTCATTTGTTACCGGATAGCCTGTTTATCCTACTTGGCATCTACCCTCTTATTGTCTACAACTTGCTCTCAATAGATTGTTCTAGTCTTCCACCAACAGCACTACTCTCTTGTGTCAACTAGAGTAGGATTGGCTTTCACTTGAGCCAGACTGTTGATGGTTTCGTCCTCTACTAGAGTGTTTTGTCCTCATGATGGTCACTAGAGGCATCCCTTGGGCCTAAGAGTTCCAGTTTGCGGAAAAAAGTGCTTTTAGAAAAGTGTCTTTTGTTAAGATTCAATGGAAAGAAAATGGCAATGCATTGAACTGAAAGTAAAGCGAGGTGTTGGGGTTAAAGGAACATAGTCATTTGTAAAGACAGAATTACATTGAGTACTGAACAGACTCAGAAGTGTTTGTAGTTGAGGGTTTAAGATCAGGTTAAAGTCTGGGGTTAAGATTAAGGGTCAGGTTTAGGTTTGAGTTAGTAGGAGAGGTTAGGCAACAAGAATTGTAAGTTGATGTTAGATTTGAAGTAAAATTGACAGTTAAGCATTAGCCTTAGTCTTATGAAGCAAGGGTTATTTCTGTATGATGTTGAAACAGATAACGTTTTTTATTTCTTAATTTATTTTCCCATTATCAGAATTAAAGCACACATTTACTGCACACTGTGCAGTAAAGACACCATTACGGACACTTTTATTGATTCTGAGAAAAGGTGGGAAATATCAATAAATACAAATAATACACAATCACAGTTCAATCTATAGGCAAGCTTGAAATCTAATCTAAATCTAATGTATTTTAAGTGCAGGCAATTTCGTTGCTGAAAGAAGAAGAACGGAAACTGTTTTAATTTAGATCTTTTTTTAGTGTGGGCTTTAGAGAGTGGCAGGTTGTTTCAGTAAACTGTTCATCTTTCTTAGTAATCTTAGTTAAATCTTAAAACATATTTGTTTAAATAGTCATAGAAGTTAGATGTAAAAGAGTGTTGAAAAGTTCCTATCAAAATGTGTATTTTTTATAATAAGCGAGGTTAAAGTTGACTTTGCTGACATGATTTCTCTACATTATGTTTTCATATATATGAGATCATATTAAAAACAGGTGGTATGACTATGGGACAGTTGCCCTCTCTCTTTCCTTCTCATCTCATGCTCTGCATCTCTCCCTGTCTCGTCCTTAAGCTCCCAGCAGCTTCTTCACCATGTAGCCCGGCATGCTGTAGAGGAAGAGGCCTAGCATGGCCAACACCAGCAGCGCCACCACAATCTTGATGACGAGCCACTTGTACTGGGTACAGACCAGGTGGCGGATGGCCTTCAGCGGTGTGAGGAACCACAACATAGCGGTGTCTGGACGACTGGTGAAGCAGAGACACAGTCAGTCAGAAAGGATCCTTATCATGTGGATGTTATAATACAGGTTTTATATGGTATTAGAATTTGGAATTACTAAATTACTACTTTTGTCAACTACAAGTTCAAGTAACTGGCCTCTAGAGGCACTAGTTGGATCATTCACATGCTGAACGTGCTGTAGATTCAACAGGTAGATGTACAATGCACTTGATCTACAGTTCATCAGTCATTCATGGTCATGGGTTCATACACTTTTAAAATGAATGTGTTGAAAACAACACAAACTGTGTTGTTCCTGTCTGGACACAGAGATGTGAAAAAAAGCAAGTTGTTAAAAAAAATGCAAGTTGTGTTGTTTTCAACACATTCTTTTTAAGAGTGTATGTTTTGGCAAGGCATAATGTTGAAAAATGTATGTAAATAGTTCTGTGCAAGCTGCCTTGAGTGAAAGCACCCACTATTAGGTTAAACCTGATTATAACAGGCTGTTCATATTGGTACAGCAGGTGCCATGTATGCAGGTGGCTGCAAGAGACAGACCTCTGGCAGTCCCAAGCAGAGGTTGGCTGAATTAATCAGAATTCAGTAAATTAATTAAGAGGCTTTGTGGATGTACAAGGAAACTTGGTGATATTTAAAGTGATGCCGGTCCCAATTCCAAAGAATGCCTGATATTTAAAATAAGACTAATAGCATAATTTGATTCAAGACTACTGTACAAGCCTATACATGCAGTACAAGAGCCTGTAACAGCTACTTACCATAAAAATAAGGTGAATGTTTGCAAAATCCGGACCATGAACGCAAAATTGTCATTTGCCAAAATTGACTAATAATATTCCATGATGCAGGGAGGAATCCATTTTAGGGTGTAGTGTAACCCAATTCGATCTGTTGCTTAATTATAGCTCTACCAACGTCGGAGAGGCACAGTTTGAAACCTGGGCCTGATGTATAAAAGAAAACGCTTCTGTGGTTCCAATAAATTGAGCAGATGACATCTAGCTCAGAGAAAACCATATTTGAAGAAAGAAATTCCCTGCTTCCTGTGGGTTCATTAAGGAAAGGAGAGGTGGTATGGGTTATCATGAGGTGTGTGGACCTGGTGAGTGAGGACCTGCTGGGTGTGAAGACTGGTCCTTGTGAGAGTGAGGTGGACAGTGGACCCTGATTGGGCTTACTTTGGTTTCTCCAGCGGCTCTGGCTCATTGCGTCCCTCTCCAACTGGACTCTTCTCCGCCTCCTCCCCAGTGACCAGGTGCAGTTCAGCCTCCACTTTCCCCTGAGGGACAGAACACAGGCTCTCCTTATGTGCACACCCAATATAACTCTCTTTAAATTCTTCCCATCACCATATGCTTCAGTCAAATTATTTCCCAGAAATTCAGACACTCACTATAGAGCCACAGAAAAAGAGCCCTTCAAACTTACATACTACTGGTAGGGAAAGCCATGCTATGTAGATGTAGTTTTGGCTGCTATGATGGTGATTTGCTTCCTCATGTTTTAGTTCTGTGTTAGTGTGTGTAAGAGTGATAAAGCTAAAGTGTCACATACCGTGATCTCTAGCTCATCATTCTCATCTCGGGCCAAAAATGGCCACCAGCCCTTGATTCTCTTCTGCTTGAAGATGGACACCATTGGCATGTCCTGCTCATTCTCAACCATGTCAAGGCTGCATTGTTTTGCTGTTTTGGCCCCACGAACAAATCGGTTGAGGTCCAGCTCAATTGCCCCTGTGTATGAAAATCAACATATATCTCACAGTAATAAAACTAAGAAGACAGGTTATGAAGTCTCATGACCTATTAAGGTTTAGTTTCACTCTTATGATTTTAATGCTCATTAATTAAGGGAGTAAGGGAGGTCAGCCTGTTATTGCTATTGTCTGTTGATTTGTTGTGTGGGCATTCGCTTTGTGCGTAATGCCCATCACAGCTAAGGGAATATTAGGAATTCAGTGGCAACAACTAGCATACCACAAAACAACACATGAACCACCAAGGACAGAAGACCACAATTATAAGGTCATTATAAGCTTATTATGAGACTCATAATACTGTAGTAAGTGTTTCATCAATTTCATCTCACTCAGTGAGAATATTCAGACAGATAAACAGTAAAATCCAAAGTGGTGAACACATGATGGAAAAAAATGAATCTCCACACCCAAGAAGTCATCTGCGGAGAAGTGATCAGCGTCCCACACTTGAATGTTGAGCCGGGGTGGGATCTTGTACTCTGTTTCATCCCATGCAAACATGGACTCCTTCTTGGAGATTACAATCTTCTCCTCTGCCATCAGGTAATCGAAGGGGTAGACAAACCGCCAGTTGAAATTGCCCTCACCGGTCAGTGAGTGGTAATGCACATCAGTGTCCTGCTTGTCCTCCTGCTGCCCTTTGAGCCAACTGGCACAGAGTAAGTTAACACCAGCACTTAATAATCGACCATCAGCTTTCCTCATACAGTACATGTTCTGTTTACCATTCATAAAACACCTAAAAAAGGCATAACACTCATACAGAGTTAAGTTAAGTTACGTTAAGTAAGTTAATATCAAATATCCAAATTTCTTTTTACCCCCTGACAAAAATGTCACTGGACTTCTCCCCTGTGAAGATGTCGTCATCTTCCAAAACAACTTCATCTGTGTTCCAGATGATCACCCTCAACTCAAACCTGTAGGGGGGGCACACATCATCTTCAGCAGAACAGGTACACCTTACATGTATAGATGTACTTATGTATACTTTTGCTTTTTGATATACATTTTGCAGGTAGTCATTATACCGGTATACAGAATTGATCTCAATCAATTGATCAATCAATCAGGGATTCAGAATCATCAAGTTGGTATCTTACTTCTTTGGTTTTCGTGGAGAAATATCAAGGGCTGGACCAGGTGCTGCCATATCCTTGGGATACATGTCCACCCACATCTCAATCCTGCCCTATGGGACACAGACACTCATCCATATTAGTCAAATTTAAATTCTCCATTCCGCTATATGCTATCTCTACATAAAGCCTTAAATCATGTTCCTGTTCCGGTTCCGGCGCCGACAAGAGTGGCAGCCTACTCAGTAGCTCCGTGTCTTCTTGAATTTCCCCTGGGGATCAATAAAGTATCTATCTATCTATCTATCTATCTATCTATCTATCTATCTAAATCCATACTAATAGTCCATTTGGGAACAGGGTCAAACTGCAGACCTAAACCCAGCAGCCCATGTTTACATGAGCAGTCCATAGGTAGCCCTGGTTACCTGCTCAATGCCGGGCTTGTCTGGGTTGAGCAGCGGGCGCGTCTCCACGTGCTCGGGGACGAGCTTGCATCCGACTCGTGGCATGTCCTCCCAGTGTTTCAGCACGGTCAGGGCCAGGTGCTCTTCACTCTGCTTCTTCAGACCTGTCCAACAGTGAGTATTCAGTGAATTCAGAGAGGACCTTTTAATACTTTTAATCAATATTTCTATGTGAACCATATACCACTGATCATACAATTGTTTTCTACGGCTATTGCTATTGCATGTTTTTAGCAGGGCTTTTGATACCAGTTAGCTCAGGCATGTTCAAAAAATTAACCATTTAGTTCTCAGTCATTCCTGAGCTTTAGTCAGTTCAGAAAAACTATGTTCTGCATATAAACTTTGTCCCTGATGTGTTTACATCAACACACCGTTTTCATCCTCTATTTCCGTTGGTCCAAAGTAAACACGATTGGCCACCTTCACCCTTCCCCCGGGGCCAAAGTGGGGCCCATCCACCTTGCCGTCCTTGCAGAGTTTACTCAGGATCTGAGTGGGCTTCATCGGGTCTCTCCACACATTGTAACCATATCTGTAGCAAACACATCAGTGTGCAGCAAATCAGATCCACAAACACTCATTCACCAGATCAACAATGCAACACAGTGTAAGAACTGGTATTTATACATCTTGTCATTGTTCAATGTACCCCCAAAGAACTACACTATGTGGTGTTGATTTAAGTAACTGAGAACTCACAGGGAGTATGTTGAGGCAATGCCACATGTTGCTCTGTGTTTGCTGTAGTAGCGGTTCTCCAGGTCGATTTTTGTCTCGCCGATGAGGTCGTCAGTGCCGACTAGATCCCAGTCATAGATTGAGACTGTCAAGGAGGAGTCCATTGGGAACGTGGCCTCTATGTCAAAGGACCTAAGGGAAGAACATCAAGTCTGTTCTAGTGTGTTTTTTGTGTATAGACCCTTTCAACAAGGTAAACAAAAACAATGCTTGAACATTCTATTTGGGCCCCAATCTACTTCCTCTACATTAAGATAACATATGGAATGTTAAAAAGGAAGTCTTGTGGGGCCAACTATGATGCTGATAATGGAACTCTCTTGAAAGGGTCCATAGTTTATAGTCTTTACATCAGTGGTCACTGGAAATGGGCGGTGAGTCAGGAGAGTCTTTTCTGTAGGTTTGTGGTAGCCTAGGACTTACTTTCCAAACACAGGGTTCAGCTGTTTGGAGATGTAATTCTCTTTGTCTTTGATTTCAGTTTTTCCCAGCTTGATAGCTATATAAGGATCTGCCTTCCCATTAATGTCAGCTGGATGCAAATCTGTAGCCTGAAAGACAGGACATGGAAGGAAGGGGAAATTACAAACAAACCTCAACCATGGACAAGGCATATTTCAAAGGAAAAAATACAAATAGGAAAATTGGTGATCTAAAGAAAGATGGGATGAGAATCATAAACAAATGTATTGACATTTGTATGCAGTATGCTGCTGTTTGACTTTGCTGTACCTACCCTGACGACATACACTCGAACTAAAATGTTTATGGGGTTGTTCTGAGGAATGTTCTGGAACATGCCCATGTTTGAATCATAGCCAACCTCTCTGGACATCTCATCTGACACCGGGACTTTGTATATACACAAGGAGCCCTGTCACAGAACAAAAATGACAATTTAACTAAACCAAGCTCTCTTACTGTTCATTGATCTCACGTCTAGCCATAGCTTTTGTTTTTACTTTAAATTTGCCAACAAGTCTGTCCTCATCAGGCATGTTTTGGTCATCATCATCACCGCCCTTCCCTCTGTACAGGTTGAACGAGTGGAGCCAGTCCTCAAAGCCGTCAAACTCATGGTCTAACTCCCTGTTGTACACCTGAGGAGGTCAGACCATAAGCAGGGTGAGAGGAGATGAAAGGAGACAGAAATACATACAGAAGAGTTTCAACACATGAGCTGAATAGAAGAAACCAAAGTCAAATAATGTACAGTATGCTATCCAATTCTGTTAAATAAGTGTATTTGTCCACTTGGCTCTTCATTTAAAATAGTGCTGCACATTCAAAGTAGACATGTTCTGTGGGGGGAAAAGAAACAGACTGGTGACTGGTGATTAAGCCTCTCTGTAGGGAGGTAGGTATGTTGCAGGCCAGCTTTTGAAAGAGTCTCTGCATCCGTCACCTTCAGCTCGTCGATCCTGGGTCTCTTCCTCTCCGCCGGCCCGTCCAAAGCTGCCGCCGCCGCCGCCGCCGCTGCTGCTGCCGCCTTCTTTTTCTTCCCTTTCTTCTTTCCTTTTACAGGAGAGTCGTCAGGGTTGATTTCTGAGCAGGGGTGAGGCAGGGGGGGGTAGGGAGGGGAGGAGGAGGCACAGCACTCCAGACATGAACTCTTCATGAAAGTTGCCAAGCGATGTACTTTTCTTTAAGTATTCCCCTTTGGATTCTACAACTAGGGGTCTCAGTAATTAGTTATTATGCTGTAGGTAATCCCTTATACTCCACGTTGTTTGTTCTCATACAGCATGTTTAAAAGCTAAAGTTGTTACTAATGTTTATTAATGTCTATTTAAAATAAATATTGAATGACTTTTTATGTAATTAATAGTTATTTAGTTATTTTACATGTTGTTGTTATGTGGAGTTATATATTTTAATCTAATTAGTTCATTGTTAATACTTTTCAGTTATTTTATTTAACTTATTTACTTTCATTTATTACACCAGACTTTCCTTTGACAACTTTCATGGCAGGCATGTGCTTGTGTGTCATGCCAGTGGGAGTGGAGGGCCAGAGCCTCTGTTTTGCACATCAAGATTGGAACACAATTAGATGAGGTAAAACAGAGGCCTCTATGTTTTTATGTGTTTATTGCCCCATTCATGTCTTTTTTACATTTTACCGCTCTATGCAGTAATGGGATTTAGGAGAGAAGTTGGGATACTCTGGAAGCACTACTGCTACAAGGAGAGGGAAATGGCTGCTCAAAGTCACTTATTACAAAGTCAATTTAGTCACTCCTGCTGAGATTTTATTGGGAACATATTTGCTGATGCTTAAAGAGGGGAGCATGCAAAGACTTGGGTAAGAGCAGTAATGGGAGGGCATCTGCAAATAAATTGACTTTCATTTGAATCAAGTTTCTGCTTTCAGAGTTAGGCTAGAGGTTCCTTGGGTCATTGCATCTTAAAAGAATCTCACTCTTAGGTCAATGTGACACCTGAGGTACAGCTTAATGATAGACATGTTTGCTGTCTGAGTAAGACATCTCAAAATGCTTAAATGTGGAGTTAAAATGCAAACAGCTTAGACTTTTCAGAGCTCAGGCTAACAGCTAACATGGTTCAAAAATGAATACATCATATGTGGGTCCAAGCTCATTTAATGTCATTTTTATTAAAGCTGTTTAGTTTATATTATGTTAGTTATATTTATTATATTTTTGTAGTTGTATCATTATCCATTGCACCCTAAAGCAGAATATTTATAATAGAATGCGACTACTATTAAAATGCAAGCTGAATTTACTAAATGGTGCCATGCTTGGAGTGGCCATGAGACTCTGCAGTGTAATGTGTCCCGTGGTAAGTGATGTTACCTCCCCCCTCAGGTGGTGGATCTGCATCCTCGTCACGCTCAGCTTCCGCCAGAGCAGCCTCCTGGGCCTTTAATATCTGATAGCACACCCAAAGACACAGGGACGGAGAGAGAGACAGGGAGAGACAAAGAGAGGGGGGGAGAGAGAGAGACAGAGAGGAGGGGGGCAGAGAACTCAAATGTCATGTACTTTAATGTGGAAGTCATGTAAGGTCTGGAGTTTGTTCACTTAATTCCACATATGAGGTTTCAGGTGAAACAGTGAGAATTATTGTTGTGACCCAGCACCCTCACCTCCTTCAGTGTCTCAATGGAGGCGAAGTACTTGGACCACCAGTCCAGCATGCTCTCGTCCACCTCCTCCTCCTCCACCTCTCCTCCCTTATTCTTCTTCTTCTTGCCCTTCTTGTCATCATCTGGCTGTAAAGGAAAAGAACAAAACCATCCTTCAAACCATCTTTCCTTTTTAACATTTTTTTCAGCATTTCTATTTCTTCAGAGTGGCTCAAATTACACCTCAGTACCAATAAAACCTTCCATAACACCAAATACAACTCAACAACAGAATGTTAAGTGTTAAGGTCTTACCATATCAACCTTGACCACTGCATCAGACCCCTAATAAAAGAGAGTAAACAGAATGAAATGCAAACTATCTGGTTGTATAGTGAGTCAAACATATGAGACAGTGGGTGTTTGGAGTGTTTCACACTGGAAGAAACTTACACAGTCGAGTTTGACCACTGTCTCCATCTTCTTCACTGGAGGCTCTGGCTCCGCGTTACAGATAATCTCATCTGGAAGATTAATATCCTGAGTCTCAGTATTCTGCCCTTACATTACAAAATCTGAGCATCATTTCCTCTGATATTGCCTACTTCAAAATATCACCCAAACTCATATCATGGCCTTAATCATATCAATTCCTTCTTCATTAAATTATAAAATAGTACAGATAAGGACACCGTAGTGTCCAATATACTGAAGCACTCTCTCTGCGGGGCAGGGTGTACCATTAGTAGAGTAGTTGTTGGCGTGCTTGTCTGTGGCACGATAGATGAACTTGCGGAGCGACGAGACAGCCTGGGAGCCCACCAGCGTGTAGCGGCCGAAGGCACGGCAGTCCACGACGCGGATGTTGAGCGGAGGGTGCAGAAGCTCATTCTCGGGCAGGTCCTGTGGAGTAGAGGCTCAGTGAGGGGCTGTGGTCAGCAGGCAAGCTGAAATACAGTAGCCACCCGTCTACAATGCCTCTGTTCGCATGTCTACGGTCCTTCCAACTCAGCCATGTGCAATCACAACTCTTCTCTCTATTTCCTCAACCCTACTGTATGTACATCCTATTCAATTAGAATTACAGAATTGAACAAAACCTCCTCAAAGTCTTGTCAATATTACTAAATGGATCACACACAACCGTACCGTATTTCTATTTCCCTCGATTTCACTTTTTTGCATGAATGAATTTTGTGAAATGAGCCACCCACTGTAATTTGTTTACAGTTCTCTGAATGCCACAACTAAACAGGAATGTTACACTGGTATGTCAAAAAAAAGTCACTCAGACACAACAATAACTACTTTTGAGACCTGTATTTGTAAACACGCTTTGTCTTTCTTTTTCAAGTGGGTAAGAGCTGTGTGGCAAATTAATGCTGCATGCTCTTCTGACTTTCCAATATTGTGACAAAAATACCTATTCACTGTACTACTATGAATGTCTTGTGTAGTGCTACATTTTAACAGCTTACCACTTCAAACCACTTGACAAGGGTGCTAAAGTTCGGGTTCTTCTTGTAGTTCTGGATAAGGGCAGATTGCACCCCCTTTCCAGCACACTCAATGTCCACTCTTGGTCTGTCCACCTGGGCCAAATTCACCCGCTTCAGGTCCCGTAGGCCCCAGAACAGCACCTGTAGCCAAGAAGGAGGACGGTTAATATAACAGTGTACAAGAAGGAGCAAATCCATGGAAAACTGAATATTCATCACCATAGAGTTTCTATACCAGAAAGTTTCTAATTTGGCTGTGGTATGTGACAATTTAGCTTGTAGTATGTGCATATAATAATATGCGATGACACAGATACATAAACTTGGAATTAATTATTGAATTATCTTCAGTCAGGTGACCACTTTAGCCCCTCACCTCGATGCGGTACTTGCTGAGGACAGGGCGTATGCCCATAGGTACGGGGAGGATGGGCCCACGGTCCAACTCAGTAGGCCCATCAATAGGAGGCAACTCCGCCTTTCCACCAGCACCAATCTACAAGAGACACACCAGCAGTCAGCTATTTTGAATTTCTATTGCTAATCAATACAAATTTGTGAGTTTTTGTTTGTGTCTATGAGCATGTGTGTGTGTCCTATTAGCATTACCTGTAGGAGTTCAAAGGCTGCCAGCATTTCACCAGCAGTGCAGTTTCCTCTATAGATCTGGTAGTACTCCAGTTGGGGAGGGAAGCGTGGGGGGCCATAATACTCATCTGACATCTTGGTGATGGGCTTAGCAAATGTCCTTCCCATGAACTCTGCCTTGCCCTATTCAACCACAATATCATTCAGGGGCGCGTTCCCCAAAACCATAGTTGCTAACCATAGTTGGTTTCCCATTGCCAACCAACAAAGTTGCTAACAGGTTAGCAACTATGGTTTTGGGAAACGCGCCCCAGAGCTTATATTACACAAACACCAACAGATGCATGCAAGAAACAAGGCACTAACAATGTGATTAAGATATACTAAAATGATACTGTGCAAGCGCGAGTGTTAACATGTCAACATACCACAGCATCCTGATCATAGATCTCTATGACAATGATTGGTGGATCGTCTCTCAGCTCACAAGCTTCCCCGTAGAGCTCCACATTATCAAACACCAGCAGCTGGTCCCAAGTTGGACAGAGAGTCTCATTCAGGACCTACAGCAGAGCAATTACATAATCAGCACTGATCACAGATCATTCAGTGTGAAGCTTATGTCCTGAGGATGTTCCATTTGTAGGCAAGTAGGCATTTTTATTCCCCTTAATGTGTGTTTCTAGGAAGAGTGTATGACTTACCTCTGTGACTTGGCTGTGTGTGGAGAAGAATACCCTGGCAAAGGGGTCAGAAAGACCGGAGCTGTCTGCAGCAAACAGGCTGCGTGCTTGGTACATGTGCACCCTCAGCTGGAAGACCTGCTTCACTGGGGGGAGAAAATGTATAGATCTGGGTCATTTCAAGCCGTGATTTTGGTTTTATGAACAGCATGTCTATTTCTAATTCCACTCCAAGTGGTGGTGGTGGTTGTATCCCTGTTACAGGTAGTGTACCTCTGCAATTGTGAAGTGTTATCCCTAACCTTCATCCCTTGAAGGTATTATTACATTAACGAAAGCTGAGTATGAGTGAACACGGTTCTGATGTAGGTCTGCTCAGGTTGTGAATAAGTATAAAATATTGTAGGTATTCTGTTGCATTGGATGGTGTGGTTCTGGATGCTTACTGGTATAGATAAGACTGATGGGTGGGGCAGTCTGCATGCCAGGTCCCGTGGAGACCTTGGCCTCCTCAAAGCCATTGGGCAAACCGCTCAGGAAATCCCTACGCTGCCGGCTCAGGCCCAGCCACAGGTACATCTCAGTCTTGGCCTGCACCGTCCAGCCTGCTGGCCCAAAGCTCTTCTTACCGGGCAGCTGGAGCAGGATAGTAAGAAAGAGATATTTTTGTCATTATGAGTCCAGAATCTAGAGATTAGTGGCAGGTAAGTTAGTAGTATATAGTTGTCTTGATAGTTAAATGTTTACTGGTATATGACCTGGGGGAACATGAGGATAAAACTAAAGTCCCAAATCCTGATGCATACCTTGAGGAAAATGGTCTTGACTTTGGCGCAGTCTTTCCCTTTCTCTTCCTCCACTGGAGAGTAAAGGATGTCTTTGGAAGGAACTCGGGCGTAGGCAATGCGCTTGTTGTTACTCAGCATCCAGATAAAAATGTCTGGGACGCTGTGTTGTGGCTAAGAATATATCATGCAGAAGTTTAAACACCAGTTAATTTTAATTTATTTTTGACAGCAATGGAAGTCAATGACCAGTATAGAAGAGATGGAAATATAAATATATATAAATATAAATAATATACTAACTATGTGATTTAGTAGGTGATAAGGAAGTACAATTACTTAATCCAAAGTAGTTTTAAAATATAGGCTTTTTGGAAGATAGGCCAAATTCATTTGAAGTTGATACCCATCCATACTAGTTCTTTAGAAAATTGGGGCGGTGGTAGTGTAGTGGTTTAGGAGCTGAAAGTTGTGGGTTCAATTCCCGGATTCCACCGTTGTGCCCTTGAGCAAAACACTTAACCCCATATTCAGGAACAATGTAATCCCTTGTTATAAAGTTGACATATGTAAATCACTTTGGACAACAGTGTCTGCTAAATTAACAAATGTAAATGTAAAATAATGTTTCAGAAAGTGGAAAGTTGCATACTTCCTAATTAAGGAAATTTACCTCTACTGCCAGGAAGCGAAGCTTTTGCAAGAAATTCTGCACCAGTTTTATCTTGTCTTTTACTGTGTTCTTCTTCACCTGTGAGCGAATGGTCTTGGCCTGCTGACCCAAGGTTTCCTGTGATGTGACATCAAAGAGAGAGACAGACAGCTTGTTAGGCACTGACTGCAATCAGCGTACTTAATTTATGTGTGTACCATCTGATAGCGTAGACAGAGGACTCATATATCTTATAAACTACTTAAGGGCTCTTACCAACTCCCTCATACAGAACTTCAGTCGCTCCCGATCCAGCTTGGTCTTTCCTGTCTGGTTTTGGTCCTTATTCGCCAGGTTAAGGAACTGACTAAATTGGGAGAATGGGAAAGTGGGATAAGGATATGTCAGCAATAATGTGGAGATGCCAAGTATTGCTTTTAACAACTAACAGTGTGCTTGACGGTAGTAAATCACATTGTTCATTATTGAAAAGAGCAGTCAGTCAGTGAGAGCTTGGTGGCATCTGCTTTGGATGCAGAGTGCACAGAAACAGTTAGGTTTGTCTGAACCTGCAGCCGTTGCTGAGCTCCTCCAGGACTCCTCTCAGTCTGCGTTCCGGGTAGGCCTTCTCTGTCTTTATGACCTCCTGCACATCATTCAGCCCCTCTTCCTGTTAAATCAAAACAAAATAATCCATTATCATGTGGTGCGCTACTTATGTAGTTTTCAACCTTTCTACAAGTTCAATAAAGCAAGAATGGGTTTCTGGCAAATAACTGACCAGTTTATCTGCTATGTTGTCTATGATGTTGGAGTTGTATAGGCGTCTCTTCTGATCTTGCCACCAGTTTCTAATATAGATGCAGGGCTTCCTCTCAAAGTAAGGCAGATGGAAGTAGTTTCTAAACATAAACCATAAAATATGTCAGTGTTGTGTATCAGTGGATAACATTTCTATTTAATGTATAAAAGTTCTGTCTTTACCGGCCTCTCATCTTGATGATTGACCGTACCTATCTGTGATGAGGGGTTTCATGGGTGGGGTGGATGCTACAGACACTAAGTCTCCTTCATCCTCCATCTCTTCATCACTGGAGCCCTGGATCAAGTCAGTCTCCTCTTCATCACTATCCCCTCCTTTCTTCTTCCTCCGTGACTTGGGCTTTATCATCCCATCTATCTCGTTCCCATAGTTACCTGATTAAATTAAGATTTTGTGAGTATGTCTTCGACCACACTACCGTTCAAGAGTTACTTACTAGAAATGTCCTTGTTTTCATCATTAATGTTAAAGAAATGGCTGATCTTTAATTCAATATCTACATAAATATACAGATGCCCATTATCAGCAACTATTCATCCAATGTTCCAAAGGCACATTCTGTTTACTATTTTGATATCATTTCAAAGGCTAACTGAGAAAACATTGGAGAATGCTTTTGTAAGCACATAATTTAATCTGAAAACAACACAAAAAAAAAACAACAACAAAAAACAATGCAACTGATCTCTGTCTATAATGGAGTGGAATGGAAATTTCAAGTGACCACAAACTTTTGAACGGCAATGTATAAGTATATTAAAGAGTAAAAGAGAAAGGTTGAAACTGCTGACCTATGGTAACCTCAAAAGTGATTGGCTTATCACCAATCTTCCTGTCAATCATGGTGGCTTCAAGGAAGGCCCCATACAGTAAAAATTCCTCGACCTTTCCAGTGGCATTCTGGGGGAAAGAAAATTCAGTTAGAGGGTCAGTTTTCCTACCCAACTTAGTTATTTAAGTAACTTGTGTATATTGTATGAACAATACGTATTATCCCTTAGAAGCTTTAACTTGTCTTAAACTAGCGAGCTAGCAAACTAGCAAAACAATTAGTCCTGTAAACAGCAACAGCAGTGGCCTGCGTCTGTACCAGATAGAAGCAAGTTTGTGCGCCGAGGCATCAACGAAATATCGCTAAGGCTAAGCTTAGGCCTATCGCTAGGGCTAGGGATAGGCCTACACCGACGTTAAGAATACAAAGCTTTTTGCGGGGTTTCCTAGTCGCAAGTTTGCAACCTATGTTTGCAACCAGGATACGGTATAGCACAATGCCTGTGGCTGCTGGAACGACACCGTTTCCAATCTTCACAGTGAAAGGATGGTAGGCTATCGATCGCAAACGAGCAGACTACACAAATATATTCTAAGGTAATACAAATCTGTGTGTTGTTATAATTTTGCTAATTGCAATGGGCCTATAATTGCCAATTGTATCAATGTTGTTTTCCTCATAGAATTCTGAATGAGGATTATAAATTCCACGTCCCACTGAGCTCCCAAATCACCTGTGCATATCTAATTCACCTCCATACAAAAGACTGCTATTCCCAGCCTCGCTTAAATAATGCATGTATTGCTGTTAAGTAAAGGTGCTCAATAATTTACTTTTCACAGCCTCATGACAATAGTATGTCTTCCATCTGCTGTATCTAGTTGTTCAGAAACAGGTGGATAGGAGAGAAGAGAAGATGCACCTCAGCAATTTTGGGCACTCCCTCCACCTGCACTTCTGTGTTGCTCATTACGTCTGGGGAGCCTGTGTCTAGGATCTCTACAGCCAGGCTGATTAGGAGACGGGCCCTGAATGATACCCCCTCTCCTAGGCCCTCGTTCAGGTCCTGGTACTCATCCATCAAGCTGTAGTTCCTTGTGGAGCCATACATGTTCACCCAGGCAGGGCCCAGAGTGGGAAGAAAGCCTGGACACACAAGAGATTCATCAATTCACTTGATGCGCACACATTTTTAAGGTCTAGTAAAGAATTATTTCTCATGATCTATAATTAACATATTCTGTTCCTACAAACCTCTTGTTTAATTTAAACTCAACAGTGTCTGACGTCTTTTATTGACATTGCTCCCAGCTCTTAAGTAAATCAACAGAATTCTCACCTTTGTCACCATCATTAGCAATGTTTCTAAGGTCAATGAAGTGTGTTCCTATAGCCACATCATTGACTTTATCTGAGTCACGGATTTGGACTTTCATTCTCTTGCATAGAGGGGGGAACATTTCCGTGAAGACGATTTGTTCATTCCATATTGGCTCATAGTTGCTTTTCTGCACAGTGGTCTTGCCCTGAAATGGTCAAGATAAAATTATCATGAGATTATATCCATATTTCAGACATTTTAATCCCACATGCATCATTTTTAGAATTCTTTCTGTGATATGAATGAACAGTTATACCTTCTGGCCAGCAAACAAGACTTGAACGTATGGATCCAATAGGTCTTTGTTTTCTCCAATGATGGCCTTTTTCACATTGGCCATAATGCTGGTGTTCATCTTAGGCAGCCCCTCGGCCCTGTAGATCTTCACATAGTAGCGTGCCCACTGTCTCTCCATGGGTACACCTTCAGGCAGCAGGAGGTTCCTGAAAAAGACAGAAAAAATAACAATGTATTTGTTATCTACATGTTTGTGTAGCTGACAGAGGTGGTTAGACAGACAGACAGACAGACAGACAGTGTTCCAGCAGCCATACAGTTCAATTTATCTAATCACAGTCCCCTCTCTTTCTCTGTTTAACCTAATATTTTGTATTAGCATGCACTGGTACCCCTGAAGTTAGCCTGTGTTATTTGCAGTTTGTTTGTTTTTTTGTTGGAGGCATTGGTTAGAGATGTGTATAGTCCTGCACTCATCCTTACCCCTCTATATCATCCTCGTCTGTTTCAGTGGACTTGTGGGGTGTCTTGATGTTATCGCCCTTTGCAACCACAGCAACATCACACTTCACATAGCCCTTGCAGCCAGCCGTGATGTCATCAGGGTCAGACAAGATGGCCCACTTGTGGTAAAAGTTATGCTCTGAAAATATATCACAGCCATTTAATTTAGTAGTAATCTTATAGATTGACTTGGGTCTTGGGGTCACAACAGTAATGTGTACCACTCTCAGTCTTACCAGGCTGTGAGTATACCGTGCCCACATCCATTTTAAAAGTCCCGACCAGTGTGCCACTTCTCAGTAGGTTTTTAGAGTGAATGACCTGAGGGAAGAAATTATGTTTGTCTTACGGACAGGTAAACAGGATAACATTTCACCCACACAGTCAATAGCCGGGAAGACTCACCGAAACCTTCAGGATCTTATCAAACATGAGGTCAGGAGGGACATGGAAGTCAAATACAAAGTACTGAAAGAGAAATGGAAAAAGATAATCATGGTTAATGACTGAACATTGACAACTTTTTTTTATTTTCATTTCAAAACAGTCCACACTGCATATCAAAGCACTTTATATCAAGATTGTTCATGTCATGGTCACCTCATTGTAGTATGGGCAGTTGGTCGACTCCTTCATTGATGTGTATTTCTTGTCATCTCCAATCTCCACACAGACCACTGGGTCCATATTGAGGCCCACCAGTTGTCTGGCCTCAATGACCGTAACACTCACCTGTAAAAACACAGAGTGTTTTATTTGATTGAGAATTTTCTTTACTGGAAATGACCCCCTTTCAGTACACATGGAATCCTATCAGATCCTACACTGACTGCTGATAGGTGAAGGCCTCTTGCGTGACCTATTTTTAATGTATTTCCAGCAGAGGGCACTGTGGCATTGCAAACGTCTGCATCTAAGCAGTGTGGCATGCAGTCCTTAACTAACTAGGAGATGTGATGCATTTTAGCTGGGGTTACTGACAACTTACTTGGAAGTCCATTGGCCTTCCAGCTCCAGGCTCCATCTTTATGTCAGGCTTAGACCTGCACAATTTTGTACAAATCAAAGTTATTTTCTACTTATGTGTTGGAGATAGAATACTGAAGTTGATGCTTAACTTGTCAGTGTCAGAATTGAATGTTCACGGTAGGATTTCCTCTCACCTCTTATTGGATACATTGGTGGTTACCGCGGTAACAGAGGCCAGGGAGATGGTGTCAGGGTCTGGGCCGCCTCCAAACCTTCGGTCCAGGTCCTCTGTTTCCAGGACAGCTGGCTCATCTAGGAATCACAGGGAACAGAGATAAGGAAATGGGATGTAACATTTATACAATCTGAAAAGTGATACTACAGCAATGTGTAAAACAGAGACAGACAATCACATATAGAAACTTGGGAGTTTGAACACTATTTTCTGAATTGAAAAGCATATTCAAAGTACAAAAATATGTCACCATAGTCACGAGCATATCACTGTTTGAAAATACTGTTGTGATAACTAGGGTTAACTTTTTTCTTATGTCTGTATGTCATCTCAGGATTCCAATATTCACTAGTGTATGGATATAAGGCCTAATTCTCTTCTGTGGCACTCACCTTGATTTTGACCTTTGTCTTTGGGTGCCTTTGACTTTCCTTTCTTCATGGCTACCAAGAGTTTGGTTTCACCTCTGGAGGCACAGGTAGGACAGTGGGACAGAGATCAGTGCTCAGACCAAAGCAAGATGTTCTACTCACTGTTCTATTAAAACCATGAGTTGTCCACTCCTATAACTCTGGTGAAGAGTATTTTGCATAATTACAGTCTCAGAATCATTAAAGGTCATAATGCTGTCTTGCATAAGATCTAAAATGAAGCCATAAATCCTTTAACTCATAAATGTGCAGGTACAAGATACATCTGTGCATTCTTTTGCATTATATGTCCACACATTCACCTATTCAAGCTAATACAGTCACAAAGAACAATGAGCAATTGATGATAGAATGGTTCTTTCAAACCAGTTTTATAAATGATCCCAACATCTCAAGCAAGACTATAGTTTTGTTTATGGTTTAAAATTGTTGAAGAGGTTACTTTATACTACTTTATTAAATCTTTAAGTGAAAAGGATCTCTTGAAGACAGACATCACATACCATATCTAATTTCTAGAAAGCCACTCATCCTAACATGACATATTTTGATGGGTGTCAAATTGCTGGCCCTCAGCAAAGTTCTTTGTCACACTCTTATTTTTTAAATTCAAATTGGTGCTACTTTTTCAAACTCTGGTAACACATCACATGCTAATGAGACATTAAAAACAATAATAACACACAAGGTAAATAAATAATACTTTCAGGTGTTTTGCTACACTTATCCAATAATCATTTGGCCTTAAAAGGGATCTTAATAATTCAAGTGGGTGACCTTCATCTATCAATAGGAGTGCATCTGTTTCACAGGCCTGGTGGGGAAAATGTGCTCTTAAAAATTGAGGGTTGTTACACCTGAATAACAACAACACCTTGTCTAATCATTGTATATGTAATATTACATGTTACATGTTTGTATTTTACATTCAGCCACTGACATAATGTGATAGGTCCAGAAAGCAGCATGAGTTTGAGGTGATATAAATTAAAATAAATTTAACTGAAGGGAAAACAAACCAAACAAAAGTAAATTGCCTGAGGCTCAATCCAGCTTCAACCACTTCCAACACTTTGAGCAATGGGAAACTTCAATCATCTCCCCAATTAGTCACTTGAAAAAAACCAGGATTCACATTCAGTTACAGTTTTCCTGTATTGAAATGACTAAAAGTACAATATTCCCTGTGAACAGCAGACCTTTGCTAAGAAATGCAGGACCATGTCAGCGATTTGACACTTCTTCAAAATCATGTTGAGTTGAGATCACATTATATTAGCCAATAATGAATCTGTTCTCAGTTAATGTTATAATATTGAATCTTAAACTCTGAATATATCATTGCAGCCTCGAAGTATACGATTACAAATTCATCAGTGATGCTCAGACCCCAAAATGAATGATCCCATAGAAGAACAGAATCAGCCTCAGCTTACCATACAAATATCCAAGCTCGAGGTTCCTTCGGGATGCCTAGGTTCCCGCACTCAGAAACGAATTGCAAGTCTTCAAGTTGTCCTGGAAAAATTGTCTTACTCCATGCTCTTTTTTAACAATCACCGAAGAAAGGCAAAGGCCACAAAACTAAAGTCGCCCAAAAAGAAGTGGTTTGGAGCAGGAGGACTGTTGGACAGGTGAGATGTGATATGCTGATGAATTGTGCATGAGGTTTAAACCTGAGACCACAGTAACTAGAACTGGATCCTGTTTAGAGACGTCATCAAAGGCTCTACTCCTTAAAATGTTCTAGCAGGAAAGTAGAGTTAAAATGTGTTGTGTAAATAGTAGATACCCTAAATATAAACATATATAGACAGTATGTGTAGAATGGTAAAATTATATTTGTTTCCATTAGGCATATATGCATACAAATGCATTCATTTATTCTACTATATCCTGCTAGATGACTGTTTTCAACACAAAAACACATTGAAATAGAGGAACCACAGAGACCTGCCTAAAATATAAGAAATAATACAAGTACTGAAAATGTGGTTTGCCATGATAATGTACAGTACTGATATGTTGCTATCTATTCTGAAATGATTTGAGAAATCTATTGAATTCTTAGCTTGGTTAACAAAGATAGGGAAACCAGTTCATTTTATCCTGGAACTTCAGTGGTTAGTTTTGAAAAAAGACAGCTTCACATGAGGCAGCCAAGTGAACGGGGGAAAACTGAACAGCAAAATGGGAAGAAATCCTGTGGAAAATGTACTGAGCTTGAACACAGGATTTCTACTTTGGAATCAAAGATCGATGCCCTTCCAAAGACAGATGAACCACAAGAGACTCTCATGATTACAACAACAGCTGGAAATGCAGAGAATGTACTCCAACAGGCTGATATCATTGCTAATAGAGCGGGTGAATGCATTGTCTTAACAAAGCCAAATGTGAGTACAGAACATTGGCCAACATAAAGTGCCAGGTTACCTCAACACCAGTAAATTCATATGTTTCCAGATCTATGCCTCGTATCAGAAATAGAGACAAGGATTAGGGTTCTAAGGAAAACCCACCCCTTCAGGTTATCAAACAGATTTGAATGACTCCGAGACATAAGAGGGGAATTTTCCAAGTAGCAGACTCCAATAGTGATGTACACAGACAAGAAGCAGCACTCAGCAACTGTTCATCCCACAATCCTTGTTCTAAGTTACTCTGCTGTGAGACATATAGATGGAGAAAGGATGATTGTATGCTGTCTTCCAAATGCATCTGTGTCTGAGACAAAAAACAGACTTGCAGAAATATAGTCAAAATATAAAACTATCAAATGCATCATTGTGCATGTTGGAGCAAATGACATTTACAAAGAACAGAATGTAGGTCCGAGAAGATTTCAAGAAACTTTTTTTTCTGTCCTATGAGCTTGGAATACCAATTTTCATAAGTGATCCACTCCCAGCGTAGGGCAGCTTTGTTTTTACCAGACTATTCAGTTTAAACCACTGGAAATGCTTTTCAGTTGGGATGAACTTTATTGACAATTTTAACCTTTTCTGGAATCGCAGAGAACATTTTAGACCAAGTAGCACAGGAATCAGTTGGATTGGGGCCAAAATCTTAACGGAAAACTATCACCTGTCTCCATCACCCAGCTTTTTTTTGCCGGCCTTGAGCCCCGACCCTCTGATAAGCGTTCAGTAGCCATACAGATGTAACAAGACATCAACAACTCGGCTAAACCAAAACACTCTGCACAAGGTGAAACAGAGACATGCCAAACCCCCCCACCCCCACCCCTGCTGTGGGCCCTCTGACAATCACCCGGTAGCCCTCACTGAAATAAAGACCTTGGAGGAACATAAACAGCCCGCTCAGCAATGCCCAGCCATATCCACTAGAACGCATGAGCATGAGGGGATAGGCAATGTTTGCAACACCAGTGTCTGATCAACCTATAGAGAACCATCCAGAGGCTGACACAAGGCTGATACCGCACCCCACCTCTCCCGACTCCTTGTCACCGCAAAGACACAACAACACGGACACTGCTGGAATGACTGTGGAAAGCGAACTACCTCAGCAGTTAAATGGAGACTATGAACATGTGGAAGCGAAACCAGCACCCTACCCCACTTTGCTGAATTCTCATCACCATCTCCACCCCAGCATATGACATTTCCTGCAGGAATGCAGAGACTGATGCCAGTTAGCCAGGAAGCTTTTTATTAGCCCAAGACCATCAGCAGATCCCCTGCCAACTGACAGACTTTGTTATACTAGCCCGAGACCTCCAACTGTTTTCCCAATTTCCTCCTCCCCATTTAGAAGGATCTCTTCAGCAGTCATATTCTCAGCCAGCACATAACACGGAATGTGCAGTGGGAAATACTGACAGTAACAGCAGGGAACAAATCACTAACTCTGACTGCAATATGGTTGTTTGATATTTCCGGGATCCCTGCAATAAAAATGGAACTGACAGTAGTTTTCAGAACATGCCGGGACCCAGTAGACCCATGACATTCTCTATTCCTGTATTGATTAGCAATAGAAGGAGTCAAGACCATTAAGCTTGCTGGTTAAACCAGTTAAATCTACTACCTGTACCAAAACAACTACAAAACAACCTTGAATTTCCCCTTGGGGATCAATAAAGTATCTATCTATCTAAATTCCTCCACAGTCTATATTAACCCAACACTTATCAAAAAATTAAAATGAAAAAAAAAAAAAAAAATCCATTAAAATTCAAGACAGTTAAGGACAAACAGAAAGCACCATGGAAACAAAGGTTACAATTCTAAAAAGAGAATGTAGGAAGGCCGACAGAAAATGGCGAAGATACAAACTTTAGATCCATTATGAAATCCATAAAGACATGTACAGTATATATGCATGTATGCCATAATTCTATATGCAAAGACAGTCTTTCTTCTCAAATATACCCCCACACACACACACACACATACACGCACAATTAGCACCTGAACTTCTCTCAACTAATACATGCAATGACTTTGCATCTTTTTGGAATTTGGAATTTCCAACTTCAAGGGAAGGGAAACTTAACTTGATTGCAGAGTTTAGTTTGATATACTATAAAACCTTCAACAGAACCTCAACTCTTCCACATGTGGCTTACACACTCTACCTGACAGTTTTTTTTAATCTGTTCTCTACCTCATAGCAGCAGAAGTACTTCACATTGCAAATGTATCATTACTGTCTGGCACATTTCCTAAGTCCCTGAAACAGCTGTTGTAAAGCCCCTTCTTAAGAAGAATAACTTGGATTCCACCATGCTTAACAACTACAGGCCCATATCCAATCTACCTTTTATTGGCAAAATTATTGAAAAAATAGTCTATAATCAACTAACCACCTTCCTAACATCAAATTGGTGTTTTGATTACTTTCAGTCAGGTTTTCTGGCAAATCACAGCACTGAAATAGCTCTTAAAAGTTTTAAATGACATATGCTTTAATACAAATAAGGCAAAACATAAGTCCCACTGTAGTGTTATTGGACCTTAGTGCAGCCTTTGACGCTGTTGATCACAATATATATTACCACACAGACTAGAGCACTTAGTTGGATGTTCAGATAGTCATCAATTGGGTCAAATCATATCTACAAGAAAGGAGTTCCTTTTTTTGCCATCATTCTTTTTACTGCCAAAACATGAGAATCTGTGTGAGTTTCATATGAAGCATAAGGTTAAGTTGTTGGCTGTGTTCCAGTAATTTGTTGTTTTGCACTGTCTTTTAATCATTCTATGTTTTTCTATAATTTTATTTGCTATTACAGTTTGCTTTTGTTTATTTAAAGCACATTAAATGACCTTTGTGTATGAAATGCGCTATATAAATAAACTTGACTTGAGTTGACATAGTGTGTCAAAGCCCTGTATCTTGCATCTCATTAAAGGACACGATGATACTGCATGCTAATTAGTTTAGAGGCAACACCTCCTCTTGCCATTGTTCACTGACAATTCTAATCTTAATGATGAAATATGCAACACCTTTTAATTCTGCTAACAGCCAGAAAAAAAAAAAACATGTCCACTTCTCCCCTTTCTCCCTTCCTTTCCCATTTCCTCTTTGCTCATTGTTTGGGTTTGACCGACATTCTAGAGGCCCAATCCCTGAGACTCAGTGACAAGGGGAAATGTTTCAGTAATTCTGCTGAATTTATTTCAAAGGCCTGTCTTAAGGGTAGCAAGCCATATGTCCAAATTAAGATGTGCTTCTGAACACATTTGCAAAAAAAAACTTACAGTAACTTTAATTTCAAAATCTGCGTGTGTTCTCTCATAACCACTTCCCAGGAGTATGAGCCATGTTCATGTGCTATGGAGTGTCAGTGAGAATCACTGTGCCATTGGCCTCATTTATTATCTGATAATGGGGTCGGGCTCTCCTGATGAAGTTAAATCATTTGGCTCACTGGAACAGGAGCTGTAGCCTCTTTCTGAATGACCTGGAATGAGCCCTCGGAATACGTGTGTACGTATGACCTGTTTGTGGTGGTAGGTGGGAAAGATGGATGTTGAGTGAAGAACGTGTATTGTGTGCCTCGACACAACAGAGCTGAACCACAGTGGTAAGTAGGATCACACTCTTTCACTTTTGGACTTTGCCCCTAACCAACTTCAGACAGTTAATTGCTCACCCTTCATGTTTCCATGCTATATACTGTAGAGTAATAAAAAATACCATAATTCCAAAAACAAACACCTCAACGCTCTCAAATTTAACTAACCTCAACACAACTCGGCATGTCATCACTGGCACACAGGTTTGTAAGCTATACGTTTGGGTCTAGGGTTGCCTGTATCCGATGAAACACATCACTCAATTATTTACACCCTGCCTGGGTATCGCATGTGTCATCCTCATTATCATGCCAGCATTGTTCCCACTGGCAACAAGTGGGCTGCAATGTTTCATAATGAGGACAAGCTTCCAAACATAATGCTAAAATACTATTTTAAAAATGCTTTTTAAACATTTGCCAATTACATTGTATGTTTTTTTTTTCACACTGAATAGTACTGTAGCTGACCTGAAGAGTAAAAACTGAGAATTGAGACTCATGTAACATTTTTAATTATCCATGCAATGTGTGAGCCTGTAAGCCAGATGGCATGACCTATATATATTCATTTGGAAACTTATGTTGCACATTAATGGTTGGTCTTGCTGGTTAATGGCTTGGTTTAAAACCCTTAAAAATGTAAAACATGGCATTCTCGTGGTTAAAATTGGAGTGTTGTATAACTGTAGGCTAATTCTCATACCAAATTGATTCAGTAAGTTTTCCTCTATTTTGAGAAATATGGATTAGTAGTCATGTGACATTCCTTCAGTAAATACAAGCAAGACATTAATTTTAGCAGAACTCTCTTGAGATTAACCCCATGTTCCTGGTGTTCTTTGTACAAGCTGCATCTGCAGCCTTACATGGCAGACCAGCTGAGAGACCTCTCTTTTAATCACCCAGCTGATTCCCCTCGTGAGCTGTGAGCTGGGGTTGTGTCCTTCAGCTGCTCCACTTCCCAGAGTGGTCACACCATCAGCACCTTGCTGTCGCCAGGCCCTCAGTGTAACACCACAGCTCCATGTGTGGTTAAAATCAGCGCCAGGAGACATTCTTATGTTCTCATCTCTCCAGCTCACATACACCGAACACCCAATCGTAACAGTTATACAATCCCTTGCTCTTCATGTAAGTAATGACTCAATGCAGTCCAGTGTTATTTGCATAGCACCTCAACCAGGAGGTGTTGTTACCTAGACAATTCACAGAGGCCATGCCAAAAGGATCTCAAGAGTTAAAGTGGAAAGGAGTCTTACAAGTCATTTTAGTTCTAATCATTTAATTGTAGCTGGCATATTGTGTTATCGGTTGTCATAATTTACACAAATGTATTTTTACAAAGAAAGACTAATGCTAACAGATACAAAATCAGACATAGTTGTATGGTCATGATTACAACAGTGATGCTCACTGGGGATTTTCCTACTCCTATCAAAATCATTATGTGGCAGCTGAGCAACAATAATAAATATGAATGAGCCTGCAACCAAGCCTTTCAGAGTGACACCTTTTGCAATGTCTTCCAGGTTGGGCCTCGGCAGGACCTGATACCCCAGGCCTGCAACTCAATCCCTGTGGGTCTGAAAGGCCTGTCATGGCAGCAGACGTGAGCCTGATCCGGTCGAGGTCCGCTGCCTCGGTGGAGCACCACCTGACTGCGGTGTTGGGTGTCGGCCTGCCACACTGGTGCATTTTGAGTTTCTCTGAGGCTCGTTTGCCAGCGGTGGCACCGTTCTCCTTTTCAGCACACAATAGGCTGGAATTCAGTCAGCTGTTTTGCTGCCAAGCCTATTGAGAAATGATGCTATTTGGGGGCAGAAACTGCCTGGTGAAATTCCAGGCTGACCTCATCTACAACTATGACTCAGAGGTCCAGCCCATAACAGTGCACAGAGCTGTGAGTTACACAAACATGAACGTTACTACCAAAACCTGTTTTCACAACAACAACAACAACAACAACAACAACAACAACAACAAAAACAACAACAAAAACACACAATCTTGACAAACATCTCCAATCATTTGTCTGACATCAATGAAGGAACCCATCAACTCTCTTCTTGTAGAAATAAATAGCAATACGTTTATGATTTCATCACATTTCATTTCAGCTCAAAATTAAAAGTCAGGCAACACAATAATGTTGCATTTTGAGGACTACTGAATGCCTAGTATGGCCTCCTATCTTCAATATTTTTACACACTTGATTGGGGAATCGGCTGTTGGGTGTTACTGCAGGAGCAATCTACAACACGGATGCTGAGGTCTGTGTGTTTGGCTGCTGTCCATGGTGCTGAACGGGCTACTGGCTGGCTTTTGGCATGAATACTCTGCAGGGCAGTGCTAACAACTATTGCATCTATTGTGGAACTACTTCCTAGCTGTATGCCACCAGAAAAGCATAACTAGTCCCCTAATCATTGTCTTTCCGGTTAGCCTTCTCATTTTAACATAAGAGCATTCGTCACCATCTCCAGGAGAGCTTTGCATGCTTTATTTGAAATGGGAAATGGTGTCCTGCTGACCTTTCTTTGAATAACGTACCTCTAGATGGAGCAATCTGCTATCTGCAAGCTCCATCTTCCTAACAAGGATGAGGAGAGTACTCCATATTGCAAGTCTATACTTGACATATCAAGTTATAGTGAATTTATAATATAAATGTATAAAACTTGCATTTGTGCAAGAAAAAATCTTAGCGAACTATGTGTCACTATTTTATTTTTGTTCTTATCAAACATTACATGTGGAAATAACAAAATAAGCGTGATTAGTAATGTTTGGTGTTTAACAATAGAGAAAGAGCATGGAATTGTCCTGCAATGAGCCTAGACAGACAACCCAGGTAATGAAGGTGTTTTAGACAGCATCAGACCTCCCCTCATGTTGCTTCTCAGGTACTTCACTCGTTTTGTTCCTCAAGACTGCTCTGTTATCATGATCTTTCGGTCTAAGACCGAAACGTTGTAATTTATAAATAAATAATTTATACATTTTAATAAATATTTAATAAATAATTGCTTGCGGAATGTGCAGGATTCTTTCTAAGTTCTTGATCTGCGACCTTTGGTCATATCCAACGCACCTTCCGACTTAAGAGCTGGAGGAGAGATGTCAGAAAGGCTGAAATGACAAAGCAGCAGAAAGCCCCTGAGAAGGCAGAAAAGCAAAAAAAAAGGCTGAGAAGAAAGCGCTGAGAAAAGGAGAACAAAGAAAAAAGAAAAAAATAGAGAACATGAATGATGAATTCCAGGACAACAGTCCTAAAATAACTATGCTGATAATACGTTTGCCTCAACGTGTACAGGAAAGTCAGCAATGGGTTCAGTCCAGCATTCCCAACAATTTAACGGCTCATCCACAATTGCACATTCCTGCAAAGTTCAGTGAAATCCATCATTAAGGAATGTATGGACTATGGCAAATGTCCAAATCTGCCTAGAGCAGGCCGTCACCACAGACTGAGTGACTGTTCAACAGGAATAATGGTGGGGGAGTCCACAAAAGCACCTAAACTCTGAAGAAGCAGCTGAGATGGGAGAAACTATGCACACAACAACTTTTGTCCAAGTTCTTCACCAGTCAAAGCTCTATGGGTGAGTGGCAAAGCTCTTATTAAATCTCAACTAAAGTTCAAAGACATGTGGCAGACTCCAAGGTCAAATGGAAGAAGGTTCGTTGGTCTGATGAGACCAAAATTGAGCCTTTTGGCTATCAGACTAGAAGCTATTTTTGGCGGACACCAAACACTTTGACATTAAAGCGGAGATTTTTGTAAATGATTGTAAAAAAAGACCAAATTAAATTGATCAAGATTAAATTTATCAAAGCAATAAAAAGGGGAAATATCCAAGGGGGGGTGAATACTTTTTATAGGCACTGTACATTTCTAAACTGGTGCTATTTTATAGTTGTGTGTTGTCTGGGGTGAGTCATTGATTGTGGTCTAGACATAACTTAAACCAGTCACCTTTAGAATCTAGACATTATTAAGACTGTTCCAGCGCATGTGAGGTACACTGTCAACTGCTATGATGAAGTCAATAAAGCCAATGTTTTTTCCATCCACTGCACAGTTCAATGTTATTACTAAGTGTGGACATTTTGCCTATACAACCTCTGCTTGGGCCGAATCCTGCGTGTTCTTTGTGCAGCTGCTATTCTTGTAATAATGATTTAGGCTATTATCTTACTTGAGATGAAAAAAGCAGCGCCACAAAAGTTATTACAGTCTAAGTGATCTCATTTCTTGGGCATTCTGATTGGGTATTCAGTATTCCTTTGCTCCATTCTTCTAGTATTTGAATCTCCTTCCAGAAATTTTGACTTGAGAGATTGGATATGATGCTTGCAGCTAGAGCTAAGTCTGTTTTGAATAGTAACCTAAGGGG
Organism: Alosa alosa; assembly: GCF_017589495.1. NCBI lineage: Eukaryota > Metazoa > Chordata > Actinopteri > Clupeiformes > Clupeidae > Alosa > Alosa alosa. Next base: position 17,478,167 of record NC_063207.1, on the reverse strand, counting down.
TAGTAAGTAAGATTCTGCGAACAGCTGTTCGGTGTGGCTGCAGAAGCTGGCAAGAGCAATGGGCTGTGTGTTTGTTGCTGTCCAGGGTGCTGACTAGCTGCTTGTGTGGTATGGTCAACTACCTCCTAGCTGTAGCCCTACACCAACATAACTAGCGCCACAATCATTGTCCTACCGTTGCCTATGCCATATCCTGCGTAGTTTACAATTAACTCAGTGGACATGAGCTAGGCTAGGCCTGATTTGTTGAATTTGTTGTGTGGTTCACTTTGCAATTAGGCTAGGCTATACCATACGTTTGTGTGCAACAAATCAGCGTGGCCGCCAGCGTTTTGATTTGTAAAATTAAATAAACGTTGAATGAAATAACAGTATGATCATTTTAGCAGTTTAGTGTGGTACTTAAAGGCGCAGTCAGGGATTTTATCCGATTTCAAGCATAATGTTTGTCACATTCAGCAATCGTCTCCTCACGACGGTTTGAATACCAGTGGCCTGGTATAGGCTACAGTGTGTCCTATTGTAGATGTTTTAGTTTTCTTTTTAATGTGCCTAAATCCAGGAGTAAACAAGAACTTCTGCCAAGAAGTGTAAATGGTAAAACAGACAAGAATCTTAAATTGTAAAAAAAAGATCTGAGAGGGTAACAATTAGAGTCCACTGTTATTATATGAATTCTTCCAGATCTACAACATGTTTCCTGGAATTCTTGATAGGCTTCCTGGAAAGCACAGAGTGTTAGTGATTGTGTATAAACCCATGATTACCACACATCACCACTAGAGGGCCTCAACTGCTCATTTGAAACATGTCGACTGAAACTGAAACTGGGGTGACTAATTGACTAAACTGATCCGTTTATTTCAGTTAAATACCTGTCCAACAGTTCCATTACGACATCTTGGTAGGCAGTGTGTGGAACCTGTTTTCAGCTGGGACTGAAAGAACCTCAAACTTGACAAAATGTTACTGATGATGATGAAATACCTATGTCCAAGCAGTGGCGGAACAAGTCAGAGCCGGGCCGGGGGCGGGGCACATGAACGGGCCCTTTATTAAACTCATCATAACATAATTTTAGCCTACAACATATATGCACATGCCCGCAACAGCGGGTCTTACAAGCGTCAGCGCCACGGAGAGCAACTATGTAATTTTGAAGTCCATCGAACGTACATGAAGTGTAACCAAGAGAACAACAACAAAAACATAGGCTACATGACCCCTAATAATAAAACAACAATATTACGCAGCACTATTTGAAGGGCATACGACGAGCCTTGCACTCCGCGAATTCGTCCACGATGCTCTGTGTAGGCCTATGTCCATTTTCTTTGCTCTCTCATTCTCTATGGACAACATGGCAAGTCCACTCAGTCTCTCCTGTCCCACTGTGCTCCTCAAGTGGTTTTTAATGATCTTTAACTTGGAGAATGAGCGCTCTTTTAATGATCTTTAACTTGGAGAATGAGCGCTCAGAGGTTGCGACGGTGACGGGAAGAGTCAAAAATAAAATTAGGGCGGTGCAAATAACTCACTGAATGCAGAAGTTACTGCTGGGTGGTTGCATTGGCGGAGCTGCTCTGAGACCAACATACCATAAAAGATTCACAGAGAACTGTGTCTGCCTACCCCCTCCTTTCGGGGGGGTGGTACACATAAATTATTTTATTTTGCCCCCAATCTCTTTACAAAAGCCCCAAATCTTTTTGTATGTGTTTTCAATTTCCAACGATTCTAATTGCTAATTTAACTTCCCCTCGGTTTCTCTATAAATGTTACAAAATGTAGCCTACTATTGCTGAGCAAATATCCCTTACTTTCAAAGCCCAATACTGATAGATAATCTGATTTCCCACACGATGAGTTTAGGCAATGCCAGAGCCGAGATGTAGCGGTTTACGTCATAAACCTGGCAGGAAAGTTCAGAGCGGCGCAGTCAGTTTAAACAGCAAGCCGGTAAGAAAAACTATTGTCAAGACATTAGGCAATTAGGCTACTGTACCCCAGAATACAAAAATAAACTTCAGAAAGTTTGTTGTACTGTATTCTGTAGTCTGTATTCTGTAATCTCAATGACCGAATCAGTAGATATAGCCTACCTGTTGTCAGTTGAGTTCGTTGAATTCATTTATTGTAGGCTAGTAGGCAAATATGAAACGGAGATGTGTGGCTACCGGCGGGATTTTGAACTTGCATGTTTCATGCATTTTAGGGCAAAAAATACCATGGGATTTATGTATTGATTACGTTATTAGTAACGTAATCAATTGCGGACATGCACAGACAGCTCAGACAGAGTGCATATAGGCCTAGGTTAGGCTACTTTCACTTTCTAGAGCGCATTCATTAGGCTACGTAAAAGATACTTCATACCAAAACAACGATCAAACATCAAACATTAACGATCAAACATTATCAAATGTATCATGACGTGTTGTCACAAAGACTTAGGCTACTCCAATTAGAAAATCAAAACCAAAATCATGTAAGTGTAAGTGTTCTCTCATTGACGCCTGTAGGAGACAGTATCGTTGATCCAATTTTGTAAATTTGCACGTCGTAAAGTTCAATATGAGAGTTAAAATAAAGCCAGTCATACAGCAGAACATTTTATTCAATATTTTACACCTACTAAATCATCAAAGTAAATTTCAAAACTTTTCAGCAACCGTGAGTCATAACTCGTCCTGACTGGGGCAACCTAAAAGCCTAATACGTCCCACTCTGATGAAAATGATTGAAAAGAAACCGTTTGCATGATCTTAACTCCTCCGTCCTTGTGCCGTGGGAGAGGCCCGTCCCACCTTACCCAGAGGTGGGGGAGGGGCGCCCTCGCACCGGGCCCCTGCGGGTCCCGGGCCGGGGGCGTGCCGCACCCCCCGCACCCCCTCAAGCTCTGCCCCTGTGTCCAAGGGTACCGACAGTTTTTACTCTTTTACTGTGTGGGTGAGTGGCAAGACGGTGATTGCTCCCGATGTGCAAGGTGGTGCCTTGCATAGGTGCCTCGGTCATCTGTGTATGAATGTGTGTGAGAATGTGAGTGCAGTCTGAGGAGTAGAATAGCGTTATATAAATGCAGTCCCATTTACCATGCAGGCCTATATTTGAAAAATGTATCTATTTCATATTTTCATATTATATATCAATTGAATTTGAACAATTTTAATACATACATGTGTATGGTTACTCACTCTCCTTCCTTGAGTTTATTATTGACTGAAATTTAAGAAATAAACATTTATATTCACAAAAATTTCATTTGCACATTGGCTATATCACTTGTCTTCCTGGAGTCTAATTTAGATCATATTTGAAGTCAGTTGATCAGCTACAAGCACCTAGTTAATTTATTGTAACAGAAAACCCTTATAATGAAATATAATACAATTAATAGATTAATCACGAGTAAAATTAACCTATAAATCATATCATATTTAAGTATTTAGGGAATTTAAAAGGCTGGATACATATGTCAAAAATGCTATTATAGCAGCTGTCACTACCATTGAGGGTCTGTTCTGAGTGTATGACAGATATGGCAGGAAGTCTGGCTCTGGTTTGGATGTCTGGGAAATTCACTATTGCCCTATTGACTTGGATTTGAAATTGGGTGGAGTGGGGGCTGTCTCTCTGTAGCACAAATACTCAATAACTACAGTTACAGTAATTCACTCAGTTACAGTAGTTCATTCAGTTACAGTAATTCACTCAGGTTAGATTGAGGTGGAGCAATAATACACTTACAAAAGTGCCATCTCAACGGCACTTTTTAATATTATACTGTGTTATATTATATAATTGTTTCTCACAACAGGTTGTGTCCTTATATGTTCTTCAGTATTGAGTAAAACCTTGTTCATTTACATTGTAATTATACAGTAAATGTCCCTGCTGTGTTCAGTTGTTTCATACATAATAATTATGCTCTTCCTGAATAAAGGGATAGGCTGAAAACAGATTACATTGAACAGTAATGGAGGACATGGGCTACTCTCCTCTGTGTACAGCTGTGCCCTGCCTGCACGCCGCAGTTGCCGAGCAACCATTAAATGTCTCGGCTGAAAATTCCCCTGCATCAGCTTTTTCATCCTGTGTGTGTATACTGTATGTGCATAGGTATGTATTTAGTGTATGTGTGTGTGTGTGTGTGCGTGTGCATGTGCGTGTGAGTGTGTGTGTACGTACGTGCGTCAAGCATAAGCACATGAGTCATCTATGTGCACGCGCCTTTGTGCATGTCTGTGTGTGTGCGTGTGTATACATTCATGTGTCTGTATGCAGATGCACATCTACATGCCTGTGCATGTGTGCAGTCTCTATGTGTGCAGCATTCTGTCTGTATGCATGACCGCGCATGTGTGTGTGTGTGTGTGTGTCTGTGTCTATATGCAGGTTATGTTTTTGCATGAGAGTACACGTGAGAGCGAGGCAGAGCCTCCACGTGACGCAGAGAGAGCAGCCTCTGCAGCCCAAGGCTCTGAGCACTGCTGAACACTGCTGCTGCTGCAGGCTTGATCATTTGGGTTAAGGAGCTTCACCTCCACCCATATTCAGTGCTGCAGCTCAAGCCCTGTAACCCGCAAAAGAAGCAGCTCTGTCCGCTTTTACAGACCTGATTAAACACAGCAGCTGAGGAGCACTAAACCTCTTAGCCCACCCTGGCACTCCCATATCTCATCTCCTCTTTCACCATCCTCCTCTCCCTTTCTCAGTCTTTATCTCTGGCTTGTCCCTCTTTCAATTTGTATCTCTCTCTCTCTCTCTCTCTCTCTCTCTCTCTCTCTCTCTCTGACTCTTTTTTTCTCCCTGGCACTGTGTGTGGCGTAGCTGATCTGGAGCTGAAAGAGTCAGCTGCTCTCTCATTTTTCCTTCTCTCCCTGAAGGGTTTTCCTTTCTCTCTCTCTCTCTCTTTTGCATTCTCTCTCTCCCTCTCTCTCTCTTTTGCATTCTCTCTCTCTCTCTCTCTCTTTTGCATTCTCTCTCTCCCTCTCTCTCTTGTTCTGAGATGCGCAGATGAGCTGTTAACTGAAGCGAAAAGAGAGCAGCAGCAGTAGCGGCAGCAGCAGCAGTGTAAGCAGTAATAGAATTGGCTGTGGCAGTGGCACAGAGAACGGGGCTATCGCCGCTGATCCACCCGAGGGATTCTGTGCTGTCTTCCCAGTGCAAACAGAGCTCAGGAGAGCGGGCACTGTAGAGCGGGCACGGTCGTTTGTGCATCTACCATGCCAGCGTCCTGTGCCAGCCTGCCAGCACCCATGAAGCGGACTGTTTGTTCCCCTGATCTCTCCCTCATCAAGGATGAGATAGAAGAGGGGATTGAAAAAGACAAGAAGAGGAGAGGTGAGTAGCCTGATGGCTTTTTTTGGGGGTGGGGGGATACATTTCTGCAGGGTTGGTGCTGTAGCCTCTATTACCAAAATAGACAAAGCTTCTTCCGCCAGGTCCCACATCAGAATGACTTCCCTGTCACTTAATTCCCTCCAGGGTTGTCTTCTTCTATTGTTGGCAGCTGATGGTGCTCTGGAATTTAGTGTTTATCAAAACTGACTGCTATAAATACAGTGAGTACTGGTCACACTGTGCACTGGTGATATATTCACTGTAAAGGCAGTGCTTAGGTGGGTTTCCTCCACCATTTTGTGCCCAAGAAGTGAGTTGCTGGACTGGGCGTGTGTCGCCTTGACCAGAGGTGCTGGCTGGGACTTGTGATGCTGGTGACGGATGCTCCTGCTTGTCTTGTTTTGTTTGCCGCTTGATTGTGATCTCCATGAGGACAGGCAGTCAGGCGCTGGGGCAGGCTGTTCTTCGCGGCAAGCGTTTGAGGAGCACAAGTGTCCTCTCTGTTCTCTCTCACCCCGGGGGGTCTCTTAAGAAGCGCGGTGCATCAGCATTGGTCACAAGCTGTGTTTGGAGTGTGTCTGCTGCTTTGCGGTTCAGTACAGGGTCGTTGGTGGTGGGCAATAATGTCAGAGTGAGTGGTTCGCGGGGAATTACACAAATTTATGACCCACGTGTTGTGAAAATCTTGTGTATTGATTTCAGCTGGAGGACTGGTTGGTTGAGTTCTATTTAGAGATAGATTTAATATATTTAATCAGTTTGCCCACTTTCAACTATACACACAACAACAACTTGCTGCATTTAACAGTATGTGTTTTTTGTTTTTTTTTTAAACAAAAAATAAGCCAACCTGGGGAATGTAGCTTATTTGCCGTTTACACCAGAGTTAGGAGGATACATACCTTCTTTTTGTGTGTGTATTAACCCAGTCTGGTGCACCATTAGCCTAGCTTTGCATAATTTACTGGAAGTGGGTTACACCAATCTCCCTTTTAGCCCTTAGAGATATTCTTGGGGAGAATAAATAGCTATAAATATAGCTTACCGGTAAATATAGCTGCAGACGTGTATGTTTTGTTGTCAAAGTAAAAAAAAAAATTGGGAGTTATAATAATTAAATGTTTTTGCAAGAATAATATCTTTAAAATCCATGTGCTCGTAGGGTTTGTGTTACCTACTGTATAGAGAATCGCTTGTTTTCACATAAATCACATATGCTTATTAAAGACAATGGTATGGTTATTGTTATTTTCTCCAAACTGAATGCAGAATAAGGTGCTCCAACATTTCAATACTCCCACTGAGAGACATGCAGATGCATTGTGCTGTAACAGGTTTCAAAGTAAATTTTGTCGGTTTATTTGCTTGCTTCTTTGTGAAAGTTCACCGGCTCCTTCAAATATTTCAGGATCTGGGTCTGGGATGGACTCAAAGCCAAAACCAGCCAGAAAAAGAGTTGAACAACCACATATTCAGAACAAGACCAAAGATGCAGCAGGTATGATAGACTTTTCTTTGGGAGTTACACATACATACAGTATATCACACAATGATTCTAGAATACAATGATTCTGACTTTAGAAAGAGATACAAGTACATTCATTGATTTGTACATTAGCTAAACATGGGTGACTGAACCCAAACAAAATTCTCCTCTCTGTGTAGAACACGCTCTCAAGGTTGATGAGAGACTGCGTCTGGCCCGAGAGCGCAGGGAGCAACAGCAGAAGCAACTTGGTAAGACCAACACAAAAATCAGACCAGCTTTTAACTGTGCACCTGAAACTGTGACTGTTGAAGTTGGGGACCACAAAGGCCACTCACATGGGCCTTGTTGGTTCTGACTGTTTGTGGTTTCCTGATTCCTTCACGCAGCCTCACGGGAGCAGGGGTGGCTGGCCAGGGAGGAGCGCGCCAAACGCCACTATGAGAAGCACCTGGAGGAGCGCCGGCGGAGGCTGGAGGAGCAGAGGGTGAAGGAGGAGAGGAGGAGGACGGCTGTGGAGGAGAAGAGGAGGCAGAGGCTCAATGAGGAGAGGGTGAGATGTCATTTGGATTTGCTTTTGTCCTTCACAGGATGTAGGGTGCTAGCTGAGCCATTGCTGGACAGACAGATGTATAGAGACATGGGTAGATGAATGGTGGTGAATCAATTATCAACTGAGGAGTGCATTCATATGTGTATTAAGCTCTGATATCAAGTACTTTGGAAGTACTTTGACTGATGTCTCATATCCATGCAGGAGCGCTATGAGCAGGTGGTGAAGAGGACCATGGAGAAGAGCCAAAAGGCCAAGCAAAGACTCAGCCAGCTCTCCAGACGAGCAAAACTCAATGCCAACAAGGGTAAAAAAGCAATGGGACGACTCCACTAATACATACATGAACACAAAATTAGAATGAGACAGTACTGAACACACACACACAAAACTACAATACTCAACACACATGCTAAAATTCCAAAAACTGTTCTGCTTCATCACAACTAACACTGACTCTACAAGCTTTTGCTACTGAATTGATAGAATGCATAAGATGCCCTGAGTTCTTCTAATCTTCAGCTTTTCCTTTCCCCTCTGCTTTAAATCTTACGGGTGTGCACTTCTGGGTATATGCTGTCCTCTCCTGTCGTCTTCTCTGCCCTGCGCATGTGCTGCTCTGTGTTAGCTCCCCGCTGTCGGCCTCTGACTGAGTGGGAAAAGGACCTGGTCAGGCGCCTGCAGACCCCCACCATTGCCCAGCTGGCACGCAGCAGGAGTGTGGGCGCGTCAGTAGCAGACGCAGGTACAGGTCGTGCCCTCTCCAGTCTCCTTTTGCTTATGCCTCTCTCCTTTGTCAAGCCCTCAGCCTCCTGTTACCCCCGCCCCCCCCCACACACACACAGACCATTGTTTCCAGAGGCCACTTTGATGCAGCAATATTGACTGTGTGGAGAATAGATAATAGATATCAGCTAATAGCCTGCCCATGTCTAACAAAGGGCTCTTCTCTCTTCCTACTCTTTCTCTCTCTCATCCTGCGGTTTTCTTGTCCTGTCAATGTCTCATGTGCATCCTCATCCTGTCCATTTTGCTTCTTCTCCTCTAACTTCCAACAACACACAAACATACATATGCCTCACTAAATATGAACACTGATTTATTTCCCCTCATTAATTCACAAACACACATGCAATGCTCTTTTACTGCTAAATGAACTGATATACCTTCCATTCCTGCATATTCATCAATCCAACAATGAAAACATTCAGTTCTTCATTGTTGTCGTCGTTCAGCCTCATGTCACCAGGTGCGGTCCAGCTCTGCTCATAAGGTGGAGTCATCTGATGCCAACACCCTCCGCAAAACACCAGCAATTAAACCCCATAACGTTACACATCGTAAAAACACAAAGCCAGAACAGGTGAGCATTACCCCTCCCTGTCTTGTTCTGATGCACAGATACTGCTGTGCTGTCGCTTGCTTTAATAGCCTTCCCATTTACCTCATTATCTGGTGTGATGTTCATTTGTCTGACAGTGCAAACAGAAATTAGTCAGCCCAGTTCAGAAGAGAAATTCCCCGAAGAATCTGAAGACTCAGATTCAGGCTGTCTCAGCAGTGAGACCGAGTCCACCCCCAGATCCCCCACCTGACAGGTATAAACATCATATACATACATTTAGTTACAGATATGTCTTGACCTTTGCATTGGAGATACATATCAGTTTAGAAGATTTTAGAAGGTTTTATCCCTGCTTCATGAAATTGTCCTGTTTGATAGGCCTGTTATCCGTGCGGTGACCAGACGTCCTGCTCCACAGCTGGAGGGGCTTCTTCCACCCCTTCCAGAGGAGGACCCAGACCCTGGACCCCAATGTGACACACCACCACGGGATGGGGCTTCTGTTGGTGGAGACATTGTGGATGGAGTCCCACAGCAACAGCGGATGGAAGAGGGCCATCTAGACACGCCACCTCCTAGCCCAAACAAGTATCCAGCACCTCCTGTCCAACTCGGTTGTGGCAGCCAAAGTGGTACATTAATTTTCTATTGTTCTTCAGATGGGTGTAACTACAGCTATGTCACAGCCTGGTAAAAATTTTTTTTAGACTAATTGAATCTCTCTTTTCCCTTTCCAGTCCAGCCTCCTCCAGCAGCCTCGTCCAATTGCAGCCGGTCCTCAGCGGGCACCACTGATCCAGAGGAGGCCTCGCGGATGCTGGCAGAGAAGCGCAGACAGGCCCGCCAGCAGAGGGAGGAGAAGAGGAGGGAGCAGTTTGAGAGGTGAGAGGGCACGAGGGGATGGATAGAATCAAGCGAAGAGGCAGATAAGATTGTGAAGTACAGAGTGCCAGTGCCAGAACAAAGTACTTGGCTTGATACTCTTGGTTTGGATTTTGATTGATTGCCTTTGATTGATTGATTGTTTGTGTGTGTGTGTGTGTGTGTGTGTGTGTGTGTGTGTGTGTGTGTGTGTGTTTCTTGGTGGATTGATGTGTGTAGGCAGGCACAGGAGGAGTTGGCACGTAGGCAGGCAGAGGAGAATGCACGCCTACAGGCTGAAGCCCACCTGCGATTGGAGGAGGAGAGAAAGAGGGAGGAGGACCAGCGAAAACAGATGGAGGAGAAGAAACAGAGGGAGGAGGAGCAGAAACAGATTGAGGAGGAAAATGCCCGCCGGCTGCAGAGACAAGTAAGAGGATGAGAAAACAAAATTAGTGCCTTCAATGCCAATGTAGTTTCAATTCTCATTTTTTTTTTAAAAGAGAAAGCCTCATGAATTGAAAACCAAAGTTCATGTCAAAATCTCCATTATGAAATCCAGTTTTAGAGTACAGAAGAATCAACTATACTAGATAAGACAGCGATAATAGACTCTCTGGATTCAAAGTGTAAAAACATAAAGAACCCATACTGCATCTCTTTAGCATGTAACATTACTTATGATCTACTATCACTGAGGATACATGCTAATAAGTAAGATGTTGCCCAATAGTTGATCATTACTGTCTGGAAATTCATATTTCTGGAATATATGGCAGTGTTTCCCATACATTGACTTATTTGTGGCGGCCCACCACAATATCAACATTGACCACCACACCAGGTTGTACTATTTCAATTAGATGGAATTCTTTCATTGTAGAGCTACATGTATGTGCATCTTTGTAAAGTCTCTCCTCGTTTCTCTGTCTTTCAACGAACCTACATGCATGTTTAAAGACAACATTAGCAATCCTGCAAGGCATAGAAGATGACTAGAGGGCTAAATTGTGCTTAAATCTGGTTAGCATCATAACCCTGCTGCGCTAATTTGTTAAAAACATTTGCATTCAAGTTAATTCTGCAAACCTACCACCACAAATAGAATTAAATTCTGTGGGAAACACTGTATGGCCATTGAGAACTACTCTTAATCAGGAAACAGGAGGGAGAGATAAAACCGTTCCTTATAAATCATTCAGTCTTCTTGAACACAGTTGAGATCAAGGTTGCATAATCTCCCAAAAGAGCACCTCTGTCTCCAATATGACACAATATTTTCATCTTTAGCCTAATCCTGATCGCTGTATACTTACTGCTTCATTCTGAGAACCATCCCTCAACATGTTACAGGTTTATGGTTAGAGACACACAGGGGTAGGCACAGCAGACACACAGACTAAAAGTTATTTCTTTTTTGATTCTGTCTCAGAGGGAGGAAGAGGAGGCCCGTCAGAAAGAGATGGAGCTGAAGAGACAAAGAGACCAGCATTTCCAAAAGGAAGAGGAAGCGCGCCAGGAGAGGAAAAAGGTACGACAATTTTATGGGCCTACAGGGGAAGCAGACAAAGGGGTTTACTATATATACGCACCGAAAATCATTTTTAACCTCATCATCATACGAGACCTTTCTCAGGGTTGAAGTTCTACAGTGAGGACAAGAGAACTCTTATATATAATTAGTTCATGACATGGGTCATAACAGTATGTTAAATTGGTAATGTTCTTCATGCTCCATAATTCTCCAGTAATATGAGTATTATTATATTCCACCCTCTTCATTCTATGGTTTAATGGCATGTTTTGGTCATCAGACAAGTATGTTATAAGACTGTCACTAAAATGATCATAGTTAGTACTAATAGTGTTAACTATTAGTCACAGTTCAATAGTTCAACATATTCCAAGGTTGTTTTTTTCTTTACAGTTCATATTGTAAAAAGTGGTGTTAAATGGCTACTTTTTCCTTTTCTCCTCAGCGTCTGGATGAGATCATGAAGAGAACAAGGAAAGCCGACTCTTCTGAGAGGGTAAAGGAATTTCTAGGAAGCCTGCATGAATGAGATCAAAAGCAATTCCTGTCCATATATATTTCACAACTCCTTCTTTGAACACAAAGCTCTAGGCTTTTAGCTTTGAGTCGTGCATGTTATATCATAGGACCAGCACATGCATCAGCAGGTATCCAAGATGCAATTCTTCAAGCTGCTCTGTACTGTATAGAAACCTGCACCTGCCAGCACTGCTGTGATAGAACCGCAGCCTAAAGAGAACACGGAACCCGTGGGGAACCACAGAGAGGATGTGATCCTGCTGTCTGGCCCGAGCCAGCCCAACAAGCTGGACTTGGATCCCAGAGAGGACGTGGTTCCGTCAGTGACCTTCAAAGAGCGGCGTTCCTTGTGCACCCTCACAGGGTTGGACCACATACACTCTCAGCAGAGAGCTGGTGAGTTTCACTCACATTCCTCTGCAAACTCACAAAGATTGGCCAAACTACATTTCTCTACAGAAAAGTGCTATATTTTTCACATGTCAGGAATTGTCCATTTGGAGCTTTTTCTATTGTTCCGTTTGTTATCTCAGTCAATTGCTATGATATTTGTCTATTCCTTTCAACAGAGGTCATCTGAGCACTATACACCTGGACTAGAAGAGGTCTAAGAAAACCTTTCACATTTCCACCAAGGCTGATGCAGATAGCATTAAGACCTGCACTTCAAGAGAGCACTTAAGAGATATTTCTACAATATCACTTGACAGACCTTCTGGTCAGCTTTAGAGTACTAACGTTAGTTTAGTCCTCTTGGTGGACATAACTGCCATTCACAATATTTTCCGTAGAGGCCTAGATGATAGATTGCTTTATAAGATATCCTTTCTACATTAAACATGTTATTATATTTATGTAATATGTGCTTGAAGCTGTTGTGTGTCACCGTTCAGGATTTTACTTGCAATGCTGCTACTTCTGCCTTATCAGAACTAGACGTTTTGAGTTATTTTCTTCCTCAGTGCTGGCTTAAGCTTTATCCATGACCTCACTCACTTTAAGTGAGACTCCTATCACGAGTTGCTGCTGAATCATGTCAGTCCCCAATGAGATACATTTCTCCCCAATCTATCACCAAATATAGTCTCTGTATCACTGACTGTTGTACTTGATAAGTAGGAACGTTTCTGGCAGTCCCTTATGTTATCACTAAGCTACCTTCCCAATGACATGTGCCGTGAGTTTAGTTTATGCAATACTATCTAGTATAAGGACATTGATAATGACATGGTATGTATACTGTTATGGAAAATCTTTTATGAAACAGAATAAAAACTCTTTAAAACTGAAGTGCTGTCTTTCTTTTAGCAATCCATCATGTGTGTGCCTAAATGTAAAGGGTAAAAAGAACTTTCAGGGACCCATGAAAAGTGTGTGAAGCTGTGATGTTGCACCTGAGATTCTGCTGAGTAGCAAATCTGCCAGGCCTACCATGTTAAGGCTGTTGCTTTATTAGACAGTTGAACAAAGATCAATTGGTGTTGCTGACAAAACTGTGTTGCAGAAATAGAAACATCCTATTATTATGTAGCCTAGAGCTTTCATCTTGCATTTACCATTTAAAAAAATGTATGGATTTTGAAAGTTAAGTAGGCCTAAGTTGTTAGATAAAATGTAGGCCTAGGTCTATTTCTGTAGCCTACTCCCTAAATGCAGACCTAGGCTACTGGCCATACATCGTTTTCTGTTGTAGGCTAATGAATTAAATGAAATGAAAGGTGCATTTCAACTGAACTGAAAGCCGCAATTCTGTTTCTATGTTATTGTTATTTTCATCAGAGTGACAGCCTACTGGGTTTGTTTGCCCCATGCCCAGATCCTATCCACGGCCTCCCTTTCGTTACGCCCCACCCATATTTAAATCTGGTCGAGTTGTGCTACATGCTGCCAAGATCTTACTGATGTTGTTTGAGTGAAACCATCGCAACGGCCCAACTTGGCGTTGTTATTACTGCCACATAGCTAGCTTGGTAGAAGCTAACAAGGGAAAGAGCCGAATTAACACGTCACATTCTCAGGTATGTGTTACTTACACAACGTCCAGTAACGTTATATCTGATATCTTCCGTTATCTGCGATATGTATAAACTGATATGTTTTCCTCACTAGTTAGCGGTAAGCTACTTATCCTAATTTAGCTATCCTAGCCACAGTTAGGATAGCTAATTTGAAAGACACCGGCTAGCTAGCTAGCTAACGGTGCTAACGGCACTCCTCTAGGATAGTTTGTTATCCAAGGTGGTTAACCGTAAGTTAACGTTACTGTTTGCTAAAGTAAAAACATAATACACAATGTCGTTCATGTTGTAATATGCCGTATTGATAAAGTGGAGTGTATTGAGAAACGCTAACGTTATCAGTAAAGTTGGCTAACTTGCTCTGTACTAGAGAATGTCATAAAATGTCATCCCTGTTAAACCAATAACTTAACGTACAAAGAGGGCTTCTATCTAGATATAACAGTTAGCTTTGACCAATGCAAGTGTGAAGACTAACTTTAACGTTACTCAGCCATGGACTCCTTTACCGTTATTTTCTGGGTAACAATTATGTCGACTGTAAGTGCTATGCGTAATATCGGCTCTATGTTGGGCGGTATAATTGGATTGTTACTCAGTCATAAGTTACGTGCTGTAATTAATGAGGTTGGTACCTGAAACAGGGATGATTATGTTAAAGATACGTAGTTGTTACAATCAAGTTAGCATATTGTATATTTTTAGCTAAACACGTTTACTTTACGCTTTCTTGGTACAATTTCAGGACATACTCGAAAATATCTATGGTGGTGAAGATTCTTGGATTTTGGTGCAGTATGGTTTGCCTTGTCTTTGAGAATGCCGGTTGGTAAGTGAGATTTTGGGACCTGGAATTATTTAGTGCCAAAGTATATCTGCTCAAAGCTGATGTAAGGCGTATGATCATTGCTTGATCTCTTGGCCTCTGCCTTTATGATTTACAATGTCAGTGGACCTACTGGTAGTACCCAAGAGCACCTAGACGACCACTGATTGCATCCGAAGTCATCATCATTAAACCTATGACTTTTACCTCACAACTACAACTTTCTGTGTCTAATTTCCTAAAAATCTGTTCTCAGCATTTTCTGCCCCTAAAACAGTGTAACCCTTTGGTTGAGCTTTTTGAGATATGGATCTGAGGTTCTGTCTGGCATATCTATTATGTTGCTGAAAATCGTTTTTTGTCCACTTTAGAGCTTGAGGTGAAAACTAGGATTGATGAAGTGTTCAGGAGATATGATGTGGTTCCTGTGGTGAGGAAGAAGGTGAAAAAGAAACCCGATGAGCTTCAGGAAAATATTGTGGTATGCTTTTATTTTGTTAAGATTGTAAAAATAATGTTCTGTATATATTCCCAACCTTCTACCATAGAGTCATAGATCAGTATACATCCAGAAAATATGTAGCTTAATCACCTTTAACAAGCCTCCATGAGCATGACTGTTTTGGTTGATGGATTCCCTCGCTTTCTTTACCTCTCAGCTTGAAACTTTTAAGAAAAACCTTGACTTGACCAAAGGCACAGAGGACCATGAGACCATCCTCCATAACACCTACGACCCAGCACAGGGCAGCCCTCGCTTCACCAAAAACAAACGCCGGGAATGGGAGGTGACCGAGAAGGCCAACGTCAACGGCGGCGCACCCAACCAGTCTCTCCTCACCAGAGTCAAGAAGAAGAACAAGAGAAACTTGCCAGTGCCTCCCAGCCATGATGTAGCCAGGGTCAGCGACCACGATGATTGGAGCGCCAACAGGTCAGAGGTCAGTCCAGTTCAGGAGTATGACGAGGGTGGTAGAGGGAAAGGCAAACGGGGGAAGAAAGGGAGGACCAAAGGAGGAGAAGACGAGGAGGAGGCAAGAGGAGGGGTGGATGCCGACGATGACCTCCTGCAGGAGTACCAGCAGCAGCTGGAGGAGCTCGGAGGAGCAGCCGGCCCCAGCTTCAGCGCCAGAGCAGGTGTGCTGAACAACGAGGTGGGCAAGAAGAGGAAGAAGAAGAAGCAACTCAAGTCCACAGAGGGAGAGATAAGGTAAGGCTTCACTGAAAAAAAAAGGATGCTTCCTTGTGTAGAAGGGGGACTGTCACAAAGGGAGAGGCCAGTCACCCCTACCCGGCCTTGAGCCTAGGTGTCTGGGATAAAAACCCTTTGGCCTGCAGCAATGCCAAAGATCAGTCACAGTGTTTGGTTCGAGGCTGGGTGGAGAGGCTACTCTCTCCCTTTGCTACAGAGAGGGACCATGCTCACTGTTATTCCTCTGTGTTCTGCAACACTTGACTGAAGTTATTAATTTTACTCTTGAGTAACTGAGTACCACTGATATCGTTGTGCAATGCTATTATAATTACATAGCGACATAAATCAGGTGTGGAACAGGGAGAGCGGTGGGAATATGGAGCACAGCAGTTTATTGTGGGGCATATATGTTGTGAATCCTAAGTAGTGACATCAGCATTGTTTAGTAAATTTGGGTTTTATAAGGTATTAATTTCCCTTAAAGGAAAAAGACGCAGCAGTTTTCCACTTTTTGATGTAGGCTTATATTTTTCTGAGCAACTATTTGGTTTTCAAATTATACAGTGATGTGGGACAGAGGACAGATAAACACCTGACATGCCCTCCTTTGTTTCACTGTGACTGAGCAGCAGACCTTTGATAAACCGAATGCTGTACAATTGTAGAATATTGTGCAGAAAGTTGCACTAACACACGTCTGATTCTCCTGAAAACAGTGCCCTTCAGGAGGATGCCCAGGAGAAGAGGAGGTCTGGGCAGTTGGACCAGGAGGAGGTTACAGAGGCTGACATAGAATCACTCAAGTCCAAAGGCAAGAAAAAGAAGAAGAAAAAGGAAGGTAAATTATATTGGGAAGATGCGTAGAGAACAAATAAATGCTCTGCTGTTCCAAGGGAGTGAAGTCACATGTTGAGCATAAGAGAGAGAGAGAGAGAGAGACACAGCAGTAGCAAAAGCATCTGATTCCTCATGAAGTCCCCTTGACATGCAGCAGAGTTATGTAGCAGTCCTCACCTCTCTGTCCATAGAGACTTACTGCGTAACTGAAGAGGTCCTGTGTCACACCGCTTGTCTTTATGTTTTAGTCTTCCTGTCTTGATGAGAGTGACAGACTGAGATTTCTTTCCTCTCTTGGCAGTACTGACCGAAGAGAGCCAGACAGAGATCGATCTCCCTTCGCGTCCCATGTTTGATGACAGCCTGGTTTTGGGAGTCTATATCCATCGTTCTGACCGGCTGAAGACAGACCTGCTGGTGTCTCATCCCATGGTTAAGGTCCATGTGGTGGACGACAGAACATTCCAGTATGTGAAGAAGGAGGATGCGTAAGTCTCTTTGTTCTGTGATTTTGAGTGGTGGCACTGTTAATAAATAATCTAAGCAAAACTCATTTGCTGGAATAATCCAATGGCACTGACTTTTGTGTATAAGCACTGAGAAATACTATTTGTAGCTTTTATCTGAACATAATACAGGTGCATCTCAAAAAATGTGAATATCGTGGGAAAGTCCATTGCCCTAACAAGACTGAGAGATTAAAGGCTCAGGAAACCATAACTGGTGTTTTGTCTTAATTTGCTGATTAGAGCTCTTCTCAGGTCGACATTTCTGTATTATAAATTCTTAGTTTGTAATATTTTGAGATTCTGGATTTTTGATTTCCATGAGCTGTAAACCATAATAATCAAGGTTAGAATAATCAATATTAAAACAAAAAAAAGGCTTGAAATATTTCACTATGTGTAATGAATCTAGATTATATGACAGTTTTACTTTTTGGAATAAATTACAGAAACTTTTGAACTTTTCCATGATATTCAATTTTTTTGAGATGCTCCGACCTGTATGTCGTTACTATTATTGTTGTCATGGTTGCTTGGATTTAAGATTCACTTTACTACAAGTATTACTGTCTGCTTTTTTCCGTTCTTTTGGGTGATACGCAAGAAACATTTTAGCCTGTAACAAAATGTTTGCTGTGCATCACTCCCAGGGCGAAGAGAGGCTAAAAAGAATCCACATTAGATTGCAGACACTTTCTTGTTTGTAGATAGGGTTATCATAAAGGCATTATCTTTATATACCGGTCAACTACAGTGCACTAGTGCACTCATGTACTGTAATGTGGTCAAATCTGTGATGTTTCTTCGTCCCATGTGTTTCCCCTCTCCCCTCTCCACAGTAACCGGCCAGTCTCCTCCTTCTATGAGCGTGACAGTGTGGACCACATCCTGCCCATCATGACTCAGCCCTTCGACTTTAAGAAGCGCAAGTCCACCGTGCCAGAGTGGGAGGAACAGATCATCTTCAATGAGCGCTTCGGCTACCTCTTGCAAGAAGAGTACAACGCACCAAGGGTCATTCTGTTTTTCGAGGTGAGTTTGAAATCCCTTGAGGTGAATAGCTCATGGCTATTAACTGAGGATTGACAGTCAAAAATTGTTCTGTAATCTGTAACCATCAATTGATTGATCAATCTATCAATTAATCACACAGTTTCTTTTGTCATTGGTCAGGAAGTGATTAAGCAGATATTCCCAAGTCAGTAATTCATACCAGAAGAGTCACTGGAAGGGAATGGAATATATCATTTTTTTGCAGATGAAGCGTGTATTCCCCTGTGATAGTCTGTCACCTATGTTTTTAGATCCTGGATTTCATGAGCATGGAAGAAGCGAGAACTCATGCCAACGCTGATCGGCATGAACGAGGGTTCAGAAAAATAGCTTGGGCCTTTCTGAAGGTAATTATCACTATGCCTTTTTATGATACGTACATTTATCCATAAGTACATGTGATACAAGTGACCAGCATTTTCATTGGTGGATTCCACTGAACTTCCTGTTCTCCTCCAGCTGGTAGGAACCAATGGAGTGCTGAACACTGACAGCAGGCTGAGACTGCAGCTCTACAGCGTGCCCCCCAGGGCCAAGAAGATGCCCAACACCATCGAAGTGGTGGAGTGGTGGAGGAAGTTCCCCAGGACCAGATACGCGTCCACCCTCTACATCACCATCAAGGGCCTCAAGCTCCCTGACCATGTACGTAATGCAGAGTTTTGAGAAATTGAGAAATGGACATTATATGCATAGACAAACTCTGCAGAATGCCTCTGAACTCAGTGGGATAAATCGATTGTGTGTGTGTGTGTGTGTGTGTGTGTGTGTGTGTGTGTGTGTGTGTGTTATACCACAGGTGGACCCCAGCATCCGCTCCATGATGGCCCTACAGCAGGAGCGGGGCAGCACCTCTTACAGTGAGTTGCAGAATGAGATCACAAGGCGAACTAATGACAGGCTGCTGGACAGCAAACACAACATTATCAAGTGGAATCGCCTGCCTGGACAGGTATTGTATCATCTCAAGCATTACAGCTGCATTCCTGTACTGAAATCTCAATCCCTATTTTATGAACTGATTTCACATGCAGGGTGAGGGATGTACATTTAATTTTTGTAGAATGATAATGGCAACAGTAAAGTTTGACTACTTCCTTAACTGGAGAAGCTGAATTCACTTGCATTTGTAAAGTACATGAAGTTCTGTTGCCTATAGTTTGGGGGTGAGAGGTCAGCACACATGAGATTTCTATCAACCCCTACAATTCTTATAGATTTCTATTGTAGTTGTGGTGTTCTTGTTCTGAGTGTGCGTGGTGCTCGTGCAGGTGTGCCGGATCCCCAACAAGCCCATGCTGGCGTTCCGAGGGGGGCAGATGGGCTGTTTCACGCTGCGCTTCTCCCACCACGGCCTCATGCTGGCGGCCGCCTGCGCTGACCGAGATGCCTTCCCCGTCATAGGTGAGGAGGACACTAGGGTGTAGTTTCCTCAGGTGCACAAGGAAAGCAGCTTTTATGCTATTTTTGGAGTGCAAACATTAGGGCTGTAAACAGTCCTGAGCCCATGCTGTTTTCAGTAATGAGGAGCCAGTTTTAAAAGTGTCATATTGTTTGTGCTTAATTTTTTTCTAAATTGCTGTTGATTAGGATGACTAATCAACATTGTTATGTGTGTTTTTCAGTCTATGAAATTCCTTCTGGCAAAGTGCTGACTTCCTTTAATGGCCACTTGAGCCTTGTGTATGATCTGTGGTGGTCTAAAGATGACTGCTATCTGCTGTCTACATCATCTGACGGAACAGTGAGGTATGGTACTGATAATATCTACTCAAAGATTATTTACATTACAGTACAGTGATGCAAAACACTGTCTGAGTAAAGAGTGCTTAAAGCCAGATTAATGGCCCACAGACAGTGCGGGCAGCCCTTGTTGTTTACCTGTTGTGATCATGCTCTGCTGTAAACATGACCTTCTTTAGGGGTCATGACCTGGCTCAGCTTGAGCTGAGCCAATCAGCAGCACCCTCTCCCTTATCCTCAGCCAATCGCCTGTCTCTGTTTCAGGATATGGGATGTAGAGAGGCTCCAGAATGTGGCTCAGAAGATCTTGCCCCATCCTTGCTTCCTCTACTGCGCCCAGTTCCACCCCTCCGCACAGCACCTGGTGGTGACCGGTGGCTTTGACTGCCTGCTCAGGGTTTGGGACGTGGACGTCCACGATGTCAACGGCCATCTCCTGAAGGAGTGTGAGGGCCACATTGCCTTTGTCAATGCCCTGTGTTTTGACCAAGAAGGTACAGGGTTGCTAAATGCTTTTCCTGTCAGCCTGTTGTATTATGTTGCCCAATGGCTTTGTGTGTGTGTGTGTGTTCTGTCTATATTGAACTTACCATTTGCTCAGCAGTCTTTGTTTACAGATGCGAAACGGCTTGTAAGGCTAACAAAGTAATGCTAATGTAAGATAGCTAACTCTGACACATTAGCTTTTTTTGTTTTGTAAAGCTAAATGTGCAGATGTGTCCACAGGAAAACAATAACAAAAAAAGGCTTGGCAAGGCAAGGACGCATTATATGATTGATAACTTTGGATGTTTCAGGGGGGCGAATGTTTTCTGGGGACAATGCAGGCGTCATCATAGAGTGGAATGTAACCGTGGGTGACGCATCCAGCCAGAATCCAACTCGCTTCTGGAAGATTGAGAGGGTGAGTCTGTTTCTATTGAAACAGCTTCTACTGTGATTGAGTGGCATGCGCTTTTGTCATTGGGGATGTCACTGTTTTAGATTTCAATCAGAAGCCTCTGTGGTTACTGTAGGTACAAAGGGTTTGGGCAAAGTTAATTATGATGGATAGTGCTAAGGTGTGTGTGTAGTAGCTACACATGGTCAACACTTGCTCTGGTCCAGTGATGATGCAATGTTGTCTTTCTGTTCTAGGAGATAAAAGAGCCTGATCTGGAAGGAGTTCCCATCAACTGTTTGGAAGTGCATCCCAATGGGCGCCGCCTTCTGATTCAAGCCAAAGACAGCACCATCCGCGTTATGGATTTGAGATTGTATGTATAGATTTGTGCCACACATAATTCATTTAGGCTATCAGGCTTGTCTCTCCAGATGTCTATTTTATTCATTCATTCATTCATTCATTCATTCATTCATTCATTCATTCGTTCATTCATTCGTTCATTCATTTCTCTACATGTAAAGAATTCATAATACAATCTCTTGCTCGAAAATGTATCCTCATTTGCTGCTGAATGACCGTGATCACTATATGTGAGATTAGACTGGGTCATTTCCACCAAACCTAATTTAGCCACATAACCTAATTTATCGTCTGCAAGCCTGTTAAATGCTATGGCTGGACCCGATGAATGTAGCTAGTGTAAATTACTTCATGCCTTGTGCTTGTCAGACTGGCTGTGAAGAAGTTCACTGGTGCCTCAAACTACCGGGAGAGGATCCAGAGCACCCTGACGCCCTGTGGCAGCTTCATCTTCTCCGGGAGCGAGGACGGCCTGGCCTACGTGTGGAACGCTGAGACCGGTGAGCTGGGCAGACCAAGCAGAACTCAATACTTAATACCCCACAGTACTCAATACACACAGCATTTATTGGTACACAACGGAGTACAAAGAGAACACACACCTGCACTATGCTATGTTAAATGCTATGCCTGCACTATGCTATGTTATATTACTGTATGTTATTCCTGCATTATCTTATGCTAGTTTTTTTTAAACGTTGAGTTATACACTACAGTTACTTTTGTATGTTCTGCTTGCAGTTTATTAAACTAGTGATGTGCTGTGTTTATTATTGTGTTCATCCTTTATATACAGTATTTTGTGTTCATACTATTAACCAGTCATACAGGAGCAGGTGTCACTGAATCAGACATGAAGTATGTAAACAGTTGTTGTGTGTGTGTGTGTGTGTAGGGGATCAAGTGGCGGTGTACTCCGAGCTGTGTTACCCCACTGCTTTGAGGACTGCTGCTTTTCACCCTTTTGAGAACATGGTGGCCTTCTGTGCTTATGGCCAAAGCCAGCCCATCCACCTGTACCTTTATGACCATAAAGGTAAGAGCTACACACACAATACCTCCCACCCACTCCTACCTGTACATGCTGAGTATGTAGCACACAGGACACATTACATACAGTATACTACTGTACAAGCATAGGTGCACAACCAATACATGGCAATTTGAACAGTTTTAGAGTGTAAAGCCAAACTGCATAGCATAACTTTACTCACAACTCAGTTTAGCTTTAGTGCATGTAACTTTTTTATTTAGGTGCACCCAAATTTTCCGTCGCACCGCCTTTAACGCCACAATTTCAAGGTTACCCTTTTATCACTCTTCAAATACAGTACATTCCGTGTCTGAGCTGTTGTTAGAACATGAACCGGGAATGACAGTATTGATTTGATTTGGGGGGGCCCCCACCACCTTGACGCCATCCGGAATATTGAATATTGTGTGATGATTCACATCAGTGACAATCCTAGACTCGACCCTCCACACACACACACACACATACACGGTCTTATGTCATAGGTTTCTATTTCATATTTTGGAATTCATAAACTTTATAGATTTTGTTAATTCATAGTATTTTATGATCTGCATAATTACTAATAGCTAAAATATTTAGTAATTTGAGTACTTAAAATTGAATTTTGAATTATTACACTTGTCTTTAATGTCATTTCAGTGGTGGTGTGTAGGTCACTTTAAGAAGAACGTGAACGTAATTATCTTTCATTCTCATCATGGCTCATAGGCTCATAGGCTAGAGAAAAATAGTTGCGCATAATCCAAGGATATATGGATGCAATGCTTTATGTTATGTCATTAGATAAAATAAATGTTCAAAAAACTACCAAGTCAAATAAAATATTTCTGGGATCATAGAAGAGATAAGTGTCTTGCAATCTTCATTTCCATGATTTTGGTGAGCACTACACGAATGACAGACATGACGCGTGAGCTAACGGGATAGCTACCTTGAAGGAATTCTCTCCAGATAGATGTAAAAGTTTGCCGATAGGTTGCGTAGCTTATTTTGGAAATGTTATTAAACCCAACAGTAGATGAACTAAATTACATAGCTTAGGTAAGTTAGCAACAAAAACTTGGCTATGGGAAGCACTAGAAGCATGCTTTGCACACACTGACTTGAAATAGGTATCTTACTGCAAGACAACACTGTCATTCTTAAAAGTATCTATACTAATAAAATTAGGTATTGTGACGTTTCTAATTTCAGGGTATTGCGATACTTTTGAAGTATTGGTGCACTATGCAGCACTAGTGAAAGGAGAACAAACACTTAAATCGTGGAGAGACAGCAGATGCGAGGAATGTCTAGGCCCCTCACCCCTCACGTTAGGTGCACCAGGGCGACCCAGGAAAAATTTTAGTCGCACCCTTAAAAAATGTTGTCGCATGTGCCGCACTCTAGAGCCATGATGTGATGTGAAATAGAGCATAGCGTTAGTTCAGGCAGGCCACGGAGTCACGCCCGGCAACTTGGCTAACTGCTCAGCTGACTACCCAGCTGATTGATCAGCTGATTACTCCCTCTTATGTTGGTGGACATCATTTAGGGCGCCCCTTTTTAAGCTGCTGTAGCCTGCCTACTCTTGCTGCTTTCCCTGCAATCTTTTTTGCAACCCACCTCCACCCCATCTCCTCCTCATACATCTGACTTATCAATGTCTAGTTGTTGACATTGATGTCTGGTCTGTTCTGTACCCTATGGGGGGTTTATCTTGCTGCTCTCTCTGCTTTAGGCTTTTCAAGTTTGCACGTGGAAGGGCAGGGGGCTCCCAGAACAGAGCCATACCGCCAAATTAAACATTATGCATTACAAATAGTAATTAACTATCTGGACAAAGTGGTCCTGACTGAAGTGCAGTTTTGCCAAGTATAATGTTGTGAATTGTGATGCTTTGGTGCCAAGGTTGTTATGGCGTCAGAATCTTTTGTTTGTTTGGTGGTTTTGTGCAGTGGCCCTGTTGGAGGTGGAGAGCATGAAGGCCCTGACCAGAACGGGTACGACGGACACACAAACCCCGGTGACTTTCCAGGACCCCAACGTGTCGGCCATGGACCGCTTTGCCAGTGCCGCACGAGTATCTCTGAAACTGCAGCGCCTCCAAGCGCAACTGGACTCTGTGCGGGTATGACTGTGTCAGCTCTATTTATAACTAAGTGTTATTATGATTACCCCACTGAAAGTCATAGTTATTATAATTGTTCATAATTGTAAAAATCTCACTGTTTTCTCATCTCATCAATTTATTCTAGGAGCCATATCGAAACACAACCGGAGCAGACTTTGGCTATAATCAAGGTATTGAAGACATTTGAGCATATTAAAGCATAACATCCAAAGTCAGGGACAATGCGTATCTCAAGCAAGAATATGTTAAGTGATTTGCACAGTTGGGTCCAGTTAAAAATCAAAAGCATGATATTGAAGGAAATTATAAAAATGTTTATCCTCTGTTATCTTCAGTTATTATTCATCTTTTCTCATGTTTGCTCATTTTGTTCCTGCAGGAGGGCTGTCCTACATAGGAAGAAGTCACACCCAAGAGGCAGGTGTCACCATCACCGTGTTCCTTTCAAATGCTGCAGCTTGTACAATGGAAAGTCAGATCATAGGACTTCAAAGGCCATCTGTTGTATCCCTCCTCTCTTTTGGACAGAGTGGTTTCTTGTGAAAAATGCCTTTAAAATGCTTTGAAACACCCTAAAGGGTTTTTTGTAAAGAAAAAGCCCTTTATAAGCTTTTTTCCTCAATATTCCCTGAAGAAAAAATATTGGACTGTTCGTGTTTTTCGACCAAAAAAAAAAAAAAATTCTGAACAGGTTCCACTCAGAATTCTTTGAACTTTGGTGGTATCTAGTTCAATATTTAGAGCGTATCTGGGGTGTGAAACAGAACGTACAGGAGCAAGTGTCACTGAATCAGACATGAAGTATGTAAACAGTTGTTGTTGTGTGTGTGTGTGTGTGTGTTGGGTACCTGAGTTCTCTCTGTCTCCCACTCTGTGCTGCAGGTGGGTCTGAGTGCATCCCTGCCTCCTCCTGCTCTCCTCTCTCCTCACTCCCAGCTGCACATCTCTGCCCCACTGGCAGCTCAACTGCTCCCACAGGCAGCTGGTGCCACTCAAGGCCGTATGTTCCACTGACTGGTCTCACACACACACACACACACACACACACACATACAAACACACACATAAGCCTGTGTGTGTATTTGTTTGAGATAGGAGATGGTAGACAACATCTCACTTCCTCACTCGGTCTTTTATGCTGCTTGCAGGAGGGTTCAGTCCAGTGGGCCAGTCTCGGAGACTCAGCCCTTCCCTGATGCACATGAAGGTGAGTTTAACATCTCAGCCCATCTGAATGCAATGCTTTAAATGAGACTCCTGAATGCATGCAGTCGGTGTTGTACAATGTTAGTGTTCAAAAACGATTTTTTTGTTTCTTAGGGGAGCACTGGGTTTCCTGATTCATCAAATGTGTCGGTAGACGCAGATGTGCCTGTCCATCAAACGGTTTGTCTTCCATCTACTCTGTAATTTGGTACCTCAGTTCAGTTTAACCACATGCTGCTGCTGCTGCTGTGTGTAGACCATGATCCTCCCCTCATAGAGCACTGCTCCTCTCTGTCCCCCTCTGTAGGTCGTGTCGCTGTACGACTACACGGCCAACCGCTCCGATGAGCTAACAGTGCGGCGGGGCGATGTCATCAACGTGCTGTACAAAGACAACGACAGCTGGTGGTTTGGCCAGCTGGCCAGCGGGCAGCAGGGTTACTTCCCCGCCACCTATGTGGTGGACGAGAGTGAGTCCTTGCCACTGGTGCAATATTCAGTGGAGACAACTGAATAACACTCTGTACACTGTATTCAGTGGTTAAATGATTGTGTAACTCAAATTACTGGGGATAAACCTCTGGTTGTGTCTTCTCTCTTCTGCACCTCCCTCTCTGTCTCTTTCCTCTCCTCCTCCCAGAGAGTTTTGATGAGGAGATGTCACAGGCCATTAATGCAGAGCCCATGTTTCAGCAGGAGGGGGCGCTGTCAGAGAGAGCAACACCTACGAGGGTAAAGCACACTACACCCAACTGTGACTGAGTCACTGCAGTTGGTTTTGACACCCTGAACTGTAGGATAATTTGTCTTGCACATTTGTGCTGTTTGACAATTATCAGTGTACGTAATATTTGTTTTGCAGCATAATAGAAATGGCCATGAAGTTACATGGGGGTAACATTGGCTATCTTTGAGTTGATGGCCTAGATGGCTTCACTCCAGCATGTGATGGCAAGGTCCACTGCATTAATGTTAATGTGTCTCGTTTCACCATCTTCTCTGCAGATGATGGCAGCCATCAGTGGCTCCGGTGAGCTGAAGATCCTGTCTGAGCAGGACACGGAGCCTGAGCAATCCACAAGCAGGTGAGTCTGCATGAATCGCCACTGGTGTGTTCGTCTAATCATGGTCTGTAAAGGTGTTGTAAATCAGTCTGAGTCTAGAGGGTGTAAGATAGCGATTTTTGGATCATGTGCCAGACCACACTTTCTGCCAAACTCCTGGGCGCAAGATTTCATAAAAGTGGAGCGCATGCCGCAAAATCCACCACTGGCTGGGTGTAAGATATGAATAAGCTTTGCGTTGCGCTTTGCGGCCCAAGAGCCCAAGATGTTTTTATGAGTCTGTTTTGATCAGGTCACATCTGATCTTTCTGTGTTGGGGAGAATTGGACATTTTTGTGTGAAATGTGTAAAAAGACTATTTATAGATGTGATTCTGTTCAAGATACGGTGTTGATACATCTGGCTTTACATATAGCATTTGCTTGCTTTTCCTTGCAGAATTAAAGGCAAGAAGATGAAGAAGAAGGTGAAAAGGCGAGAGGCCATCACAGCCTCCTCCGATTCTGAGGGTCCTCGGACAGGAAGCCATAGGAGGAGGCCCCTCCCCCCACTAGGGAAGGCCAATGAGGCTTTTGAACCAGAGCCCAACACACAGAGACTGGGATAGAATAAGGTGACAAGTGAGGATGGCGCTTGTTTCACACTATACTTTCAAAAACATATCCTCCCTCTCAGGACACTATACAAAACTGAATGCAATATTTTTTATATTATATGCTGCAGCTTTTTTTCTGAAGCATTGAAGCTTGTAGTCATTGCACACTACTATGAATTGTAGGTAAACATTGTTTTTTTTAAAAAAAAAAAAGTTATATTGTAATTGGAGCTTTGTTTACAAACCTGCAGTAATAAGCAGGTTTTAAGATGGAAGAAAGATATTGTGACACTTAAAAGTAAATGTCATACAAGAAAGAACAGCTAAAAGGAAGCAGTTAACGGTACTACAGGTTCCTCAGAAACACTAGCAGTCTACAGCGGGGTGAGGGCACTGTCCGTCCTCTGGGTGGCGCTGTTTAATATATGGTTGAGGGTCATCATATCACATTACATCATTTCAACCAAAGGGCAGGGTGTGCTTACTTGCGGGTTTGGCCAATTTAAATTGAATGTATTTTTGTACCCAATTAAGATTTTATGAGTAGTGTTGCCAAGAGATGCTTTATTCTTGCATACATGATTTCATAGGTTGTGTTTTTGTAAGTGTCTGTGCCAGTGTTCAATACTATGTATATGTGAATACATATAATTTCTTTAAAACTATGTTTATGGTCTACCATGATAACGTGCACAAAATATGTGTAGTTTTGTTTTATCATTCAGTCACAGAGTTTACACTAAAGCTTTTTAAGTAATGTCTGGCTGGTCTATCACTCATCCTGGTTTGAAGATGCGTTAGCTTCATATAGATTTATCATTGCATTCAGATGGGTAAAGCTCACAATTGAGCCATCACAAATCGAAGCCATAACATATGCTCAATATTACAAAATAAACCACATACAGTAGTTGCCCCCATCTGTATATAATTGATCTAATATAAAGATGACCTGAAAATGGAAGCTGAGAAATAATGTGGAAAATACAAGAGAAAAGAAAATCACAAAGGAAAGAAAAAAATCGAGCCATAAATCGATTCATTTTTACAGACTGTTCTCAGACTCAAACACAAGAAATGTAAAAAATAAAAACAAAATTACAACAAGAAGTAAACATTATTATTTATATTAGATATGACATAATTTAGAGCCTCTTGGATTAAATAGCATCATATTGATATGGTGCAAAGTTTACATAGGTACTGTAGCTCCGCTCAGCTCAGCTGCTCCTATAGGCACTATGAAATTCCAAGAGCAGGACCTCCCTGATGTGAACGGACATTTAGAGCCGGTCATGAGGGATGAGGGGAAGAAAGGAGAGGCGTTCGGTCATCAGGTGGGGTCTCTGTGGCCCTGATAGACCTGATGGATGAGAAAAAATGTATCCGTTTAGCTTTACATGTTTAATGACGGGGGCAGGCATAGCCTACTGGTTCGGGCTTGTAACTGAAGGGTGGCCGGTTCAATCCCCGACCAGTAGGAATGGCTGAAGTGCCTTTGAGAAAGGCACCTAACCCCTCACTGCTCCCCGAGCGCCGCTGTAGCAAGGCAACTCACTGCTCCGGGTTATGTAATAGGTAATGTGTGCTTCACCTCACTGTTTGTTCACTGTGTGCTCTGTGTGTTCACTAATTCACGGATGGGATAAATGCAGAGACCAAATTCCTTGTATACGCCAGTATACTTGTCCTAGAGACCTGATTTACAACTGATTACAGACCTAGACCATCACCAACCACAGCCTCTCTACAAACTCATGTCAGCTCACTTCATGTATGCAATGTATTACTGCAGTAGTCACCACCCCCCAGAGTTTTCTAATTGGCATGATGCTGATCATTTGTCACACGTGAGTTGTGGTATTTTAAAGCAGAACTAAAGAAGATTACGGTTGAGAATAATAAAACAACAAACTAATAATAAACAAACTAAATATGCATCTTTTGCAACAAAGCATGAACACAACTCTGATACAATATAGAGGGAATGCACCGCGACAGCAGTCTGTATAAAGAGATCTCTGAATTACAGCGTGTCTGGGGCTATGATATTTTAAAAATATTCTGGACTTGAAAATAATTGTATGTGTCTTTCAGCATTTGCAATCAGGCATCAGGCTTTGAATGCAGTTAAATATTTTTATATAATTTAAATCATGATTTATCATACATGTCTGCTTAACCACCTATTTTTTTTATCAATAATTTGCTTATACGTTTTACTGTGAGCATCTGCAGTCAACGATTAATTGCCTACAGAAATGCAGGCATGTTCTTTTGCATTTGTCAAAATGCTCTTAAAACATTACCTAAATTGGTCAACGTAAACAGGTCACATGAGGTAGGACTGTACGGTCACTGTATCTGACAGCTGACTGATCATGTGAGTTGTGGAAGGAAGTGTCATACCTCTTTTTATGGAGCTCATAGAGTGAGTAGATGCCCAGAAGGGTGGCCTGCAGAAAGAAACACAAAAGCTCAGTGAGCTTTTTGACACCCACACATGTTGTTTTGTGTGATGTTTGATGGTGAGACGTGATGAGATGATGCTGAAACTTACTGCTAAGAAGGCAAGTCCACCTTGACTAGCTGAAGCATATTCAAAATTTGACCTTTGTGTGATGTAGCTGCCTAGTGTTGGTCCCACAAACATTCTGAGATCCACAGACAAAGATAAATTAGTACCATATGACATATAAAGTGTTCCTAGAACAGATGTGATTTAACCTTTAGATAACATTATCAGTGCTAACTTATAACTTCCATTCAGATAACCTCAGTGGGTTAACCAGGTTTAACTACTGGGTGCTTTGGTTCCCTTGCATCAGATGACCTAAGTTATTGTAACAAGGACGTACCCACATGACCAGACTGCAGAGAAGAGTCCTGACACTAGTCCTAGTGTGCTGAGTCCCTCCTCAAAGCCATTCTCGCTGTCATACAAACACAACAGAAGCCGCTGCTATACATAGATCATCAATGTTAGTGTTAATGGTTAGTCATATGAACGCATGCCTATTGGTACTGGTCGGTTATGTATAGAGCTAGTGTTAAAAGGATGAATGGAGATTGATAAGGGTTGATTAATGGGCTGACAGACTTACTGTGCACATATGAGCATCTCCGCAAAGGTGGGGATGGCGGTCATGCACAGAGAAAAACCAATGACAACCAGCATCAAAACAGTCAGCCAGAGTTGACTGTTGGGAGAGGAAAACATTTTTACTGCCCAGCAGATCAGATTTGATTCGGCAATTGGCTAAGTAACTCGGTTAGATTGGGGAAAATATGGAGTCAGCGGTAATTTCCTCAAAACAAGCCTATATGTAAGTAGTATAGCTTACCATAAAGTAAGAAAATGCTTTGATGGTCGACAGTAAGAACCTTCTGTTTCAAGGAATTGACTTTACACCCAAACTCACCTACTGACCCCAATGACTGGGATTGGTCCCAGTAGACCGAAACCTACTGCTGTTGCCATTCCTCCCATCACCATCATCCATTTCCGTGCAGACTGGAACCAAGTACAATACAATGTAACATGTAACACCTTTAATCTTAAATTATATAATATATTCTCTCTGAAAAATGTACAACAGTCAATACAAACAGCATAAAAAAATCAGCTCCTTCATAGTCCCTACCCCTCTCCATACAAACAGCACCAAACATCAGTTGAAAAGCATATAGTCAAAAAGCAGAAGATGAGTTTGTATATGTAACACAGTCATATTAAGAGGATAAAGCATGCAGTATGGAGAATAAATGTTATATTTTGTAAAAAGGTTACAAATCCTCCCCATCATCTATCAAAAGTAATGGGTTTTTTTTTACTGAAATTAAATATAATCTTTTCTGAAGGTAAGTATGATGAAAGCTCTTTAAGCATTTACCTCTAATCTAGCCTGTGCCCTAAATTCCTGTTACCTATTAAGCATTTTCAATACGGGGTCTGTGTTCTATGCTTTAGTGCTCTCTAACCATCTACTAGTCCCTCTATTCACTCACATACATCATACATACAGTACTCTGCTTGCAATAGTAAGTCCCTTCACCATACTTGCAGTGCACTGCCCCCCCCCCCCCCTACATACACAGCACATTATTTCATTTCATCAGGAAGCTTCTCCAACACACATCCCCAACATACTTACAGCACACTACCCCCCTTCTTCTCGTTCAGCCATCAGCACAGCACGCTATTATAAGAGCAGTGATGTCAACGGCTGTGTAGGTGGAAGAGTTGGAGTTGCTATAGTTACCGGGTACTTATCACTGAACATGCCAAAGATGGGAGAGGCAGCACCATAAGGGAGAGAGAGACCAATCATCAACAGCCCCACTGAGCCAGGAGACATCGAAAACTAAAAACACACGCAAACACATATTCACCACCATTTTACACACATGGTCAAATGTTACAGTGCCTTCAAACTCATCATGACTCCCTCAGCTCAGTATCACACACAACAACTCTACTGTATACCAGGGGCGCCGCTAGGTTTGTATTCCATAGTAGGCTACGCACCAAACTCTCACTGCTGTCAGTATCAGCATCACTGCTAAGAACAGTAGGCCTACGCCTTTTAACGTTACGGTTAAACACCTGAAAAATATTAAGCTGCTGCTGTTGTTTTCTTTTCATGACTGATTGATTTAGGCTATTATGAATGAATGAAACGTTGTGTTTTTAAGCGCCAGAATTGACCCATCCAAAGCCACACCCGAAAACCGCCACAGGTCAAACGTTATCATGTCATGACAATGCTACGTTTTCAAATTTTATAGTCTTCCATGCATGCACACCATATTCCGGTTTTATTCGGAATAATGGCAATATTCAGATTGCACATGAGTCAATAAATATAGGCTAGTTGTCACACAAGTTTTTTTTTTTTTTTTTTTTTTTGTAGGCTATAAGTCTGCCTGCAACAACAGCGGCGCTCGGGGAGCAGTGAGTGGTTAGGTGCCTTGCTCAAGGGCACTTCAGCCGTGCCTACTGGTCAGGGTTCGAACCGGAAACCCTCCGGTTACAAGTCCGAAGCACTAACCAGTAGGCCACGGCTGCCCTCAAAGTTGTAGACTAATATTGAACGATTTCACAAATAAAGCCGTGAAAAAATGTTGCGTACAGGATTACGCCTGCCGGCGCCACTGCTGTATACCACACACACACACACACACATCACGGCAGGTCAATCAAGTACAGCGTTAGTAGGCCTGTAAGATTGAAGGTTTGTTACCAGCAGTTTACACAGATTGACATAATATACAAACATCAGCATAACCCAATGCCATTAACACCGCACAGGTTGTCCCCTGACCTTATTGATAGCAAATAATGACAGAGTAGCATCCAGGAAGCCGAGACCAGAGCTGAGGGTGAGAACCACGAAGCAGATGATGGGGATCTTCGGGATGGTGCACAGCCTGAAGAAGGAGTCCCTGGATGGATCTGCATCTGAGAGGGTAATTCTCATGTCAGCTTGCTCTTCATCAGGGCCACAAATGACCTGAGCATGGAACCTAAGCTTGACTCTGCATGCATGATAATCTGTACAATGCAGGATTGATTAGAACTGTAGGTGTGGAAGTGTACCTTGACTGGGTAGGAGCCAGATGTTGAATGGAACCATCAGGAATAGCAGACCTCCCAGCACTATGAATGGGATTTCATAACCAAATGCCTGATACAGCCATCCACCTATCGGGGGTCCCAGGATGAGACCAAGGCCAGTGAATATTTCCATGCAACCCTGGAAAAATGGAATAGGTTTTAGGAAATATACACTATCTCAAAAACATCTCCTGGGACATAGGTCAGAAATACCAGAATGACTCAACTCACCAGGACAGTAGCTATATTGTTGGGGAATACTTCAGCCAAGATGGCGAATGACGCTGTCATGGCAGCAGCAAAGCCAAAAGCATTCACTGACCGAACGACAAAGCAGAGAACGATAAACGGTGTCCCAGCAGCGGATCTGTCCAGCAGGCTACAAGAGAGAGGCAGAGGATCCAGTATTGTGATGGCAAACCCGCAACCCAAACACACAATTAGTCTTCATTATTGCCTGAGAATGCTTGGCATGTAGTCAGTCATAAGGCATGAATACTGCCTCATTGGATGGTTTAGTTTATCACAGTGGCCCATATGTCTATTGAGTGGTCTAACGCACATACATGGGCCACCAGTATTCCCACGTCTATTTGTTTGCCATTTTGTGGTGTCATTTCTGCCTGGGGTTTTTGTGTAAGGTAGACAGGGCAGGTCTGCTACTTTGTTAAATCTCAGATTCCAGTGAGGGTTGAAAAGAATGTTAAAAGCTCAAAGCATGATTTAACAAGAGGTAGATTACATTGTAACTACTTCCATTCTCTTTCTAATTGGGATACAAAAGTTGCTGTGACCCAAACTTACCCAAAGAGAATTGTACACACAGCTGAAACAAATATTCCCACAATTATCATCAGCTTTGCCCCAATCTGTACAATCTGGAAATGAAACAGAATAGCTGTTACAGCCGGTAAAGTGTTGGGTCTGCAAACTGTGAAACACTTACTGAAGATAAACTTACATATTTACCCAATAGCAATGATCCCACCAGGACACATAAGGCATACCATCCAAATATGAGACCAATCACTGTTTGACTCACACCCTTCTTTTTTGCCTTGGGAGAAAAAAAACTATTAAATCAATCAAGTTGAGTCTTTATAAGACAAGAGAATGCATATAGCATTTTCATTTAGGCTATTATTATCTCATGTATGGATTCACTAAAAATAACATACAGGTATTGCATTGCTTTCAGCTAGGACATTCAAAACATTAAAAAGCTTGCCTATGGACATGCATCACAGCTGAGTAGCTTGGGACACAATGGGACAGTGACAGTAAACATCTGATATCCTCTCATCTGTGGAGGCATGCGTTTGTACGTGACTGACTGCCCTTGGCCGCTTGTTTTGGCCTGAGAGAGACCTTGTTGGAGGTTTTAGCCTAGGCCTACATTGACAAGAGTCAGACAAGTGGTTCCCTCAATTCTCTCTGACCAAAGACTTACCAGCAATGACCTACTGACCTTAAATGTTTACTAGTTTCATAATGGACAACTTGGCAATGGAATATTCGTCAATCGAAAACAATAATGCTGATTTTAAAAAGTAAAACGTGAGTGAGCCTACCTCATTTGGAAAAAATGGAGCTAATACAGAGTAACATATCATAGAGCTGAAGTTGATAGATGACATTGCTATCATGGTGAGTATTTGTTGACGGGACAGCCGTTGACTGGGCTGGCCACCGTCTGCAGAATGAAAACATAGTTGAAGGTTAGGTCTAGTCTAGTGATAGCGCAGGTAGGCAATTTTCACGTCACTTGAGTAAGACAGAAGGGCGCTGCTTTCTCTGTTGGCATTTCTGTCCTTCCGAAAACAGCGTTAAAGTTGTGTGTTTATCAGTCAGAATTTCATTTTTTTCCAGGTGGAGAAACCCCATGCCCCCTCGCAGAAAATACTTCCAACGTCCCTGCATGTTTTCAGTAAGAAGGCCGCTAACGTTTCTTTTGCAACTTTATCCACGGAGACATTCAAACCTTTTGGCAGGGCTCAATAATAATGTAGGCTAGGTACATTCTTACAAACAACAAACTCAAAATGACCGCATACAATCAATTAATCTTTCACATTTGAACCACAAACCTGTCAACGAAACATCGTTGGAATCCATATGTCGGGGGTTTGAAAGTTCATAGATGGCAGAGTAGGCACCTGCTCTATGTGAAAATGTTATAGGCTAGTCCAAGTCGATTTACTAGGCCTATTCCACAGCTGAAGATTTCGATTATCTAATGCAGTTTCACGTCTCAGTCAGATCTTTACTCGTAAGAAACTTTAGCACACGCCTCTACAATGTTGACTACCCACCTCTCACAACTGACTGCCCGCCCACTTCGGCCCAGAGGCAAGGGTGAAAGTTGACCACTGGGTGGTAGCAGAGAATGTCTAATAAAGGCTCTGGTGGTAGTAGCTTACCCATCTGTCCATAACTTGGGACCTTTATATGTCGGACGGACCACTTGGTGTAACCTATTGTTGTGTTGGAGTTCTAATTAAAATGAACTGCTAGATGCTTGTCACTAGATATGCCAACACAATACATCTTTCTTTGAATAAAATGAATAAGCAAAGTTATTTTGAGGAACAGCTGCATGGTCAACATAACAATCATAATAAATCACAAACAAGTTTGATTTTTATTTGTAATTAATATGCCTTTAATTTATTTCATTGATGTTCAGGTGACAAATCACAGCATCATTCTAAGGCGTCTGAAATATATTTAAATGTGTCTGATCTGTCTACAAATATTTTGCAATATTTTACAATAGTCAAGCCACATAACACAGGTAAGCCCCTCTCCTTCTGAACCTCCTGAACCACCATTTTGTTCTACCTAACAAACCACCAGATAGCAAACGGTACTATTGGTACAATTTTAACAGAAATTACACAAAGTATATTGTAATAATACAGCCTCAGAACCTTCCACAGCATAGTTCCACACCAAACAAATGTTGAACTGTCTCCGAGTGAGGTTTACTTTAAGCTCTCTTTGCAGAAAAAGGGCATAAGTTGTTCCACCCAGAAACACACCATTTAGCAACAAAAGCTGTAAGCTGTCAAGAGGTTAGAAAAACAATCACTATGATGAGGGGCTGATCAACACCACTCAAGGTATCTAATGTGTCCATGCGTTTGCCAACGTTTTCAAAACAAACTTTAAGCAGCAATCTTGTGGTTACTGAATGTAAACATGTCTTTTATCCTAAAAATAGCGTGTGTTAGGATAAAGTGCATACCATCTAAAGGCAAAAATGGCACAATGACATGCCCAAAATCTGAGTGACTTTTTATTGACACAAATCATAGGGTATGCCAGTGGGATCACTTCACAGAAGTGATATTTAATATGGTCTAAATTTCCTTAATGCAGAATCAAATTTTCCATGGTCTACATGGAGTGAGTGAATTACTAATGTAGCCAAAAGCAAACCCTTGTACACAATCATAGTCTGTTTTTTAACCTGAAGACTCTTTTTTTTTCTTGTAGCCATCAGGACAGGACATTCAAACACATGTAGCCATTACATGCACATACCGCATATTTACCCGAGTTTGCACAAAGCCAGAGAATACTTTCATAAAATCAAAACATAGTATTAAATTTCAACAACAGAAATGAACATTAAATATCTATTTTCCTGATAAAGCCATAATATTGTTTTTGTCCCCTATGGGCCCGTGTTGAGGAAACCTCTTACTGTATTATGTTGCATGAGTGAATAGTTAACTGTGAGTGTTCATGTGACACTTGTCTATATTTATGGAATATATGCATTGTTGTTATTCTTTTATTAATAGGCTTAATTTTTAGGAGACTACTAATTTGCGATCACCGGACTTTCCATTTTCATTCAGCCTTATGCATAACATGAACAGCAGCTGTTGTGGAATTCATAGGCATTAAACATTATTGGCCACAATGCACAATGAACAACAAATCTCTTTGTGTCCATCCCGATGCCAGACCTTCTCCTTGAGAAAGGCTTCTTATTTGAGCCTCTGAGTGACATTGGCCAAGGCAACAGCAAACGCCTGGACAGCTGAGAAAGGATACTGAAAGTCCAAGATGTAGGCGTTACCATCAATTCTGCCAAACTGCATTACCTAAAGGGAGACAGAGAGGAGACATGAGTTGTTAAATTACTGGAGCATCAGAACATTTAGTTCTTCTAGCAAAACAGGTCAAGTAATGTCAAAATAAAAGTGAGATTTTACTGTAGGTGCTCTAAGCGATGTTACACAGTTTCTAAGCTAAAATATTTTTTGTCACACACAGCAAACATCACCTCACCATCCACTAGCTGCCTCTGCCCTGAATACACTGTAAAAACTGCAGTCTCTGTGGACAGCCCAGGCTCCAAAAACGGCAACAAAAACAACTTGGTTCATCCTGGACCATCGAAACATAAACTGTTCAAGCCCATCACCGACGAGATGTGCATTTAGGAGATTTTCAATTGCACGGGAGGGAGAGAGAGGGAGTAGCGAGCTAGCTCTCTGTTTTGTTTAAAGGTCAACAGAAGTGACATTACCCAACATCGCTTAGAGCGCTTTTAACTCTGCTTCACTATAATTTGAGTACATTGCTGCTGAGTACATTGTAGCATATAAACATGGAACACATTATTTAAAGTTTGTAATAGATGGGATATCTGTGTATACACCAGTAGCTATTGTTTTCAACAGTAGCAACAATGACAATGACAACTGTATGTACATAAATAGAATATTTCTTAAACTATCTATAGTTTTTGTAAAAAGGAAGTTTACCTGTCTCCCGTCCAATTCTATCTGAAAGTTTTTGGCTGACTCTTGTGTCACACGGCCTCCAAAGTCCAGCTGGTACACTTGTGTGGCCTCATTCCACAATGGCTGCTTATTAGCCATGACATAGACGAAGCCTTGGCTTCCAAGGCTGCGGTCTTCCCTCTCATTGGCCTTGCGGCACTTGATCTCCTCCAGCTCGCTGGCCATGCGCATGTTGCGCTTGCTCTTCCAGCCCTTTTTGCTGCTCTGGCTCTGGTTCATGAGCTCATCGCCGCTGATGAAGAGCTCAGGCTCAGACTCTGAGCTGTCCTGGAACTCGTTGGTAGTCCTGCTCAGCTTCTTGCCCTTGTTCAGCGACTCTCTTTGCCCTTTGGGCTTCTTCTTCTCCCGGCCTCCGAGACGCGGGCTGGAGATGAGCGAATTGAAGTCTGAGAGCGCCCGGCCTTCTTTTTTGTTGGACTTGCCCTCCGATACCGTGGGCATGTTGGCCTCCTCGGCTCGGCTGTCCAGCCTCTTGCGGTTCTTCTTGAACCTGTCCGTGCCTTGGGGAACAGGGCTCTCGCTGAGGGAGGCCTCCCGCTCCTGAAAGCTGTCACTTGCCTCTGCTAGAGCCTTTGACGTGCTCTGGTGGTTGATAAGTTCAGCAGGTGGGGGAGGAGGTGGAGGCGGGAGAGGTGGTGGAGGAGGCAGAGGGGGTGGAGGAGGAGCTGGCGGCGGGGACAGGATGGGCTTCTCCAAGACTTGTTGGGACTTGCCAGGTATGGTACCAGTGGGGTCTTGCATTGGAGGACAGGGGTTGTAAGTGTTCCATGGATGCAGTGCCATTGGATGCAGTTGCAGGTTGCTGCAAGAACTAGCACCGGGATACATAGGTGGAAGAGGGCAGCAGGCTAAATTAGCAAGGTTAGGTGGGTAGCCCGGAGGGAGAACCAAGGAGGGATCTTGCACAGAGGTCACCATGTCATTGGGTGAACAGGGCGGTGGTGGATTCTGTAAAGACTGAATCTGTGGTCCCACGTGAGGCCCCACGCCTGGTGGGAAGGGGGATAGGGAGATCTGGTAGCCAGGGAAAGTCAGCGTGTTGGGGTTAGGGGGCAGTTTGGTGGAGAGCACAAAAGGCAAGCGACTCACATCCAACTGTTGCGTTGGACTCAGGAGCAGAGGAGGCTTGTGAGGGCCTGTGGCACCAGCCAGAAGGCTCTGCTCTTGGGGGAGCCAAATCTGATCAGTGCAGGTAGGGTCCCACTGGTACGGCGGGGGCCGTTTCACGGTCAGGCTCACATCCCCCAGTGTTAAATGCCTCACAGACTTCTCCAAATGGCACTGCTGGTTGAACGTCTCGTCTTCTGTAAAGGCAGAGTTGACATACACAGTCCTGTCCCTGCTGTTGTCAACGGGGCTTAGAAGGTTGTAGGAGGACTGAGAGGCCAACGATGAAGCACTTTTCGAGTGCACTATAATGGTGCTGTGTCCCGCTCCTTTCCCTGGAGGGAACTCTTGACGCACAACGGTTCCCCCGGCGATCCCACTGCTGTTTGTGCCGCCGCTGCTCACACTGACGCTGGCAGTGCTGCTGTTGCTGCTGCACTGAGTGCATGTGTACAGAGCGGTGGGAGCCCTTGGCTGGTAGGAAAGAGTCAGGCCGCTGTTAATCTTGGCCTTTGTGGGCAGGGTCCTAGCAGTGTCCACCATTTGGGAAACCTTCAGGGCCACATCTCTGCGGTCGCGTCTCATCGTGGCATGAATTAGGCTACTGTCTATCCTCTGAGTGGGACTCCTGATGGTGTTGATCTGATTGGCCGGGTCGGGGTACGGGGGAGGATCTCCGCTCGGTATGGTGTACCGAGGCACAGAGAGACGGCTGAGAGTTGCCGAGCTGTAGGGCAGCTGGATCTTCTTGCCCTCGGACGACGTGACCCTGAGCGTGGCCGAACCCATGCCGGACATGTTGTAGGCATTCTGGTTCCGTATCAGTCGCCTGCGTGGGCGGCACACCTCTTCCACATTCCCGCTGCTGTCGAAGGTCGTTATCCTCTCATAGCCAAGAGGAGTAGGGTACTGCAGCCCTACGGGGTGCAGAGAGAACTCATCCTTGCTCAGACAGGGCTCCGCAGACAGCGCGGTAGCGCCATCGCTACTGGTTATGAGGGTTGGAGGAACAGTAGATGGAGGTGGCGGGGGCGCTGACACAACAGTGCCAGGGTACGGCGGTGGGGGATTCACCTTCCTCATTTGCATCTCCAAAGACACGTCGCCTTCGATGAACGACTGCGGGCGCGAGGAGCTTGTCCTCAGGGTCAGCGTTGGCGGCTGCTCCACTCGGTCAGGCACTTGGTCCGACAGCTGGGGCATGGGAGGCATCATCTGCAGCTGGTGGAGAGGGATGGTGGGGTAGCCAGTGGGCGGAGGAGGCAGGGTGATCTGCAGCTTCAGCTGCTGCTGCATCTGTTGGTGCTGCCGCTGAAGCTGCTGGTGCTGTTGCTGGATCTGCTGATGCTGCTGCTGGAGCTGCTGCTGCTGCTGCCGCATCTCCTGGATCTGCTGCCGGATCTGTTGCTGCTGCTGTTGCATCTGCTGCTGCTGCTGCTGCATCTGCTCATGCTGCAGCTGGATCTGCTGCTGCTGCTGTTGGAGCTGGTGCTGATGCTGCGTGTGTTGTTGGTGTGGCATTTGTGGATGCTGCGGATGCTGCTGCTGATGTTGCTGCTGCTGTTGGTGGTGGACCTGTAGCTGATGCTGCTGCTGTTGATGCTGAAGCTGTTGGTGGTGATGCTGCTGCTGTTGGATTTGCTGTTGGTGGTGCAAATGCTGTTGCTGGATTTGTTGTTGGTGTTGTTGCAGTTGCTGATGTTGCGATGGGATTTGCTGTGCATGCTGCTGTTGCATTAACTGTTGATGATGTTGTAATTGCTGTTGCAGCTGCTGTTGTTGATGTTGTAGCTGTTGTTGTTGATGTTGTAGCTGTTGTTGCTGTTGCTGAATTTGCTGTTGGTGTTGTTGCTGGGCCTGTTGTTGTTGGTGGTGTTGCAGCTTCAGCGTCTGCACCTGGTGCTGCTGTTTTGACTGCTGACTGTGATGGTCTTGCTGACGCTGTTGATGACTTTGCTGTGGTAAGTGATGTGGAGGTGGCGGGAGAGTCCCAGTCAACAGTGAGCTCATCTCCAATCCACTGAACATGGCCTGGCCAGGGTTGGAGTACCTCGCAGGCAGAGTGTGAGAGGCCATCACTACCTCTTGGCTGTGGTCGGGGGCCGGGACGCTGGCAGCTGCCGCCGCTGCAGCTGCTGCTGAGGCTGTGGCCGTGGGATTGGTCAGAACATCCAGCTGAATGTTCTGATTGGCCAGAAGGGACTGGACGAGGCCAATGCTCTGTGTTGGAGACATGGCTTGGGCAGGGCTGTGGATTGGGGCGATAGGGATGTTGACAGTGCAAGGAGGGTTGTCTCCTGTCACTTCAGATGGTCCCATGACTAAAAAAAAAGAAATACTATGAGATTAGACTAGCGAGTTGAAGAAATCAGAGGACAGATGTAAATATAATCTCCAAAAAAAGAAACCAGCATAGTGTCTGTCAGCTTATCAAATATGATATAAGTGAGCATACCTGGCAAATCATCCTCATCCTCACTGAAGACATTTGGGTTGAAGACGGGAAGGCTCATGAAATCCAGGGAGATTTTACGCACCTCTGGGAGATAGATCGTCATCTGCCTTGGTTGTAGGT
Organism: Alosa alosa; assembly: GCF_017589495.1. Classification (NCBI taxonomy): domain Eukaryota; kingdom Metazoa; phylum Chordata; class Actinopteri; order Clupeiformes; family Clupeidae; genus Alosa; species Alosa alosa. The sequence goes on along the minus strand of NC_063207.1, from coordinate 17,436,969 downwards.
GGAGCAAACTGGTCTTGTAGATAACTGCACACAAATTGATTTTTATTACAGTAAAGGATGAAAAATATTAATAGTCTGGCGTACTAAGTGGAGCAAAGCAGATTTTTCTGCACAGTTGGCATTGAATTTGAAATCTGATTTCATTTCTTACCGGCACCCAAATTGGCTGGCAAAAACGCTGCAAGTCCCACTATTTTAAATTTGGTTCCCCAAATATTGGATGTGACTTGTGCCAGATAATTATGCTGTGGATAAAGTAAAGTGAAATATGCATGAGATTATGTAAAAAGGAAATATACTGCTGAGATGGTACATTTGGAAAAACCCACAATACCTCACTGATGCTGTCCATGGTGAATTCTCTTCGTGTGAGACTGGGAGATCGAATAGGTGGTTTCTTTGGTAGTCTGGGAGACCTTGACATCTCCTGGGCCAGCTTTGGGGACTTCCTAGATTCCATATTTATTCTGTTGAAACAGTTGACATATCAAGACTTCACTTCAGATCAACATACATGCAATATACTATCAAAGAAAAAACAATGTAATTGTCCTACCAGACTACACTGACATATCCATCAATAACCTTACATATTCTTTAACAACCTGACACCAAACCACCCCAGCAAACAAACACCCATACTGTTCCCCTATATGAACATTGACAAGAGAGACAACATTTCAATGGTTTTACAAAACTGAAAATACAAAGTTTTAAATGCAGTTGTGGATCTGAAATCACTACAAGCTTGTATGATCTGAATGTGAAATGTAACATTGATATTTACCATGTAATCCCTATTTACATTTTTATTTAGTTGAGTAGTAATGCTTTGTTGGCTTAAGGTACCTTGGAAGCTTTGGGGATCTGTTTCCCCTGGACAGTTTTGGAGATTTCCTTCCCCCCCATTCATCACTTAGCTCTATGTCACTGGAGTCAGAGCAGTTACAGCTGTCCGTCATGTAAGACGACATCATGCTGGTCACACAGACCTCGTCTGGAATCACACACAACAACAAAATGTATTTATTCAATAAGTCATCTTCTATTCAGACTTAATAAATGCAGTACAAACACAGCAACTCACTATATAATATAATTAATATATAATATAATTAATGAAAATCTAGTTATCCTCTTAGTAAGAATATTTATATGATCTGTTGGTGTGTCCACACCTGAAAACTGTTTTGCAGAGTAATCCAAGTTGTTGCAAGTTATGCAAGTTATAATGTTGTATGTTATGCAGCAGTCATGCCCACCTGCTTTGCTGTCCACTTTAGGGTCCATGATGACAAACTCAGGACGGAGTTTGCTGATGCGGCGGCCTTTTAGAATGGGCACCAGTCCCCCCAGGTGCTCCAGGTAAAGGGTGTAGCAGGGCCCCCCTGCCTCAGGTGCGTCCTCTGCACGCTTCATGGTGCAGTGGAGCCTCTCGTTCCCGGCCGTGGGGTAGCTAACAAAGTCGCGGATGTTGTTCGGATCTGGAATTGGTGGCTACAACAAAAATCAAGTAAGCTTCTTAGTGTCCCAAACGCCATACTGATAATATGCTATGGGCAGTTATGCTTTATTCATTTGGCTGATGCTTTAATCCAGAGCAACTTAACGTTAATTAAATGTCAATTACTACAATGGCCAGTCTCCCCAGGGTTAAGTACAAGGGCACAATGGTGGCAGCCAGGAACTGAGCCCACAACTTTTCTGGCTACTGCATGCTAGCCCACCTCCTTGGCCACTTTGCTACCACCGCCCCCTTCATACTGTATGTAAGCCCTACAGATCTTACCTTGATGGTGGGAATAAAGGCAGAGGTGACGTAGGAGCAGAGCAGTGAGGGCATGTTCAGTTTGCCCACGTCCTTCTCCTCCCGCAGGGCGCTGGCGATGCCCTGCTGGCACAAGAGCTGCAGGCTGGCCACGCGGTGCTCCACGCGCACCACGTACAGCGCCGGCCCACACGCCAGGAAGAGCCGCGAGTCTCGGTGGCCCCAGCAGATGGTGCTGATAGGCCGCTGCAGGCACAAACAACAAAAGGCTCGTCAACTGTCAGGGCTCGCCCACGCAAATCATGAGCAACAGAGCACAAGATGAGTTGTTATGATCAGAGGCTTAACACACAATGCTCTGGCCATTAAATAGCCTTAGTTGCTGAAATGGCTTTAAGTTAAACAAACAAACAAACAAACATGATCAGAGGCTTTAAGTCTTGGCAACAACAACTAATAGTGTAAAGGTTTGGAAACAGCTACAGTATTCATGATCATGTTCATCTGTAGCCCAGAATGTTCCACCCCCATACATTCGAGGTAAAAATGTGAATTTGGACTGGAAAAAAATAACAACATCACTCATCCTACCTGCAAACCCCAATACACTATGCTCACACCCCAATTCCCTTATCAGTGACCACCAGCAGGACAGCTGACCTGTGCTGGAGTCTCCAGCGTGTAGATGTGTTCCCCCTGGACGTTGTAGAACTTGACAAGGGCATTGCGGGTGACGGGTGCACAGGCGGAGGCTGAGGGAAGGCTCTGTCGCTCCATCCCCGCCACGGCCAGCAGGTCCCCCTGCGAGCACCACTGGACCACCACATCTGCAGCACACACACGCTCCTCTTCTTAGTACTCAGCTGACCCAACCACCCACACATTACTAGTGCACAAATTATAGTAATAAGGCTACATGTGACCATGGCATGATAGATTCTTATACACAATAAACAGATGGTATTTAGGGTTTTGGAAACAAAGCAAAAAATAAAGTTTTTACACAAATAATGGGTCTTCAGAGAGTGAATATTCTGATAAAAATTCCTTGTACTAGATGCCGAGCATTAAATACCCAAAGATTCATTCATTCATTTTGATAGATTTCTGACAGCCCCTTAGTCAAGTCAAATCAAGTCAAGTTTATTTATATAGTGCATTTCATACACAGAGGTCAATCAATCAATGTGCTTTACATAAAAGTGCAGGACTCAGACCTTCCTATCATTAGATATCATGATTCATGACCACTTCACTTGAGGCTGCTTACCTTTCAGTCCTGAGCGGATGATATGAGGTGAGAGGTCATCGTAGTTGTTCATTAAACTGATGTCTCCAGATATGAAGCTTACAGTCAGGAGAGGTTTTAGATTGCGTACTCCAAGATAGAAAAAATGGACAATTTCAGTCAGGAGATAATGAAGTACCAACTGCTAGTAAATAACCACATAAGACATTTTTATACGCCACCCATGCAATTTTGAAGATACACTGGTTTGGAAGGGGTTGCTTTCTACCTTGAGGTGGTGCGTTGTCATCTGTATCTGTGTCACTCTCCGTGCTGTCCTCCACAAGGAAGTCCGGGCAGTTCCAGGACATGCTCACGATGCCATCAGACTCGTGCAGAAGCACATGGGCCAGCATCCTCCCATGGCAGTCCATCACAATGACCTGACCATCTGCGGTTCCAAACAATACCTGTAAAGATAAACATAGTGCAGTTATAAATACTATCACTGACACAATATCAGGGCCATCAGGGCAATATCATTTGTTATTCCAGCAACACACACTCTATATGGTATCATGACTACAATATGATTACATGTGCGGCGATGAGGAATGCCTCCCTCTTCTGAGTATGTGTATTAATATTTTCTGGGTACCTGCTGGTCATCAGGGGTCCATATTCCACAGGTGATCTGACTCTCCAGGTTGATCTCAGATGACCAGTGCCTCTGTCCACTGACAGACCCCACCAGAACAAACCCATCACGGTAGGCAATGAGGGCCTGGGTGCCATCATGTGACCAAGTGAAGTCACTCACCTCAGAAACACAAAAGGAGAAGCAAAGGAAAGGTTCACTTCATGCCACACAACTGTAGGAAATGTGATGCACATTAAGCAAAGCCTTAGATATTAATATCCTTTTATCACATCACAATCTTGCATACATTTGAGTGTTGTTACTACTATCTGTTTCATTGCAGCTATTACTATTAGCTATTACTATTCATTACTATTCTGTGTTCTTCAGTAAGTACTGTTAAACAGATATTATGAGGAGATCATGTTGAGATGGGAGATGAGAGAACAGCCTTGGTGATGAAAGCATTGTTACTCACTTGGGCACCGCGATCGTTGACAAGCTCCACTGACCATCTGCCCTCGTACTGAATCCACACGAATATCCCTCCCTCCATGTCGCATGTGGCCAGCTTCTGAAATGGTTCATTCCAACGCACCAACACAACCTGAGAATGGATAATCAAGTCTCCATGAAAAACCTGAACGGTACAGGCCAAAAACTCTGTAGAATACACCTGACTAGCATAATCTGGTGTCAACAAACTTCTTCTCCACACAATTAGTGAAATTGTAAGCAATTCTAAATATGTACAAGATATGATAGTAAATGCAAAGACAAGGAGAACAAAAAATATACACAAAAAATATGTAAAGTACTGTAGTAAAGAAATAGCCTGGATCTGTTCTTATCTTGCATTCAGGAAGTGAAAACCCTCCCAGAGGTTTCTTTACCCTTTGAGGTTTCAGACTAATCTTATCATACAGAGGTTCTTCTCTTCATGAGAACTCCTGAGCTACCTCACTGTTGTGCCCACGCAGGTTGAAGTTGATCCTCTGCGGAGTGGTCCTGTCCCGGCGGCAGTGGCTGGAGGTGAAGGTCACCCCCACCACGCCTCTCCCGTTCCCCGTGGCCAGCCATCCCTCCTCGTAGTAGCGCTTCCTGCAGACGGGCTTCTCTTTCTCACTCTTGGGCACACGGCCCTTCCAGGAGAGGCACAGGATGTTCGAGTCGCTGCAGAGGGTGGGACCGTGCTCCACCGCGGCCAGCATCCCTACTGAGTGACCAGGCTGCGGTAGGGGAAAGGTCGGAACAAAACGCAGTCAGAGGTTAGGGCCTGCTTCACACATATTGTTTGTATCAATTGATACTACTGAGCTTCCATTTTACTTTCATTTTGTTTGTGCTTCCTGGTCCAAGAATTGTTGGAAAAAGAATAATCATAAAATTTTAGTTTATATGACTTTCATGAGCTACAGATACAGGCAAAATATCCAATCTGAAGTTTTGATTGGATATTGTGCCTCCATTACCGTGGGGGTCAATTAGTCCTCTTTTTCATGTCTCTGCTGTTCTGATAAATTCATATTCTGAACATCTGGCACACATGATTGAATACCAAAGTGGCATTAGCTACTCACTTCATAGCTCCTGGACATCATTAGACAGAATTTCGTCTTTGAAGAAGGGCTCCATTTTGTAATTTAGATGGAATGCGGTAGAGGCTGATTTCCAGAATTGCAGATGGGAGTACAAGTAGGAAGCTGGGTGAACATCAGGCCATGACACTGCAAAGCAAAATTACACACGTGGTCAAATTAATTTCATTTGTGAGATTAGGGTCAGGGTAAAGTCTAATTTTTAGATGTCAGTTAATGCTGACATCACAAGCCCCTGTGTTGGCTTAACCTAATGTACAGTAATGTAACTTAATCAGAGATGAAAGAATATTTGTATCCTAATTCCAGTCTACCAATGAACTGTGCAAAAAAAACAAAACACTTTGCTTCATTATAATACATATTTTATTTTATTTCCTTTGGATGACAAATAGGTTAGAGGGAAAAATCGAATGCATTTTATTCACAGAGAAAATGTACAGAAAGTTAGTGTTGCAACCTGATGACCTGTTAAATAAAACAGAAGTACATGTAAATAGTAAGGAGGTGTTGCTGACAATTACTGTATGCATGTATATACAAGCAATATGAAATGAAACACATGAACCAGAAATGACATTAAATATGGCCTTAAAATAATGAACTGTTTCTTTGCACCAATTGAACACAAATTGCAAAAGTTATTCAGATGGTTCGGTTTGACATTGAGGGTAAGAAAGTATCACATGGGTCTAATATGCTTTGCCTCTTTCACTATAATCATAATAGAAGTTTATTATATTATCTGTGGAGATAATCTAATATGTTTTACATGAAAGTAGACCACTAAAGGACAACACAAGTCCACAGTATTTTCAAATAGGCCTTGCCATGGAACAGATGAAAGGATGAAACGGGTGTTGGTACAACCAGGGTTATTGAGTATTCAATTACATGTTTTCAGAGATATGGCCATACTAGTGCTCTTATCTTTGTACAAGTGAACATCGTTACACAGATAGGTTCCCTACATGAAGGCTTTTTGTAATGCATGAGGTCTGAATGGATAAGATATTTGCATTCAATCCACTACCGGTGTTGTCTTGGTTGGCAAACGTGCCTCTGGTGTCTAGGAAGACGTTCTCATTAATAGGCTCATTTCCACCTGATATTCGATTTCAGGCAGGTTTGGTATTGGTGGGTGACTATATGCAAACCCATGGTCACAATTAATATTCTGTGGTCTTCAAGTAACATTATGAGGGCGTTTTCGAGATGTTGTCGACGTGTTTTACTGGTACACAATTTATGTCAAGAGACATCCACCAGACTGAACAGGGAGTCTCCTAAACACTATTTTCGATTCCTTGGGACTTGACATTGGTCTGATCTGACGTCACGGGACGTGCGGAACATCAGTAAAAATTACAGCTGTTTTTATTAATGAGGCCTACACAGACAATCTGCCAAAGGCGCAATTATAATTTCAAGACAGTCTCTCGAGGTATGTGAATTTGTGCGGGCTAATGAAGTCGAATATTGGTGCCACCGTAGGCTATCTTGAAGAAAAAAATGACTGTCGTCGTGGCAACAAGAGCCATGATAACTCAACTCACATAATCCTGTATTTTAAAACACATCTGCGTCGCTAACTTTCTTTTTGACATCTAAAATAACTGTTTCATAAAAGCACCGCCTCCCTTTTCTAGAATTAGGTAATCAGTCCATATCTAAAATTCGAATCCAGACTAGAATCATAAAACGGATGGAATTCAACGAATTACTTGTGTGAAATGGCAAGACATGTTAATTACACATGATTCAGTTTCAACAAAATAATTCACCATCACTGACGTGTGCCGCGCTATGCTCGATAATTACCTATTCCGTAGTATTTCCATCCTCGCGCATTCCAGTAAATGAAAGGAGCGATGAAGGCCAAAACAGATGCTAAAACACATACAACGACGCCAAACTCATTTAAATGGTCGATAATCCTGCTGGCATGTCTGCGATTAAGCCAGCAAACTCACCTCTGTCAGTTTGCACTTGGTGCGTCTTCGAAGGAGGTTGCCGCATGCGTACAAAAATCCTCCTGTAACGAGGGCGAAAATCTCCATCAATTATGTGGAGCGTTGTCGCAATGAACATGAACTGTAGGGGGATTTTAAAAAATTGTGTTGGCAACCTTAACTCTGACGAAACGGGTTTGCATCACGTGACGAACGACCCTATCCAGTGGGTAGATTGTCCGTGCCACACTGCGGCGCGACAGCTACAGCTCACGCGCCAGCCGCCTCCTCAGTCATATTCGCATTCAATATGACTTGTAATCTCAGATGAAGTTGGTGATGTTCCTTCAACAGTTAGAGGAACACGTGGTTATCAGAATCTCTGGACTATATAGGCCAATGACATTGCATCATATTAATCCATGGCCCAGTTTTATCAGTTGATCAAATGGGGGGAAACTGAGGAATGAAGAATTATGATAGTAGTCTGTGTAAGGTTTACATGTGTGTACTACACACAAGAAAATCATGACAAATAAATTCATAACCTATTGTGTTATTGGAGTGTATATCCACCATGTCTCCTTTGCACTGTCTGGTATGTTCATTTGAGGCTTGTGTATTGAATGGAGCAGATTATATTCATACACTTATGACTGTTAAACACATGCAGTAGTCTATGCCTACATTATGAGCCCTAATTAATCCTGTTACTGTTCAAGTCAACTTTCAGATCCATTCTCCAGTTTTTCACAGGTATAGCTAAGGGGTGTGTCCAGAATTTGATGATATATTCCCCACATCTGTGACGTTGGTGTATAAATCATCAGAGTTGTGATGAAGGAAATTTAGTCTACCATGTAGTCAAAAATAAAGTCTTATGTTATGACATGAAGTTTGGTAGGTCCAGTAGTGCACAGCTGTTTCCTCAATCCATTCAGGTTGTCTATACGTATATACGATAGCAGCCTGTACATACAATCTTTTTTATACAATACAATCATGTTGCCCATGCCCAGTCTCAGACTCAGGTCTGGGTCTCTTGGAAGGCATGGATGACGCTGTCATAGGCAGGCGGGGGCGTTTGGGTAGGCAGATATCCTCTTAGCCCATTGCTGCCAAGCCAGAAAGATTGGCGTTTGTTCCCGGAGCTTGGAAGCAGGCTCCCCTCACTGGAGGAAGGGGCCTCTATCTCCAGAGTGCATGGGGAAGATGGCGGACTACTGGCCACGGGAGACCCTCCCTTCCCTGGCGGGTGGAACGTGGAAGCCTTGAAGGGCGTTTTGCGGCCTAGCAACTCATCGGTGTCCACAGACGCCTGTCGGCGGGCGTTTAAGTGACCAGAGGCAGCGCTGCTGTCTCCAAGATGTTGGAAGCCTTGACTCCGGCACAGACCCATTCGGTTGCGAGCACGGGAGGTGTTAGATTTCCGCTTTGAGGGTCTGGTGATCACAGCTGAGGCTCTGTGTCTGGACAGCCATGTGAGGAGGATGAAGATCAGCGCACCAATCAGGAGCCCCACCAACATGGAGAGACAGAAAGCCAGGATCAAACTCTCTGTGGCAAAGTACAGAAAACAACATCTGAGTTTTAATGTGACCAAAACTGGAGATAGTTGACAGTAACTGTGATGAGGAATAGCATCTGAGGTAACAACCGCAAGGGGATGTTAGATAAACAGTATGTTATGAGCAAAGTTTTGTCTTATGTTGCATTTTCATGACTCAAATTCATGACTCCAAGAGTAGGCTGCATTATGTCAAAAGACAATGAACACAGTGGTGAACACGGCTTCATATGTAACCAAAACAAAGATTTTGCTTTCCCTTTAAAAAAAAAAAGTCTGTCCTGAAACCACAATCTGAAATGTCGAACTACTATGTACCCTTACAGTATAATACTGTAAATTCTAAAGCATAGGTAGCCTGTGTGTTTTGGTTTTAGGGTGAATAAAAATGAAACAATTCATCAGATGACCCAAGTCCCTGCCTATAGATTTTCAGCTGTAGTAAAGCCAACAACTGAATCCAGGAATGTTACCTTACCAATGCCAAAAGAGTGCAGAATCTCCAGAATAGGGTGAGTCTCATTGGCAGCCATATTCCCCAAACGCCAGCTGAGATCAGGAGGGCAAAACAGCAGGCAGAGCAGCCACCCTGACTGCGCGAGAGTCTCTGAACCCAACTCCAGGAGTGGCTGTGGAAGCTTTTTTTCTTGCTTACCGAAACGGAAACTTTCCCGTCATGTTTCCTGCCAGTTCTCCCGCTTTTAAAATTAGCATGTGCTTGCCTTATCTGTAGGGACCACAGGCTCTGGGAAACAGAGGCCTTTTCCTCTTGCATCATTTCCTCCATTTCACTAAATACACAACAATGGCTCTGTGCCCTTATTATATTAACACAAGGAAAGATAATGGTCTCTGGAGAACGGCTCTATCCCTTTCTTTTTTCCAATGTCTTGAGGGGTTATTGAGTAAACATACATGATAACGGAAGAGAGGCTGTTTTTACCGTCTTTAACATCTCACCTTTTCACACATTTATCCAGTGCTGCGGCAGAGATAAACCGAGGTATGAGAAAGCCTGTGGCCAAAAAAGCGCATCTTTAGTTTATCATGTTCTCTGTGTCAGCCGTTTCCTTCCATTGTCTACCCTCTCCGGACTGAGAGATGTGCACCCATGTCGCATGGGCGTTGGGTTGACAGCGTGAGATAAATCATCTATTCTACACTCTCATGCGTATAGAACTTCAGGTTGGTCACTCCAACAGCCTCAATAGAAGATCAGAAGGACCTCTAGAGTTTACCTCTAGATGGCGATGTAGGTCAACAGAAAAATCGTCCTGTAAAAAGTATCAAGGTATGACTTAATTTCGTGTCTTCGATGTCTTCAAACTAGCCTATGTGTAAACAACATCCACAATATATGATTTGATTTGTTGTTAAAATTAACCCTCTACTTTAATGTCTGCTGTAGACTGACCATTGCACGTCATGAAGATCAAGACCGGCTCTAACAAAAAAGTTATAGACTGCAGAATAGACTAGGCTACATGTGATAAGCGGGCGATGAGCAAACAGGTCAGAGTTGGTAATCATTATTCATCAACAAAACCTCCAGCTTGTCTTAAAAATTCGGAGTCGAAGTGTTCTACCTCTGTTGACTCATCACTATAACAATCTGCTTCCGAAATAGTTTCTGAAGTTGATACTTTGATGCAATGTACTTCTCAACGAGGCGACGGCCGCTATTGGCTGGGGCAACAATGTTTGACTGTTTCTACTGGCAACGAAAGTAACACACGCGCTTCCTCCTTCAAGGGGGTTCCGCATCCGATACTTCATCTGCAGTCGAATATTAATCTACATAAAAGTGCCTATATCAACGCCGTCTTGCAACTAAGTTTGGACGTAAAAATAGGAACTACGAGACTGAAGAGTCAAAGCGCGATGCAGGTAGGTAGCAGCTGGAACAATTAGGAGCATACGCGACTTCTCGCCTCTTTATCGTAATCCTCATCATACCCACACATGTCTAATTGAGTTTGCCTGACTTCCATCCAAAGGGTTTTCGAATACTTTGTTAAACGAAGTTAAATTAAACAAGAGTTGCTTAAAGGAGTTGTACATGCATGTAACATGCATGGTCAAAATGATGCAGTTTAGACTGTATACATGTAGCCTATCAAATCACATCTGTAGTAATTATTCAGTCATTGAATTGCATTGGTACACATGTTTCTACATCTGCAGGCGAAACACTGTAACAGCTCCTTCTTTTGCTTTGCAGTGGACCGAGCCAGAGAGGGGCACTTCTATTGGATGAGAGACCTGTCCAGCACAGAATGAAAACTGTGCTGTGATTGGCAGTCCTCTTTCACAGCAAATCAAGTTCCTCTGGTCTGTGTGCAGTAGAGAGAGAGATAGAGAGAGAGAGAGTAAGTGACACAGAGAGATAGAGAGAGGTGTGTGTGTGTATACGCAGGAGGGGAGTAGGGAATGCCCTACTGAGAGAGAGCAGTGCTGTCCTGATTGCCTTAGCAGTGTGTTCCAGTGATCTGTCCTAGTGAACTGTGTGCCCTGCGGGGCTCAGCCGCTGGACGTCATGGCTTCTCCGGGGCCATTCGGTCGGTCCGGCAAGGACATCATGAACCTGATGCAGAGACTGCAAGGTAGGTGACTTCTCCTCTTTCCTGCTGCATCCGCTGCCTGTCCTGTCTGGGCTGGGAGATTTTTTTGCTGATTCAGGGTGTCCGCGTCTGAAGTTTGCCACCTCTCTTGTTGCTTCTATTATGCAGCATTCATATGCACTGTGCATGACTCGCTCTCTCCTTCTCTGCCTCCACTCCTCCACTCTATCCCTTTAGACATGTGCTGTACTGTACATACTATATATTTCTCTCTCTCCCTCTCTTGCACGCACACACACACACACACACACACACACACACACACACACACACACACACACACACACACACACACACACACACATTAATAATTTACGAACCCATTTGAAGCATATCATCCAACTCTGCTAATGTGTGCTATCATCTGGCTTTACTTCTTTAGCTATACTCTTTTGCCTGCTGTCACTAAATGGCCTGGCATTACTATGTACACCCATCACCGGAAATGACCCTGGGTAATTAGGAGTGTTATAAAAATACAGTGTCATCTCCCTGGTGGAGGTCCCTTTATGATCTGCAGTGTGAGATGCTGCTGCTGTCGTGGGCTATGTTTTAAGGTGATTTAACCGTGTCTCCCTTCCACTAACTCCAGCTCGCTGCACTGCACCACTGTTGGAGCTGCCAGCCCTCTCTCTCTCTCTCTCTCTCTCTCTCTCCCTCTCTCCCTCTCCCTCTCCCTCTCTCCCTCTCTCTCCCTCCCTCTCTCTCTCCCTCTCTCTCTCTCTCTCTCTCTCTCTCTCTCTCTCTCCCTCTCTCCCTCCCTCTCTCTCCCTCTCTCTCTATCTCTTTCACTTTCTGTGTCACTCTGCCCTTTCTCCCTCTCTGCACTCTGCTTTCCTCCCACCTCTGTTGTCTGGATTCCCCTGTCTCCCTTCTTCTGCTTTCCTATCTCCTCTCCCTATCTTGCTGTCTCACTCACCTCTCTTCCTCTGTATCACTCCCTGTCTCTGTCTGTGCACTCTTCTCTCATCCTCTGCATAATCTTGCTTTTCCTGTCTGCTTTCCTCCTCTTCTCGTTTCCTTACAGGTCTTTCTACACACCTTTCTCTCCTTTCTCACGTTTTCAGACATCTCGTTTCTTCCACATTACCTCAGATCACCTGTCTTCATTCATGCAAGGTCTGTGACTCAGGTCTATTATCAGACTCCTTACAGCTATTTGCGTGGACCATGCAGATATCTTTAATGTAATGGCTCATTGAATTAAAACATAGCCAAGGGCTTGGATCACAAGGACACCCCTTAAGTCAGATAAAGGCTGTTTTGTTGACCATGTCCCAGCTATGTCATTAGGTAAAATGAGCAGTTATCACAGTTTGTAAGCCATTCAATTACATGCTAAGAATACATCACAAAGGCCTCTGTGTGGGCCTTCTTGAAAGCGCTGGTGCAATCTGCCACTTCTGTGGAACCACGTGTTGCTCTCTTCGAGACTTCTCTGCCTGGAGGGGAAGAGGCGAAGATAAGGTTTTTCTTCACAGTGTGGTTGCCATGGCATTGCAAACTCACTTCCTCAGCCCCTCCCTTCCTTGGTGAGACGTTGAAGGCCGCTCACTAAGACCGCTAAGTTCCTGACTATTGTGCTGATAACATGATATAGCTTATTGCTTATTTAGCCCTTATTTGCTTCCTTCTTCAGCAGCACATACAGTAGTAAAACTGACATCATCTGCACACAGAGCCCTGCTCAACACTGAATACAAAGGTGAACTGCTCCTTCAGCTCACCCCGATCATCAGTGTGAAGCATCACTGTTTGTCGCCACTTTCTCCCAATTGTCTTCACCTTCCCTTTGTCTGTTTGTCTTTTACTTCCTAGTACCTTGATTTCCACTCTCGGACAGCTCTCTCAGGTAGATAGGCTCTGACTCATGGTGTCTTGCTGTGTCAGTGTTTGTACTGTATGTGTGTGTGTGTGTGTTTTGGCATGTTCAAGTATCCTTGAATTGGTAGTGAAATGCAAGACTCATGTGCTAGCATGTTGAAGCTGCTGGTGAGCTTGTTCCATGCATTTAAGACACAACAGCCTCTAATATTGCTCACGGAGTATAAAAACACTCAGTAACTCATCTACTACCACTCCCTCACATTCTAAGGGATTTTCCCTATTTTGAATAGAAACATCATAATGGCTGTCAAGAGACTGAAATGTGACGTCAAGCACGCTTACATTGATGCTGTTCTTTTCCTGTTTTAAAACAATTCAGATCAGCCTTTAGTTTAGACATTAACAGCCAGAATCAGTTTAAGTAAGTCATTCATCCTGAATTAGCCTGAGACTCCATCAGCCGCTCTTCCTTCAGTAGTGTTTCTGACACAAGGTGAGCATAAATGATGGGCAGACAGTAGGCTGCTGAAACTGATCTGGTAGTTGACCTTGGGGAAAAGACGGATCAATAGCAAGCACTCATGCTAGGCCCCAGGTTGGTTCAAATCCATTGTTTAGGGACAGCTTAAATGAAAGTAGGGAGCTCTGTGTTTAAGCATGATCACATTTTCTGACTTAGCATATTAGTCATGGCTAGTTAGGGACATTATAACAACATGACAGCAAAGACTGTGGGGCACTGCTCATGTTTAAAGGGGAAAGATGGAGTTTTTAGTAGAGATGGATTTACATTGAAAGGATTAGAGAAGTGTAAGTGTATATTGGGGCAGCCATGGCCTACTGGTTTGGGCTTCGGACTTGTAACCGGAGGGTTGCCAGTTTGAACCCCGACCAGTAGGAACGGCTGAAGTGCCCTTGAGCAAGGCACCTAACCCCTCACTGCTCCCCGAGTGCCGCTGTAGCAGGCAGCTCACTGCGTCGAGATTAGTGTGTACTTCACCTCACTGTGTGTTCACTGTGTGCTGAGTGTGTTTCACTAATTCACGGATTGGGATAAATGCACAGACCAAATTTCCCTCACAGGATCAAAAGAGTACATATACTTATACTTATATACTTATACTATATTAGTTTATGGAATAGTTCCATAAAACAGAAACCTTATGATTCCACAAAGAAGAAGCCTCATCTACAGACTATTAAGACCAAGATGCCAGAATAGCAGCCAGTTATTCTGCTGCATTGGTTTGCCATGATTTAAAACCATTAACAGACAAACCATTCACCACTGTTTGAAAATAGGACAAAAAAATAGCAATGAGTTGTCAGAAAGCAGGAAGCTGCAGATAACAGGAAGGAAGATGTAACCACAGGCGTGTGGCTGTATGCTTTATATTTCATTATTAAAGTCTGTGTGGCACAGAAGCCATTCTGTAGTAATTTAGTCTGCCTTACACTGAGCCCTGAGAGGTTCCTTGACATTTAACGGCTTGCATGTAGAACATACAGTAGGTACAACAAAACTTGTAAGGTTTGCATAGGTTGTTGACACTCTGTTGCCATGGGGCTGGTAGTGAAGGTAAATAAGGACATACGTTTCGTGTCGTGAGGTAGAAGTTGTGGTTGGTACTGTGTTCTCTCGGTTTCAGACTGTCACCATCTGGCATCTTCCCGCCAATTGTGAGCAGTTGAGCATGGGTGTGTGATGCAAAGGCTCCTGCAATTGGTCTGCTTTGGGGTTTTTATATCACAAGATTGCGTGCCAGCCTTTGTCACTCTTAGCACATTACCAAACTCACAGTATCTCAAGGCAGTGGTTATCTGTGGTACACGTACAACTGATGGTACGCAGACTCTCTCTACTGGTACTCTGGGAGTCTCCAAGATGGGTTTTTCTTTTCATAAAGACTAAATAATCACTTTAAATTATATCAGAATAATATGCATAATATAGTAAGAAATCTTAAACCATGCGACCACTGAAGTTAAATTTAAACTAGGCCTAGTTTTTGTCTTTCTTGAAAAAAAGTGGGTAACACTTTACTTGACAGTATTGACATAAGAGTGACATGACACTGTCGTGAACACATGACACTGTCATGACACATGAAACCTAACCCTAACCCCTAACCCCTAATCTTAATCTTAATCCTAACCTCTAACCCTAACTCTAACCCTAAACCTAATCCTAACCTTAACTTGTTATGACATACTGTAGCGTTATGTCACAAACATTTATGACTTGTTTAAGACACGTTCATGACAGTGTCATGTCACTGTCACTCTGTCGACACTGTCAAGTAAAGTGTAACCAAAAAAGGGTAAGTGCAAAACAGTATGCACAATGTAAAATATATAGTTAAATTGGCCCACGCTACTGTATTTTAATGTCGGCAATAATGGTGGTACTTGGAGAGCCAAATGTTTTCTGAGGTGGTATTCATTGTGGACATTTTGAGAACCACTGGTTTATGTAAACTGAGCACAAACAAAAAAGCAAAACTACTAATGTAAAATATTATAGTTTTATTTTCAAAATGTTATTTACATAGTGTCATGTATCTTTTTTAGAAGAATATGCCAATTTGACTGATATAAATGTAAATCAGATATTTACGTGGCATTTAGATGTGTGCACTATATATGTACTATAGCTGTCGTACTGTGCATTTCTTTGGGGGAAAAATTACACATATCCCATAAAATTCATTGTCTTTGGTCAGTCCCTCCGTTCCTGACCAAAGTTTGTCAGTCATTAGGATTTGAAGATCACCAGGTTTATAGACTAAATCACAAGGTCTGTACATTTCAGTGGTTTCCTTTGTAATCTTTATCACTGATACCACTTAGCATTTTCCAGAGTCCACAGTTGCCTTTGTGTTCAGTTAGACACTGTAACAGGGTTCAAATGGGTCGTAAAATTTCTGGAATTTTGGAATATACCGGTAGTCTATTTCAGACATGGAAAGTCAGGGAATTTTGCCATATTTAGGGCAAAGTCATGGCATATCGGAGAATGTTGATGCATGATTTACTTGCCACTTGTACATTAATACCAGAGGTGGAAAAAGTAAGAAAATATTGTACTCAAGTAAAAGTACCAATACCTTGATGAAATATTACTCAAGTACAAGTTAAAATACCGATCTGAAAATGTACTCAAGTAAAAATAAAAAGTAGTTCATTTAAAATGTACTTTAAGTAAAAGTTACTTAGTTACTTTTTTTTTTTTTTTGGGGGTACCAGAACAACCAGTTTTACCTGAGACTTTCTAATGAGGAGATACAGCACTCAAAAAAAATCCTCCATAGTAATGCATGTGGTTAGTTTGTAACGCCTAATATGGCAGTTGTCTACACATATCACAACCCTTCCACGGCAAAAGCGTCGACATGTAAATACATTGAGCCAATCATGTGGTGTGTTGTGAATACATTGAGCCAATCATGTGGTGTGCTGTGAAGACATCGTGTCAATCATCTGTTGTGATCTCGCTGCTGGAGCAAGATTGGTGTCATTGAAGCCTTACGCACACGCATTTCTGCCGAAATAGATGCACGATAAGTGCCCAAAAAGGGTTGCAATATGGCGCCCGAGTGGAGGTACTTGCCTGATAAGGGCGTTGAGAAATGGAGATCTATGTGAAAAATCACCGGAGTTCTCCTTTAAGTTTGAGCAGTAGTTGATTTTCAAAGTTAGTTGCACTCATCCTTGGGTCGCTTTGCAGTGAACAGTAATCCAGCACAACTGAAAAGCCCCTCACAAGCAGCTGAGGCAGGCAGGCCAATGTTGAGTTGCAGAGTTTTTTTTATATTTGGAAACGAGCAGAAGGTTCAGCAGATTAAAGGGCGTCGAACTGGGGGGGAAAGTGGGAAGGAGAGGGCCCTTGAAAAGTGGAATACAGGGGGCACAACATTTTCACCAGGCATTAGTAATAACTCCGGTAACCCACACATAAAAAATCCAAACAACTCCATAAGTAGTTATGTGTAATGAAGTGGAATAACACAGGGAAAAAGTATTGAACACGCTAAGAAAAAGCACTAAGGCAAGTAAAGGGAAGGAACGAGTAGTTATCCTTTCTATTTGTGCAAATTAATATAAGCTTGGTTAGTAGCCTACATATTGATGGGCTATAAAAAGGTTTTTCATTACCAAGGTGTCACACAAGAAACATTTCATGATGGATAAAAGCAAAAAAGCTCTCCCAAGACCTTTGCAACCTTATTGTTGCAAAACATATCAATGAAACTGGTTACAGATGCATTTCAAAACTTCAGAATCTTCCAGTAAGCAGCATGGGAGCCATTATCTGCAAGTGGACGAAACATCACTGCATCATCAACCGGCCTTGCACAGGATCTCCTCGCAATATTTCTGACCAGGGGAGTCAGAAGGATAGTCAATTCAAAGAGCCAAGGACCACTCGGAGAAAGCTCCAGAAAGACTTGAAGGCAGCCAATTCAATTAAATTCAATTAAACAGTTCTGGAAGTAACTAAAGATCAGGATTCACAAGAGGGACCCTGGAATCTGTTTAGAACAATGGGCCAAAATCACACCTGATACTGCAACTAATACATTTTGTCATACAGGAAAATGTCTTGAAGCTGTCTTTACAAACAGAGGCTTTTCCACAGAGTGTTGAAGAAAAATCTTAGTAGGCACCTTCAATACTTTTTTTCCTGTGTCATTCCACTTTAATACACAAAACTCTTATGTTTGGATTTTTATGTGTGTTAATATAATGTGTGGTGAAAATTTCGAATAGACTCACTGGAAGTTTAGGCTAATTACTGAAAAAAAAAAATTGCGTTCAATACTTATTTCCACCATATATTTATTTTTACCTGAATATTTTAACTTCCAAATGAAATGTCAAAATGAATGTCAGACGAAATGTAAAGTTTGACTGACTGGATTTTGTAAACAAAACATAGTGAAAACTGTCTAAGGTCACTCTCACTCTCCCTTGCTAAAGAGCTAATGGTTTAGTCCGCCTGCACGATTCATATCTTTTATTTATTTAGTTGAGCATCGCTAGTAGTGGACCGCTAATTGTTTTGTTGCTGGTGCAATGTCTTTCTCAAGAAAGCCAAGTCAAGTTACTAAAACAAAGGCCAAAACAGGAAAAAGAGAGACATCAAAATGAGGGGAAACAACTGCTAATAAACTTCTTTCCAAAGAAAGGTGAGCACAAACGTCAAAAACACGAAATCCCATGGTGTTTGCTTGAATATCGCCCAGAATCAATCTTGAATTTCCCCTTGAGGATCAATAAAGTATCTATCTATCTATCTATCTATCTATCATTGGTGCTAAACGAACTGAGACAACCCACTGGAATAGCGGAAAATACACTTTCATAGGTTAGGCTAATCTGATGCATCTTGTGATCCAGCTCCATCTCCATCAATTTCAGAAAGACTGCATGGCCAGCTTGATTCATTAGTTGTAGGCTATATGCTGATCATTATCACTAGGCTAGTGGTTTGAGGTTTTTTTCTCTCCCTTTCTGTTTTCGTTAGTCTTAACTTTTTTATTTACTCAAGTAACGGATGGGATTTTTGATGTAGCGAGAAATTACAATACTTCACTCAAAATGTAATCAAGTAAAATTTAAAATACCGATTTTATAAACTACTTAAAAAATACAAAATACACAGAAAAACTACTCAATACAGTAACGTGAGTAAATGTATTTCGTTATTTTCCACCTCTGATTAATACAAATACATTTCCACACAGAACTGGTGTATATCTGGTTATTAGCTTTACTGCTTGCTTGAGTGGTTGAGGTTAGCCCGACTTTGTTTATTAATCTCCTACTCTAAAAAAGTCAGAGATTCTTGAACTTCTGAAATCTATGGTCAGTATATTGTACCAATCATTATACAGTAGATCATGGAAATTCTGGGGGGTTTTTTGTCAGGAAAAGTCAGGGAAGAGTCATGGAATTTTACATTTGACTGTGTTTGACTGAGTGGGAACCCTGCTGTAAGCAGGGAGCAGAGCCTGAGATGCTTGCAGCCGACTCTCTGACTGTTGTACATCTCCGGAGCAATGTTTTCATGCTCAAGTACAGCACTGACATCTGATGTTCTCCCTAGGGGCAGACAGTATACACTCACAGTGGCGTAGGAAAGTCACCTGATCCATTGCCCCTGACGTTCAGCAGACTGTGGGTGTCCTGATGAAAGGGTGTGTTGTTGTCATTGTTCACTACAGTCATGGAGAGGAGGGGTCCACCTTGGGGACCACATGTTTCCTCTTGGTCTTTCCTGTCCACTTTTACCTGCTTTGAGTTTGGCTGGTTGGCTCTGCCTCTGTCAGACCCTTGTCTGTCTCTTGTCGCCACCATAGAGGGTCGAACCTCCCCTATGTACCTCTACTGACTGATTCATCCAGGGTTTAAAGTCACTGTGGCGGATTTCAGGGGTGGGCCAGGTTGTTTTATGAATTGAAAATGGATAGTTTTATGTAACCACATCAAAAATGTGAATGAGTTTTCTTCGCTTTAAGCGCTGTACATCTGTTGTCCCAGTTTTTGCGGTTTTCAGCGCTGTGCTTTTTCATGACTAGTATCTGTCTACAAATCAGTGGTTGTTAGTTTCCTGTCTGTGTAAAGGCTGATGTGTCTTTTTTGGTATGACAATGTAAAGTGAACATCATTCTCCGCCAAACATACAAGGCTTTTGAAATGAGTGAGAACAACCTGTTGTTTCAGGCACCTTGGTGACATTATCTACACATCCCTTTAGTGTTTGTTGTATGAGAAAAATGGATCCTGGTGAAAGTGGTTTTAGACATGCCATAGCAGTGTAAGATATCTGTTCTGTGAAATGGAAATTTGGTGGAAACCAGGAAATATTTTTTCCTGATTATATTTCAGTAAATGTGGATATAATGTATCCATCATTATTTGCCATAATATCTTTCCCATCCTGTTCTGTCTTTCATCAGAAGTAGTTGTGCAGTCGGCATGCAGGGGATCTGTGTACTTGACAGTGTGACCACTACCATTCACTTGTGTCCTCTGAGAGTGGTGTACTTGACCAAGGCGGAGGACAGGTGTCTGACTGAGTGATGGGATAGTTGGATCCAGTCTGGTGTACTCATTTGAATTGGCACAGGACTGCTGGGTAGATGGTCTGGCTAGAGGGGGTCGGCTGGTAGAGGCTTGCAGCTGCAGTTGGCAGGAGTGCAGGACTGGGAGCTGACAGACTGATGGTATCTGTCCTGGGAAGCCTGTCATCAATGTCTGCCTACCAGCTTTAGTGTTACTACTTAGACACTACTTAATTCAGAAAATAGACATGTAGTTGTCCCCTGTTGTTTTGTTGTTATAAATAGTAACTAAAGTTTTAACTGTTG
Source organism: Alosa alosa (assembly GCF_017589495.1). Lineage (NCBI taxonomy): Eukaryota > Metazoa > Chordata > Actinopteri > Clupeiformes > Clupeidae > Alosa > Alosa alosa. Next base: position 17,416,395 of record NC_063207.1, on the reverse strand, counting down.
TAACTATCTATTGTAGCTGTTATTTGAAGTTATACAAATTTCTTTTCAGTGCTTGATGTTAGTTCTTGTCATTGTTATTTTGTTAATTTAGTGTTATTTATGTTAAATGTATGTATAATAAGTATGCATAGCATAGAATATGCATATGCTTAGCAGTAGAATGTACAGTATGTTGGGCCAAAAGACGCACACAAAAGAAGCACGCAAAGACATATACTTAAAACAAGATAACACTTAGATGATCTAAGTTCATTTTCACCTCCCTTGTTTAAAACCATGACTAAACACTAGATGTCACTGGTCTACTAGATTACCGTATATGCTACATATGAGAATGCAAAAAGATTTTTGATTTGACATTTGATTGGATATGACATTGCAGAGGAAAATAATATTCATTTAAATTCATCTAAAAAAAGTGTGTGCACAGTCATTGCCATTTTGAATGGCTGAATTTTACACTGCCATTTTGGGCTTGAATATTAGCATGCAACATTGCTAACTGTGCATCAGCATCCTTCCTCTGTATCAGAGCAGATGGAATCTGTCCTGAAGTGTTTAATGAAAGCTGTCAGTAATGTATGCAGTTCTTCTGTGACTTCTGCTATCCGATCCATGTAAAATGCAACCCACACTGTCAGTGGTGTTATCTTGCTGGATATCAGTGTGAGCACGATGAGCTTTTCATTATGCCTGTGTAGCCTGGGCACTGGGAAGTCTCCTTTTGCTTACACCCACAGCCAAAGGACACTGACTCTCAAACAAATAAAGGGAAATAAAGAGAAAACGTTTTTTTTCCCCAATAAGTGAATTAGTCTACAAGCTATGATTCTTCTCTCCTCTCCCAGAACTATTAAAAGAAGCATGTGGCACGGAATTTCATTAGACCTGATTCAATAATGCATGATGCTAAAAACAATGCATGCCAGAAGTTCAGAGCGCAAAAGTGGGGACATCCACGCCCTGTCGCCATGGTAACGGGGCACCGGCATGACCGTGGAAGACCCCAATGGTGCTTCGGAGGGGAGGAGGAGGGCGATATCAGGTGGAGCCTTGTCTCTGACTAGCCCTGCTAGTGCTGGCAGGGCGGGGTGCCTGGGTTGGAGGCGGGGCTAGTGAGGACAGGAGTGGGGGTAGTGGGGAGAGGAGTGGGGGTAGAGGGTGGAGGTGGGGGTGAGGGGGCCCTTGCCTGAGGAGCAGGTGGCCAGCGCCTCCTTCAGGCATCACATGAATGATTTAAAGGCGAGGCATTGTATTGTATTGGACTCTGCCACATTCAACATGTTCTGCTCCCCTTCTGGTCTTGTACTAGCACAATCAGGAAATGAGGCTGAGGTGTTTGTGTGTATGTGTGTGTGTGATGGGGTGTCTGTTTTTGTCATACAGACATTTTGACCATATGTCCATATGGAGTCAGACACATAGTAATTTCTGCAAAGCTAAAAACTCTATCCAGTAAAGTAGGATAGAGGATAAGTCTGTGATCACCAGCTGTAATGGTTTTAATAAGAGGCCATATCTTATGGAGTGATGCTCTAAAGACCTCACCAAATAACTGTGCGCAAATCCCCCCTCCCACTGTGTCCGCACAGCTCTGGGTAAATCTGTTTGTATCTTAAGCCCCCTTCAGCAGTGGCAGGGGTTGTATTAGCATACAAGACTCTCATCTGTCATGCAGGAGCCCCCCTTTACTCACGCGGGCACACACACACACACACACACTAGCTCACACTTGCAACACTCGTGTGCGCCCTCTTGTGTGTGTGGATCAGGCTTGCCAGGCTGTGACATCATCGCCGTATCCCACTTGCCGATTGGCTGTGCGGAGCTGTGGTGTGTTTCTCCAGACGGATGCTGCTACTGCTGCTACTGCAGCACACACACACACACACACACACACACACACACAAAGAGACACACACTCCTCCATGGCACGATCCAGAGAAGGACAGGGAGGAGGGTCATAAGCCCAGCTCCATTAAGAACGCTGGTTTACCACAGGCTGCACGCCGGATTCTGTGCGTGCCTGCGTGCGTGTGTGTGTGTGTGTGTGTGTGTGTGAAAGGAGCAGAGGGAGGAGAAAGGAGAGAGGAGGAGGGGAGGAGGGAGGTTCCATCTCCAACCCCCAGCTGCTCTCCGTGTTTTCAGGGGAAAGCTGCGGCCGGCTTGCCTCCACTCTGTTTCCTGGAGGAGGAAAGGAGAGGGAGAGATAGCCAGCCCTGTGTGTGGGATATACGCGTGCGCGTGTGTGTGTATGTGCGCGAGTGTGTGTGTGTCTGCGCTCGTTTTTTTTTTTTTTATCCGAGAGATCCCCTCCTCTCTGTGGATGTCATGCTCAGATGTTAGCATGTCGTACCCACACTGACACACACCCACACACACACATTCAGAAGCCCTGATGAAGGGCACAGCCAGTGATCGGGGCAGTGGACTAGAGAATGGCCCACTTTAAGGACGTGCCTCTCAAAAAGACCACCTCCCTCAACTTGGTGACAGGATTCTTCCAGTACCTGCGCGGTAAGTGGGACAGACACTTGCCTCCTGCGTTTCACTTTGACAGATAGTCCTTGCAGACTGAAAATACATGTTCCAAATACTAGCGTGTGTGTGTGTGTGTGTGTGTGTGTGTGTGTGTGTGTGTGTGTGTGTTCAGGTAGTGTCCTGTTGTTGTGGATGGGAGAAGAGTCAGAGAGAGATGCACTGCACATCTGGTGCACTTAGCATTTCCAGGGCTGTCTCAGAGGATGCTGTGCTTTGTAAACATGGATGTGTTGCCTGTGGCTCAATGTGTGCATGTTTATTTTTGTTCATGTGCATGTGTCTGTTGTGCGTGTGCATGTGCGTGTGTGTGTGTGTGTGTTAATGACATGCTCTTTTGCCTCCGTGTTTTTGCGCATGTCATTGGATTAAAGATGGCTCATGCGTGCTGCGACCGTGCCGGCATATGTGTCTGCCTGTGTGTGTGTGTTTTTGTGAGTGTCTATGTGGTTGTGTGAGTGTGTGTTGGGGGTGGTCTGTTCTTTACCATATTGCTTTTTTTTTTAAAATTGTTTACTCTACAGAATCTTTGAATCTCAGCATCCCAGTGTGCATCAGCCTTAAGTTATCTTTTCCTCCACAAATCGTCACGTTATCTCTAACAGTACCGTTAGGCAAAGCTTTCTGTATTTTTTTTGTGAACCAGGCTATTCTTATCCTGCTCTATTTCTGTCTGATTTCCTTCATCTCGCTGAAGGGTGTCTCTGTCTAGCATGGCTCGGTGGCTGTGGTCATCTTTACATCATCGCTATCTTCTAAAGCCACTGCTTTTGTGTGGAACTTTTAGCACATTTACAAGCCATTAATGTTTGGTTAGAAGCAAATAACCCAGTTATTATGTGTTGACCCAAAATTGTAAGACCAACAGTAATGATTAATTATTTGTTTGGCTTTTCTTTAATAAATCAACAAACGTCTGTCAAAGGCTTTCAGTTTCTCCAAGTTTCTATTTTTCTGAACAGCTCTGAAGCTATCTGGAGAGTTCTTGAGATTTTGGATATTTTTATTTGGAGATTTATTCCCCTAAATAATATGCTTTATTTTCTTATACGCATGTGAGGTTCCATCTCTGTGATGATTGGTTTGATGTTCACACCTACAGTATGTATTTTCGTAAAGAATAACATGCCAAATGAAAGTTGCTGCCCATCCTACTTGTTAAGGTCAGCTGAGATCCCTGCCTGATCCGTGCTTGAATGTTGCTGCTTCTGACAGACACCTATCTCTGAGTCACATCAGGACACAGTACAGTCCATGGTCATTAGTAGCTCATTACTGTCTTATTGCTTAACTTTGGTGTTGTTGTTTCTTTATTGGTGGTTTCCTCGTTCTTTTCTTCACTTGCAATTCGTTGTTGACCTTGCCATCTCATCTACACGTAACATTCTACTCTATGGACCATGGTGCACATGTCCCTTTCTATTTCAATTTTCAATTTCAATTTATTGTGCTTATAGAGCGCCAAAACATTACACATGTATCATGGTGTTTTACAGAATGTAGGCAATCAGAGAAAAAGGAAAGAAAGGAAGAAAAGAAAAGAAAGAGAGAGGCCCTTTCTCACCACACAGGTTCACCTGTCATCTCATACACCTGTTCCTTTCTCACCACACAGATTCACCTGTCATCTCATACACCTGTTCCTTTCTCACCACACAGGTTCACCTGTCATCTCATACACCTGTCCCTTTGCATCTGTGCGTGGGCCAGTAAGAAACAACTCTGCTTGAAAAACAGTAGCATCGTTGTACTTGTCAGCGGATTTGAAGATGCAAGATATGTACAGTATGATAATTTCACCTTGGAGGTAACCTCTGTGTGATAATATGCATGTCTCTGTTGCAGATGAGCAGGAAGTGGTCCAGAAGAGAACCTTCACAAAGTGGATTAACTCCCATCTGGCAAAGGTAAGACTCTGTCTTAACTGGCTCTATACTGGCTGTAAATGACTTCAGGTCACCTCTGTTTTGGATAGCACCAGAAGGTGTTCTAATGGATGCACTGAAGTCTTCAAAACCATTCTTTTTCTAGTCATGCCATTATGGCAATTCCAGTCTTCCAGTCAACTAAAGGTCACACACAGCATAGTAATTATAGAAGCGTCTTGCTAATCAGCAGTTAACTGTCTGTGTTCCTTACCTATGCCCACAATGACAACTGTGGGCCGTGTGCCCATGAATCTGAAGAATGGAAATGTGACATTAGATTAGATTGAAGCCTAGTGAGAGTGCATAGTGTTGTTACTGAATACATGCAGATAGATAAAGAGACCGTACTGTGCAGTTGTAAGAAGTATCTGTAATGTCTGGGTTTGGAGAGGTTGCTGCATGTCTCTAGAGACAGCCCTGCCTGTCTCTATTTTTGTCTGTTAGGCAGGGAGGAACTGCCCAGGTTCAGGAAGCTAAAAGTCTTCTCCAGTTTGTTGAGCCAGCTGTCTGGATGTTCAAAATAGGTCAGTGCCCAGGTAGAACTAACCAGCAGTGAAATCGGCTAAATCAGCACATAGGCTTGGGGAAAGCAGACAGGACGGGAGCTGAATTCAAATTAAAAGTTGCATTATGGGAGGGTGAATAAGGCAAAGCCATAGTCAGAGTGATGTTAGAATCTAATGATTATGATAATTGATTATTGATATGATGGATATGATAATTTATTGATAATGAATGAATATAACAAGCGCATTAGTAACACAGTTTCTTTTCAAATGTCAAAGAACAAGCGTGCATTATTTTATTGGATGGACCTAGAAATGTTCAGCTCTGCTGTAGCAGTCTGCAGAAGTCTGCACTGAATCTACAAGCTTGTGTGTGATTCCTTATATAGAAAGAGCTGTGTGTGTGAAGGCTGTATGAGCGTGTGTAACTAGGTGGTAGCCTCTGTACAGACCTCTACAGAGCCCTGCGACGGCCGCATCAAAACTGTGAAAGCAAATGGGGACAGGGACTGCATTGAGATGGCCTGCTTTACGGAGAGAATGGGGCGGCATAGAGGATGGTGCATGCGTGCGTGCGTGCGTGCGTGTCTGTGTGTGCAGCATGGCCACTGCAACAGTATCAGGTCTGGCCTGTCAGCCGTGAAACGTCTAATGAGCTCACTGACCCGATGCCATCATGACTCTGAGATGCGCACGGAGCATCACTGTAATCACACAGGAATGACGAGTCACCCGCTTGCCTCAACGTGCAAAATCAACTCCCCTTAGCATTCGGATTATTCAGAAGTAGTTAAACTCCCCATTAACCAATAACAACAACAACCCTCACAGCGCTTGGGAAGTAAATAAAAAGCGCATTGTGATTCCCTCCCACCCCATAGAAAAGAAAGGTCTCCATTCTAGAGGGCCGTGCTATACTCTGCTGCAGCAGAGAGAGCTTTCAGAAACAAACAGACACACACACACACACACACACACACACACACACACACACACACACACACACAGCAAGAGAAGTGGGTGGCATATGTCAGAGCCCAGTGGTGTTTTGGAAAGATTTTAAATTCTGTCTCTGTAGTGTTGTTGAGAAAGAGTGAGGGTATTTTCATTTCTACAGACTCAGTATGATAAAACACTGACTTTGGCTCTGTATATGGCTATGATTATGGCTACTTACTCAGACAGCAGGAGACACCCAGTAACTACTGCCATAGCTTATCTCAGACACAGCTGCTTGTCGATGTTGTTCTCAGCGGTGCTGCCATAAGTTGGCACTGAAGATATTTTTAATCCTTCTGTATATGTGTTGTACTATGTTGTGCATATTTTGTGGGTAAAAGCTCTTTGATGGTCTGCTTGAGACACTGTGACTGCTAGCCATCAGGGAGCATTATACCCAGAGACAAAGCTCCACTGCTGCCAGACAGGTACTAACAACTGGCAGAGCTGTCACCTAGAAAAGTGACTGCTGTCACTCAGGGGATATGCTTGGGGAACTTGTGGTTGTCTCTGTCTGCACGTGTGTGTGTGTGTGTATGTGTGTGTGTACAGTATGTGTGTGTGTATATGTGTGTGCATGTACACATATGTGTGTGTGTGTGTGTATCTATGTGTGTGTGTGCGCACTCGCGCATATCCCGACGTGTGTGTGTGTGTGTGCGTGTGTGCGTGTGTGGGTGTGTGTGTGTGTGTGTGCGCGTGTGTTTGTGTGTGTGCGTGTGTGTGTGTGTGTGTGTGTGTGTGTGCGTGTGTGTGCTTGTGTGTGTGTGTGTGTGCGTGTGGGTGTGCGTGTCTGTGTATGCGTGTGTGTTTGTGTGTGCGTGTGCGCGTGTGTGTGTGTGCATGTGTGTGTGTGTGTGTGTGTGTGTGTGTGTGTGTGTGTGTGTGTGTGTGTGTGTGTGTGTGTGAGGTTATCTTTGGTAGGGGAGCAGTACATTTGGAGAGGGCAGTCCAGTGCAGATGGGCAGGGTGCGTGTGAGGAACACAGCCCTGTGGGAAATGTTCTGCTCCTGGGGAGCTGGACGTTTGTGCCCAGATCTTACTAGCAACAAGCAAGCCACTGCCACTGCCACTGCCACACAATCCTTACACTTATTATTATCAGTCCAATAATATAATATAATATAATATAATATAATATAATATAATATAATATTGGTGCTGAATAAATAAATATAAATATATAAATTAAATAAGTATTTACCAATTGATATTTCATGTCTGTGTGGTTTAACTGTGATCCTCTTGTATCTGAATGACATTTCCATAAGCTGCTGGACTGTCCGTGGAGCAGAGAGTCGTGGTGAAGTCATGGAATAATCAGAGTCACAGAGGAACATGGCAGAGCAGAGGAGAGAGCAGAGGTCAACCAGCTGACTTTGACTACAGACTCACTTTTAAAGCGACAGTCTGAACAATAGATGATAAAGTGCTCGTGCTCACCAAAATGGAAAAACAGAGACAGGAAAGGTGGGAAGAGCATCAGCAGGATTCTCCTCCATGCAGACTGTGCAGTTTATGAGCCGCTCGACCGTGGCCAAAAGTGTGAAAGAAGGCGCTAGGTCTCTGCTGACTACTGAGCAGAAATGGCAGAAGCCGAGGGAAATGAGAATGAGGCCAAAAGTGTGTGGAGTGAAATGAGGATGACCTGGGATGTGCCGGTCTTCTAGGAAACAGAGACAGACTTCAGCATTTCTGATGATTAAAGGCACGTGGTGAGGGACTGACTTGGGTGTCATCAGTGGGGATGTTGGAATGAGAGTGATATTAAAAGGAGAGAACGGGCCTCAGTAAATCAGTGGACGATTTTCTTTAGGGATTAAACCCACAAGTTCCTCGAGCTCGGGGCCTTCGCGTTCCTCAGCCTGTGTGGAAGATGTGCCGGCGAGATGAGATTTTAATCAGCAGAGGCAGGTAATCGCAGCCAGAGAGGGATTTAGTGTGGCTGCCGTGCTCAGACAGAATGTCTCCGCAATATACCTAATGGATGCTTAATCAAGAACCCGCACACCACAGTGCAATGGCAGACATCTCTCTGTCAGGCAGTTTCAGCATTAGAGGTGATTTTACGCAATAGAGGTGGCTTTTACATGGAATTAGTTAAATATGAAGTGTACTCTCTGATTTCCTAGAAAAAAAACAGTTCTTCAGTTTGCCAAAGACTCTAGTAATAGCCTACTGATGAAGGACACTTGATAGAACACTTGCATACCTGTTTTGTCTCTTTAACGATCTATAGCGACATTCTTCACAATTTTCTACATAGATTTCTCTAGACTCCACATTGCTTTTATGACAGTTTCAAGTCCAATATTTTGCTGTTGTTATGAGAGGGTTAAGAAAGCTCCTCAGTGGTATCTAAGTCAGTCTATTGTGAATTTGTGAGGGGGGTTCTTGAATGGCCTCTTAGACACTCAGGTTGCTGACTCACTGTGGTTGCTGTTGTCAGGGACTCCCTTCCATTGGCCTGTGTCATTGAAGCTGAATCTCTTAAGTATTCTAGTCAGCACGGACCGGCCTAGCAGGCTCTTTTGTTGGTCAGGCTATTGGTGTCCAGTTGGTCATAGCTTTTGAAAGTTTTGGGAAGAATCTTAGTAATGCATGCCGTGCTTTGATGCGGGAGCAGCTAGACATTATTAATGGATTACAGACATGGGTCGCACTAAGCACACCAATAGGGAGCTGGGGGTGCCTCAACTCTCACTGCCTATTATCAAAACAAAGGGTTGCCATAACAAGGAGGAGAGGGGGAAATAATGCAATGAAAAGAGACATTTCACAAAGGCAGTTAGTCTCCATTTGGTTTCAATGGAGTTCTCCTCTTAGTACCCTCACAGTGCCCCTGCTAGTTGTTCATCTTTAGCAAACATGCTCTACTTCACTCTCTATCTCTTTCCCTCTCTTTTTCATTCTATCTTTCCCCCTCCTACTTTCTCTCTCTCTCTCTCTCTCTCTCTCTCTCTCTCTCCCCTTTCCTCTTTCATCATCTCTCACTCTCTGTGGAGAAAATGAAAGGTCTTGGCACAGCGCTGGTCTGAATCACCGGGAAGTGCTGGCAGTGTCACGGTGGAAAGCCTGGGCCCTTATCTAACGTTGTTTGGGTCCAGCCCCTCAGCTCCTGCTCTGCACCACTTCCCCAACATGCTTTATGAGGGAGCAAAGCCATTGGGAATATAAATCATATTTGAGGGGACTTGATTGGATACATGTAGGTACAGGTTTTTGTAATCCTTCTTAGGAGAAGATGTGCTTATCACAGTTGGGGTGGACTAAAGGGACACTGAGGAGTTATTTTAGGGATTATTTGCAGAATACTCTATTCTATTGTCGACTGTATAAATATTGTGTCATATGACGCGTATCACAACAATAAAGTCGTTCAAGGTTTCTCACAAGGTGATCAATGAAAACATTAAGTAAATCAACTATTTCTCATTTTCTGTCAGCTCTTGGCACTGTTCCAACATCCTGAGAGGAGCGTTTCCTGTTGTGGAGATATATGTGTGACATGATTAGCCTAGGGGTCTTACACTGTTGGTTCTGTGGTAAAAACACTGCTGCTGGCCCTGTCCCACTGATTTACCATTTAACAAACCACCACTAATGGCATTTTACCTTCACCAGCATGTTGTTGTAATTTTGCCTTAGTTGAGGTGCCGTCTCAAGACACCTATGTACTTGTACTAGGTGTACTATGTACTACAAATCAGTGCACAAATCAGTGTCACACAATTCCCACTATACAGTGTAACATACATTATACACGATTATATATCACAAACTGCTGTACACATTTTCCTACCGATAACAAAAACCATACTACTGTATGTCTCTCTCTAGCCTGAATGCATTCTGTGTTGTATGTGCTATTTAATACTGGGCAGCTGTCTCCATCACTTTGTTTAAATAGTCCAGTATTCAGAGCATGTGCACCTGAGTGGAACTACGTAGAACAATTAGTCACACAATTTTCCAATTTCCATATTCCGTTGTCCTAGGAATAGATGTCACATGAATAGCACACTTTACAGTGGCTTTTTGTTCAGAGTTGTGTTGTAAATACTTCATGGTGAGTTGTATTTCTGCCAGGGTTAATACAAACTGAAGGAAAGTAGATGACGCTGGAGCTAAAAAAAAAAAAACTCAAGAACCTTTTAGTCCTGCCTCACAAGGGACTGTCCTTCACTGACTCTGAGTAGCTGTTCTATGGCTGTTCTACTAGCATGTTGTTAGACTATTTTCTTACTCAGAATTAAAAACCTCTACTGGGTTTAGAAAGCCAGACCCATCAGTCAAATATAATAGTCAGTTAGGCATTACTCTGTTCAAGAGCTCATCGGCAGACTGCTATTATTGTGTGTGCAAACTTGCTCAAATCAAACTCAAGGTCGAAATAAAGGTTAAGATTAGTCAAGCCATCAGGAAATGACCTGAAGTTCATTCCATCATGGAAAATTCACAGCACTCCCAGACTGCCATCCCATCCTTGTTCTCGAGGAATCCTCACACTGGGCTTTCTGGCTAGTATGAACAGTTCTCAAATCCACTTCAGTGAGCCCAATATGCATCTCTGTCCTAAAGTGCACACTTGTTTAACATGATGCATTATGTGGGGGAGACAGAGGGGAAGTCAAGGGGAAAATAGTAAATGGAATCTAGGGTTGCAGTAGACAGCTTGTGTGTGTGTGGTGTGTGTGTGTGTGTGTGTGTGTGTGTGTGTGTGTGTGTGTGTGTGTGTGTGTGTGTGTGTGTGTGTGTGTGTGTGTGTGTGTGTGTGTGTATGAAAGAGAGAAGAGACTGTTTTGTTAGACACTCTTAAGTGAAATAAACTTTATTCAGTTCAACGTTTCTAATTCAGATTCTTTCTCATTCTCATCACTACAGTACAAAACCCCACTGAAGATCAATGATCTGTTTGAGGACATCAAGGATGGGGTGAAACTCTTGGCTCTGCTGGAGGTGCTGTCAGGACAGAGACTGGTGAGTGTCTGCCGCCTACTTCTAAGCATCCTTGGCTGTGACTCCCTTCTTGATGTTGCCAATGGATCACTGTCAATACAACACCATTAGGGAGGTTACAAATGGCCAATGCTGTCAGACTAGCACTTTAGTTGTAGTGTTGAGTATATTGCTTTCCATTCCATTTATCTATATACATCAGAGTTTAGTAAGTGTGTTTGTTGTGTTGAGTAAAAGATTTGAAACGTGAAGTATTATGTTGTGTGGACATATTGTGTGCAGTAGTTAGTTTTATAGAAAATGAATAGTATGTGGTAAGGGGGTCTTTATAGGAATAGGAGAAATGAGGTCTGTGTTGAGCTGTTGAAAGCTGAGGTTTTAAATATGCCTTGTGAAGTATAACTGCTACCAATGATAGTTAATTTATAATGTATGATGGATAATGGATATGTATATATGGATGTGGATGTGGATGTGGATATGATGGATCCTCTCCAGGGATTAATGGTGAGTCCTCATTGTCTCTTCTCAGCCATGTGAGCAGGGCCGGCAGCTGAAGAGAATCCACTGGGTGTCCAACATCGGCACCGCGCTCAAGTTCCTGGAGGGACGGAGGGTAAGGAAAGGCCGCGCTTCCCTGCTGTTGTTCCCTCAAGCCAGAGCTGATGCTTTTGTACATGCATCACTTCTATGGACCCTTTCAAGAGAGTTCCATTATCAGCATCATAGTTGGCCCCACAAGACTTCCTTTTTAACATTCCATATGTTATCTTAATGCAGAGGAAGTAGATTGGGGCCCAAATAGAATGTTCAAGCATTGTTTTTGTTTACCTTGTTGAAAGGGTCTATACATTTATATGGACGGTGGTAGCGTAGTGGCTAAGGAGCTGGGCTAGCGTGCAGTACCCAGAAAAGTTGTGAATTCGCAGATGCCGCTGTTGTGCCCTTGAGCAAGACACTTAACCCTAAGTTGCTAAAAAGAATGGCCCTGTAATAACTAACGTTAGTAAGTCGTTCTGGATAAAAGCATCAACCAAATAAATAAATCATTTATTGATGGTGATTCTATAGAGCTGGGGCATTTCAGGTGTCTCTATAAGAACTGTATCTTCAGGCCCTGTGCTGTTGTTTTTTTAGGTATTTCAACAAAGCTACTGAAGTCCAGGGCTGATTACTCCATAGAATAATGCTGATGCTTTTTCACAAACAGCATCTGTGCAGTCTAGGTGCACTAGGTCCAATGGTGATATTTTTTGCATGGTTCAGCTCAACCTGTTCAGTGTTTTTTTTTTAAAGGTACTCTAAGCGATGTTGGGTAACGTCACTTCTGTTGACGTTCAAACAAAAGAGAGAGCCCCCTGCAACTGAAACTCTCCTAAACGCGCGTCTCGTCGGTGATTGGTTGGAACAAGTAATGTTTCATCGTTCAGGCTGGACCAGGCTGTTTTTCTTGCCGTCCACAGACACCACATTTTTTTTACAGTGTATTCAGGGGACTGGCAGCTAGCGGATGGTGAGATGATGTTTACTGTATGTGACAAAAAATGTTTTAGCTTAGAAACTGCGTCACATCGCTTAGAGCACCTTTTAAGTTACAGAAATGTACCTTTGCACTGTTTCAAGGAGCACCACAGCCATATTCTAGCTGTATTGACAAATTTGCTAATGAACTGGCTGTCATGGCTATGCTGCATACTTGGTGGTAGTATATGACCACTCAGCCTTGACTAATGATACATCACTTCCTGTCTTTAACGTCACCTACTCTCTTACCATGCCTCAGTCAGTGTACAGAGGATCTCCGGTCAGTATTGCTGACATCACGTCCTGCTCTTGCACCTGCTTTCTGATGCTGCTAACTGCATCCATCTGACTAGGCTGTTCACTTCTCCTTCTGACCGATTCTGAACTGCCGACGTTCAGTTATTAAAACATTCATAATTTAATAGCAGCTTGAATGAAGTGATGCTGTTGCATATGATGAAAAGGCAAAATTAAGTCATGCTGAACATAATGCCATTGTCAGGACAACTAATCTTTAACTTCATTTGGTATCATGTTTATGAAAGGCTGACTGCTGAATGGCGAATGATGTTTATGGATGAATGTTTAAATGATATGGTGGCATGTTGGAAAGAATGGCTTAAGGATTATACTTTAACAGGTTTATGTTTAACATTAACTGCTGGCTGATTGATCTTAAGCTTTAAAAAAGCATTAACAATAGTCTGAATGATGGCTTACCAAATGAATGAATGAACGATAGAAATGCATTGATATCTTGTTTAAAGCTACCATTCTGAAAAATCCCATCCCAACCAGACACTGTTTGGCAGGCTGCATTACTTACGACTCTCTTGAATTGGCCTGTGCATGACCTGTCAGAATAGCGCAAAAAAAAACACAACCACATCCATTTTCTGGATTGGAATCTAGTCGAGAGGAAGTACATATTCCATTTCAGTTGATTTGTTGGCGACAGAGAACATGTCTCTCTGTCTCCTGTGCTTTTGCACTCTTTTCCCGGCCTGCTAATGCACTGTCATTGCTGAAATAACTCACCAGCTTGCTGCGCCAAACTGAACTGCTGGCTACGGTCGCTTCCTGAGAGAGGGACACCACGGGGTCAGCAGAGCTGAATCATCAACGTTAAAAGAGTCCTCCAGGGAGGTGACTGTGTGCCCCCACAAAGAGATGTGTCACTGGACTGGGGCAAAAGTGCATGTCTTTGAACCCAAGAAAAACATTGGCACAATGTACCGTCTTACATTTATTTTTTTTGTTTTATGTCTTTTCTGGATTCAGATCAAATTAGTCAACATAAATGCCACTGACATCGCTGATGGGAGGCCATCTATTGTCCTGGGCTTGATATGGACCATCATTCTCTATTTCCAGGTGAAGTCTACAGACCACATGCTAAGGCTAGCTGTCAGTTGTTCACACCAGATGCATTTTCCATTATGCATCTGGCGCACAGAAGGTGTTTTCAGATCTCATGCCGTTTGGGTGTGTGTGTGTGTAAAAGGCAAAATGCTAAGAAGCCCATAAAATGTGCTGTTTAAGTATCTGTGTAAACACTATCCCAAAAAAACCCCAAAGCATTAAAACATCAAAGTGATGCTAATTAAGTTGCTTCTTTTCTCAGTCAGATTGTAATCAAACTGTAAAGAAACCCAGATTTACATATTGGATATTACATATTATTGCATAATACATATGAACTGCACAACACTTAAATGCTATCATTCTGTCATTTAAATTCTGAATTTCCCCTAGGGATCAATAAAGTATCTATCTATCTATCTATCTATCTATTACACCATGTCACATAGTTCATGTCTTGCCTTCTCTCTCCCTGTGGACGGACAGATTGAGGAGCTGACCAGTAACCTCCCAGCTCTGCAGGCTCTGTCCTCCAGCGCCTCCTCCGTAGAGAGCATGGCCAGCACCGACGCTGCCAGTCCTCCCATGAAGAGGAAGGTGGTCACCAAGTTCCAGGGCAGCGCCAAAAGGGCCCTACTGAGATGGGTGCAGTGCACTGCCGCCAAGTATGTCTGGAATCACAACAAGTGCACACACACACCCACACCCACATACACACACACACACACAGGCACACACCCACACACACACCCACATCCACATACACACACACACACACACACACACACACACACACACACACACACACACACACACACACAAAACTGTATATATGATATCCTCATTCTCCCCATCAAACCCACTTTTATGTAATTATCCACACTTGTACCTTTAACTGTCAAGAGAAATGCAAACATTCTTTGGCATTGCAATGAAACGGTTGAAGGTGACGCACCTCCATGTTTTGAAGTGCATCATGAAGGCCTGTGCAGACGTGCAGATTCAGTCTAAGTCTCGGATTTTTCCCGACAGCCGTCTGGGCATCGAGGTGAAGGACTTTGGGCCCAGCTGGCGGAGCGGCGTGGCATTCCACTCCGTCATCTACTCCATCCGGCCCGACCTGGTGGACATGGAGCTGGTGCGGCGGCGAGGGAACCGGGAGAACCTGGAGGAAGCCTTCTCCGTGGCCGAGACAGAACTGGGCATCCCACGATTACTGGACCCTGAAGGTATTTCTCCTCCCTAACTCGTTTTTGTCTGTCTTGTTCCGTTTTACTGTCTCTCCTCATTTCTCCGCTCCCTGGTTTCTATCTCTCCCCTCGGTTCCTCTCTTCCTCCGTCTTTGTTTTGTGTCTTGGAGGAAGCAGCAGTGGTTGGGGGCCGTAAGATATCTGTGTTTACTTTGTTACATTTTACCCAGTGGCTCTTGCTAAGTCAGCCAGGCGGTGGGAAACCCTACCCTAGTTTGGCTGAGCTGGGCAGATATGCTGCCCCGGTCAGATATGTGAATGGTTTTATTTACTGAATGGCCCCTTGTTTTATTGGCGAACTGCTTCTGGGGGCTAAAAACATTGCAAGCAGACACTGCACAATTATGACAAGGATCAAAGTGCTCGGGCCTCATTAGGGTGAGGGAGGGATTGTGTGTGTGTGTGTGTGTGTGTGTGTGTGTGTGTGTGTGTGTGTGTGTGTGTGTGTGTGTGTGTGTGTGAGAGAGAGAGAGAGAGAGAGAGAGAGTATGAGTGTGTGGCTCACATTCCCCTTTGTAGGCCAGACTACATGATGAGCTGGAGCCAGTATATAGCTGAGCTCTGGCATCCCATAATGAGCCCTGCTATGGCAACTGAGAACCGGACTGAGCTTAGCCTGTTATGGGAGCACGGGGTCAGCAGACTCATCAGAGGAGCCCCTGATTTGTTTGCGCCTGACCAGAAACCCGCCATGACATCCAGGCTTGTATTCATTACCGCGTCTGTGTTGCAGTTGTGGTGACAGTGGCCATTAGACAGTGAGCTCAGCATGTAGTTTGCTGGGGAATTATGACTGGTTTCACTTTCCCTCCAATTTAGCAACAAGCCTGTCACTGCAGAAATGAGTTGTTGTTGTCGTAACCACCAGAGTAAGGGCTCTGAAATGAACAATAGCTGCCATACATTTCAGGCTTTTTCAGCATGCATTTCTGGGATGGCAACTCAGTAATGTGTGTTTTCGCCGCTCACACACCATACTCTTGTCTGTTGCTGTACAAACATTACATTTTTATACTGTTTAGGAAAAAAAATGCAGTGATTGTGCTAGACTCATTTATTTTGACATTTACTAATGACTTTCTCCATTTTTACCTGGAGGGTAATCGGATGCTCTCAGAGATACTTAGACACACTTGACTCGTCACTAGAGTGTTGGTTATCCCCAGTGGCTGAATCCCATGACACATTACCTGTTGCTTTCTGCACCGAATCCCTGTGGAAGTGTGTGTTCGTATTCAAGTGAGATGGTGTGTGTGTGTGTGTGTGTGTGTGTGTGTGTGTGTGTGTGTGTGTGGGTGTGTACACTGCCTGACCTTTTAAGTGTGTATCATAATGTTTTGTCTTAATGTCAAAAGACAGCAGCGGAGACTGTGCAATGGTGTGTTTGCCACTTCAGTTGAAGAACAGATACAGATATGTTTTTATCTTGCACTCTGTGTCTTTCATCCACACTCTTGTGTGACAGACACTATGTCCACCCTAAGCCTCTCTTCTCCACAGCTGATCTTTCTCTATTTCTCTCTCCAGACGTGGATGTGGACAAGCCTGACGAGAAATCCATCATGACCTACGTGGCCCAGTTCCTAAAGCACTACCCGGACCCGCACCAATCAGATCAGACAGATGGCCAGCCAGAGGAGGTACCCAGCATCCCCCTCGTCCTATTGGCTTCCACCACAACACCCTGCTAAAAATACATCAGTGGTTTGTCAGTACTGTGTCACACAGTATGGTGTTCATGATGCTGACAATATGCTATGACAACCAATTACTGTCTGTTTATTATAGCCAGAGTAGTTTTTATAACATTATCATAGGGGCAGTTTGGTCATGTGGTCACCTGTGTGAAGCATTATCCCTGTATCTCTGGGCAGTGTGTTATTAAAACTCACTGACTTAAAGTCATGAGAAGCAGGCCATTACGACATATGACTCCCTCTTATGTTAGAATATTCCTAGAATAAACTATGATGACCAAAAGATCAACATGGCTACACAAGCATTATGTTGACCACTTTTTCTGCACACTACGGCATTTGTGTGTGTATGTATTGCTCTGTTATATTGCTATATGTGCTTGTTTTCACATGCTGATGCTTTGGTGGCTAATGCTGATGTGCTAGTTTTCCATGCACAGTAATTCCATACAAGCTAACAATGTTCTCGTCTAACTCACAAGTAGGCCACATGCTTTCATCTGCCGCAACTTCATCTGCCGCACACTCATCTGCCGCACCTTCATCTGCCGCACACTCATTCCATCTCTCGTTTCTTTCTCACCCTATTTAATGTCGTGTGTGTGTGTGTGTGTGTGTGTGTGTGTGTGTAGCTGGTTCTGCGCACCATTCCAACCTTTGCTATCTCTATCCCCACGCTGCAGGTAAGGGCTGAGCTCTGTGGAGTCGGCATGAGCTTGAGTGCTGTGTGTGCTCACTCTCTCCCTTTGCCTCCATGCCACCAGTTCTGCTGGCCGCTACATCACCACCACACAAGCGCCACACCACCTCCCCAAAGCAATTCCTCCACCCATTACTTGTTTTAATGATGACGAGGTGCCATTGTAAGCTCTTCTGTTTGCCTCATGGAGATGCTGTGGCGTGCTTGTGTGGTACTGATCTAGCTGTGCAGGTTAAACAAAAAAGAAAATGGTGCTGGTTGCAAAGTGGGTTTTGTCATTCTGACACATTCATACTTCAGTGCAGCTTTTCTTTATGCCTTATCTCTGTCCTTCTCTCTGCTAACGACTGGACTGTTGTTGTTGTTTGCATCTCTCTGTGCGTCTTGCTTTCCGGGACAGTTTGATCCACAGGATATAGAGCTTATGTTTGAGGTATGTTCTATGGAGTTCATATTTTAGATACAAGCTTTAGAGGCCATGTGAGGGAACCACACAAGTAAAGCCGAGTTCTGCCCCCCACCCCCATTAAGCATTAGTTGTAAGTAACCACACAGTTATGTAACATCACATGTTATCAGTGGCATTAACTATGAAGGCTAATAAAGCTCTGGCAATGATGCACACTGTCAGACATGAAATTGGAGAGCCACTGTACAATTTGTTATTCAGAGGTTTGTACAGTAGGCAAGTTTTATCTGTACTCTTTCCTTTTGTCCGTTTCTATAATTTAGAAGTCTCCCAGGCTCTGTGTTTGCCACTTGAGTGCTCCTTGTCTTGCGTTTGGTGTGATTAGAGTGGCCCTCATGTTGTGCAACTGAGAGCACAGTGAGTGATAGAAAGTGTCATCTCTCACCCCTCTCTATCTCCCTCTCTCCTTCCCTCTCTTCTTCTATCTCCTTCTCTCTCTCGCTCTCTCTCTCTCTCTCTCCCTCTCTCTCTCTATTTCCTCCTCAGAGAGAGGAGAGGAGGGTCCTGAGGGAGCTAAAGAACTGGCTGGACCAACTGGAGAGGGACATTCTCAGGGTCCAGGGGGCTGAGGGGAACCTGACGGACAAGTACCAGGTAAGTCCGACCACTGGAGGCTCATTCACTTCAAGATACTGCAGTAAATCTTGTAGTCTTAAATATGCAAACCACTATGATGACAAATGATAAAACTTTTAACTTTAACTTTAACTGTGCGGTCAATCTGTGTTCATCCATCTGTTGTAATGCCGTTATATATGCGGTTGTGATGTGTTTTGACCGGACTGGCTCTTGCTCTGTGCTGTGCCGCAGGCGTTCAAAGGCTTCCGTGTTCAGTACGAGATGAAGAAGAGGCAGACGGAGTCCCTGCTGCTGCCGGTGCACCGGGACGGCAAGCTGTCTGTGGACCAGGCGCTCGTCAAACAGGCCTGGGAGAGGGTGGCAGTCAGGGTAAGAAACTTTTAATGTGCACGCACAAAAACGCACGCACGCACGCACACACACACACACACACACACACACACACACACACACACACACACACACACACACACACCGCACAAAAACGCACGCACGCACGCACACACACACACACACACAGACACACACACACACTCACACACACATGCATGCACACACACACACACACACACACACACACACACACACACACACACACACACACATTCAGAAATTCACACACTCTGACAAAGCCAGAGTGTGAGAGAGAGAGAAGAGAGAGAGAGAGAGAGAGAGAGAGAGCAGTCTCTCGTACAATGTCTTACCATATTGGTATGTGTCCACCTAACATGAAGTGACAAAGCAGGGTTGCTCTCTTCCTCTCTGTTTGTCCACGGCTGAGTTGTTGATTCACTGGGGCAGTAGGGTATTGGGAAGTCCCCTTCTAAATATCCATCAGCCAGCAGCATCTCATCAGATCGGACATTTGGAGGGAAACAATCTCATGGCGTTTTTCTTGAATGAACATTTGATGTGACTGAGCAGTGAACCGTTCTCACTTCTGCAGCTGCTGGACTGGCACATCCACCTGGACAAGTCTCTGCCGGGGCTTCTGGGAGTTATCGGGGCATGGCTCCACCGGGCAGAGATCGCTCTGAGGGAGGACATCCCCCTGCAGCAGGCGCATGAGGAGACTGCCAATACCATACACAGGAAACTGGAGCAGCACAGAGTATGTTACACAGAATGTTCTGGACAAAACTCCATGACATGACATGACACATGAATGTGAACATTTCTTGCAGTCATAGTTGCTAAAGTTAATCCTTACCTAGCCAGTTTTTGTACAGTATGAAATAGTTTTCTGATACCTTATGTTCTTTATTGGTCATTTCTGCTACTAAGTATATATTTTTGTGGATGTCTCTTTAAATGTGTTTATTTTGTTGTGTGTGTGTGTGTGTGTGTGTGTGTGTGTGTTTGTAGGAGGTGCTGAAGAACCTAGAGGGCCACAGACAGGCCTTCCAGCAGATCCACAAGGACCGTTCTGTCAATGGCGTCCCAGTGCCCCACGAGCAACTCCAGGACCTGGCTGAGAGGTGACCACTGCTGACCACTGAGGCTTCCTGTACAGTATGGTCTGTGGCATGACGGAGTGGATATATGATGTGCATCTTCTGTTTTTTCTTTTACAGGTTTAATTATGTGTCCACTTCATCCCACGTGCACGTGATTAAACTGGAATTCTGGGAGATGAAGTATCGTCTGATGGCTTTCCTGATCCTGGCCGAGTCGAAGCTGAAGACCTGGATCGTAAAGTATGGCCGAAGGGACTCCGTGGAGCTGTTACTGCAAAATTACATTGTGAGTTTCCTCATAGACTCACTGATGGACCTCTACAAGGCAATATCATGTGTACAGACCCAAATAATCCAAACTATAGACCTGACACCTGTGAAACAAATGTGATCATGAATGCAGATCAATTCAGTCAGAATCAAGATCCTTAATGCCCCTAGCTAGCCCATATCTTTCCATGTTGCAAGTTGCTAATAAAGCAGTAAGCTTCCAAAGATCATTGAGTGAAGAGTGAAAAGTATTATTGTTAGTCTCCACTCATCCCCACTCATGGATATCTGGGATGTTTCTTTGCCTTCAGTCTAACTGTCAGAGATAAGTGCAGGCAGTGCTGGATGAATGAGGACATAAGTGAGTTTTTGGGTCCAGTGGAACATTCCCTTATCTTTCTCGTCTGGGTTGTCTTAACAGGCTTTCATTGAGGGCCACAAGTTCTTTGAGCAATATGAGACAACGTTCAGGTCTTTGAAACAAGCTGCTGATGTCTACATCAAATCTGATAACACAGGTAAGCTAGCCACCATTTCCCTTTCCAGTTAGCACTCTGTACACATAGACTCATTATTGCTACAGTAACTGTCTTTGGACACCCAATAACAGGACTCGATGCCTTCTGTTCATGAGTGTGAGATGGAACTGTTTTATTTTTCAGCATCATGTAGGAGACAGGCTAACTGTCCATTTCATGTTATAGGCACTAAGAACAGTAGGAAAGGTAAGTTAGCATAGCGCTAAATGGAATATCTTTACTGCCTAGGGGACTTGTAGTCTCTGTCCTTGCAGGCTCAGCTCTTCATTACGAACCTGTGAGAAAGAAATCAATTAATACCACACTTTCTCTGTGATGTCTGCACACTCTCTAACAACTGTGATGGGGTCTCCAACTAACTGTCTACGGAGCCAGCTACAGACTACTCTGTTGGTCTTTGTGCACATAACATTAAATAGGCTAAAATAAACATTACGTCATTCAAGTTTCTGAAATGTCTGAAAAACACTGAAGATGATAGATTTGTTCCTGCTAACTGTAGTTTCATAACACACAGCAACTCACCTCATGACTACCTCATGCTTGCTTAAACAGAAGTGCAATTTTAGTTTGAGACCTCTTATCCATGAAGTCGATCTTATCACTCTGTTGAGCCCTCTGTCAAGACCCCCTATATGCAAACAACAAAAAAAGATCAAATAGCTATTGATGCCACCTCCAGCATGCTGCCACCTACATTTTATTACCATTACTCACAAGATATTTAACAAGTTTAGCAAAGGTAACTTGTCTTTATTATATATTTCTTTGTATTTCACTTTTGCAGACTATTCCACTCTACAAACATATTACGTTTTTGTCCAGCACTTGTCGCAGCTTTACACAGATCCAAGTTTGCAAGACACCAACCCTTATACCTGAACTATAACTATAACCCTTATACCTATAACTATAACTATACACAACACTGAGGTATTTCAACAGCACTAGGACTCCAGCAGCAATCTTGGAGCACCTCTAGTTTCCTGCATAGAATGATAACATGCCCAGTTGGACGAGTGATTAACCTCAGCATTTCTCTCCTCAGCTGAGGAGGGTGAGGGGGTGAACAAGTTTCTGAGTGAAGCGACGGCGCAGTGGAGGAACCTGGCGGTGGAGGTGCGCAGCGTCCGCAGCATGCTGGAGGAGGTCATCTCCAACTGGGAGAAGTACAGCGGCACGGTGTCCAGCCTGCAGGCCTGGCTGGAGGACGGCGAGCAGATGCTCAACCAGTCCGAGAGCCACAAGCGGGTGAGGGAAGGACCCGGAAACACGCTGTTAAACAAATGGCTTCTGGAGACGCTTCAGAAGTGCTTTTTGCCATAGTTTTCTGGGGTAGTTATGCCACAATGTAACGTCACATGATATCCAGTTTGAGAAGGGTCATAATGGTGTCATGTTCTGTAATCCTCCCACAGTTTGGAACTGTCAGGAATGTTAATCAGTCCTCCTCACTGGAATTATTCAGTGTGTCATTTTTGTGTCAAATTGTTTATAGAGGCCTGTGGGGGATATGAGATAGAGCCATCTTAGTGTTCCATAAATAGATCAGATGAGAGGCTTTTTTCTGAAGTACCTTTGTGAAAGTTAATGACACTGGGATTAAAAAACACCCACAATGTGGTCTTTTTAGAGAGCTGTGTAAAATGATATGCTAATGTCCCGCCTATGTTTTCATTCTTCAATTAAAGGAATTCTTCCGGAACCTTCCTCACTGGATCCAGCAGCACATGGATATGAATGACGCAGGGAATTTTCTCATTGAGACGTGTGACGAGACGGTCTCCCGGGACCTGAAACAACAGCTCCTGCTGCTCAACGGGAGATGGAGAGAGCTCTTTGTCAAAGTCAAACACGTACGCATACAACAACAAATCCCACTATTCAGTCATCTTTCTCTCTTAGGCTGCAGCATGCATTTTTATCTATTGGGCAGATGAATCAAAGTACCAAACAAGTGACAGTACAAGCAGGCTTCTGATAACCACATCATGCATAATGCACAACACAATGTTGCTGTTATAAATAAAAATCTTAGAAGGTGTTTGGATTTATTGAAATAGGAGCAAAGCCATCTGAGGTATGTGGTTGTCACCTTAGAAATTGGGTGTTAGAATATTATAGATGGGATTGTGTATTTCAAAAAATGCTGGGTGCACAGTAAACATTTAAGGCCCATAGGTACCTGTACAGATTGTAGATTGTGGATTGTACACTGTCTGGCTGTGCCACATAAAAACTGCAATCAACATGGCTGCCCTGTGTCTGTCCCGCAGTATGCAAGAGTGGACGAGGTGGACAAGCTGAGAAAAGACTATGAGGAGAGCATCTCTGTGTTGAAGGCCTATGTGGACGCAGCCTATGAGAGACTCAACACTCCAGTGCAAGTGTCGTTCCTGAATATTCGGACATTTCTGCAGGATGTTGAGGTATGGTAATCCTGACTAAACCACAGATTATGACAAATTAAAGGGCATGTAGTATGCCCTCTCCATTTTAGTTGCAGGAATTGGAAAGCCTCCAAAATCTGTGTTTTCCATTAGTGATCCTCATGACAGCAGTAACTGTAAAACACGCATTAGTGTTAAGTGGAATTTTATGGTGGTGAACATCCTAAAAGATGAACACTAACACACACACACACACCCACACACACCCACACACACACACACACACACACACACACACACACACACACACACACACACACACACACATATCAGTCGCCTCTTTTCCTAATCCAATTTTCACATTTAGCTTTATGATTCTGAAAATGTGTTTCCTGTTGAAAATCTAATTCCCCAAACTAATCATGGCATGTAGTTTTGAGTTTGCTAAACATTCATCCCTTGTTCTGGTGCAAAAAGTCATAGGGTCTCTATAATTTATAGGCTATTGAAGGCAACAGTTTCTTGAATCTTCCTGTCTTGAACTGGCACCAATTCATGTCAAAAACTTGTTTAACCTCCAGGAACCATTAAATCACACTGACAGTTTTAAAACTCAGCTTTGGTAATAAACTAAAACACAAGTTGTAAATGATGGAACCTAGCAACATAGCTTGCTAAACAACACATTTCATCAACTAAAGGTTGCGTATCATGTCAAACAGACCAGATGGACGCTGTTGTTGTTTTGTTCAGTTACAGGTGACCTATGTCTCAAGACAGGCATGGAGAGAGATATTCTTTTCAATTCTGGTGTTGTGAATGGAGACAGATGCTTTAACTTTGCCCGTGTTCAGTAATGTTTTTAAAATGCACTTTAACCTTTCTCTTCACTGTTGGTAAGGTAATCAAACAGGGCATGTCAAATGTGAGAGGCAAAGCATTATTAGATTTAGGTCTCCTTGTATATTCATCAAACCCTAAGTAATTGCTTCATAATGAGAGTGGTCTTGATCTCTCAGTCCTGTGTGTCTGTCTGCACCCCAGCAGGACATCAGGCACAAGGCAGCTCCCATGGAGGCGCAGTATAAAAGTGCCACTCGCAAAGCCCAGCAGCTGACCAAAGACACTCCCCAAGAGGAGATCAACCAAATGCTGGACGCCATGACTGCCCTGAAGGAGCAGCTCTGCCAAGTGAGTGAGGACGCCAGCCAGCCCTCTCTCTTTCTCTCTTTCATCTCCGAGTAAAATAAAAAAGTAGCTTTTTATTCCCTCTCTTTTATTCCCCTCATCATGTTCATTCTTATATCTCCACTCCTTCCTGTTGTAGGTAATAAGACCTTCTTGTAGAGAGGGCTAAGATGACCTCCTGTTCTCTCATAAAGGGGGATTAAATACCACCCCAAAAGAGAATCTTCCTCTCATAGAACACTAAAGAACCCCCATTCATCCCTCTGACTAATCCTCCTGACTCATCCTCTCCTGTGTGTGGTTCCCCTCAGGTGCGTGAGCGTTCCGTGCCCTTGCTGAAGGAGGCGCAGGTGCTGCTGGCTCCCCTGGAGGAAATGGAGAAGAACATCACAGGGTTCTATCAGGCCCTGGAGAAGGCCAGTCGCATCACTGCTGCGCGAGAGCCCGAGGCTGCTGGGGACTTTAAGCAGAAGTGTCAGGTGACTGACCAGGGTCAAGGGTGACTCATCCTGGAGATCAACGGCCTGTAGTTCTGGTCCAGTGCTGATGTTTTTATGGGGGTGCACTACCACTAAATTAAAATGACATTATGTTCAGTTAGAACAGATTGGACTGAACAGGTCCAGATGCGATAAAGATAAAAAAGATTATTCTGTTTTTTGGGGTGATTCGATTACCTCCACTGACATGAGGAAGCAGATCATATTCTGTTGGACTTAATGACCTGACTGGGGATGCCAGACCAAAAGTGATTCATTATTCAGCCCTACACTTTGAGAAACAAAACAGGGGAAATAAAAATGTTGTCACACCCCTGAGCACCCCTGCTTGTTGAATTATGAGATCATCCATGAAATGTTCAACATAGAGGAACCATCAATCATGATGTACTGTAGGAGTGTGAGGTTAATGTTAAAGCACATTGTTCTCTCTGTCTTCAGGAGCTGGTGACCTATCAGCAGAGCTGTAAGAAGTGTCTGTCTGTGATCGACAAGAACCACCAGATCATCCAGAGGGTGCTGGACAGCAGCAAGACGCTGCGGCACCTGGACACCTCGCTGCTGCAGAAGAGAGTAGCTGAGCTGCAGGCATCCTCTCAGGTACGGGACAAGAGGAAAGAGCTGATTTTGCTGGCTGTCTTTACATGAGACCTTTCTCTCAAATCGTATCAGAAGCATGGAGGTTGATCTGAAGTGAATCAAGGAGCTTTTATTAGATTTTTGGAGGTGGAGTGTTCTCTGAGGAGTACCAAAAGAGGGCTGTGTACTAGAGAGCTAAAGACCTTTTGTCTATTGTCCACAGAGTAGGAGTGGCTTAAGGATTACTGTAGATGGGGCTTTTTTCAGGTTCATCAGGAGGTGTTTCTTTCTACCTCATAAACCTGAAATGGTTTGGTTTGTGTAATTTTTTTTTTTATTTAAATGGTGGTGTTTGTGTGTTCTATCTTTATGTAATGTTGCGCACCTCCAGGCGATGATCAAGGAGACTACTGAGTGGAAGAAGCACGTGGAGGCCAACAGCAGCCTGATGAAGCGCTTTGAGGAGTCTCGAGTGGAGCTGGAGAAGGTACTGAAGATGGCCCGCACCTCCATGACGGAGAGGGGAAACCCAGAGGACCTGCTGAAGAAACACACGGTGAGGGGAACAAGTCAAGTCAGACGCACATCTTTAGAAAAGACATGCAATGCACAACCCAAAATGATTATTTGCCTGAAGCAAACTGCTTAAATGTACTGTAGATTCAGTGCAGGAGGGTTCAATGTTTTTATTTGTATGTATTTATTTGTTGATGCAGGAGTTCTTTGGGCAGCTGGACCAGAGAGTCCTCAATGCCTTCCTGAAGGCCTGCGATGAGTTAACAGACATACTGCCTGAGCAGGAGCAACAGAGCCTGCAGGAGACTGTGAGGAAACTGCACAAGCAGTGGAAGGTCAGTTTACAGCCTCATTTCACTACATTACACTACACTACACTACACTACACCTAGAGCCTCATCCATTATTAAGTCAAGCTGTTTTTCAATGTCTTTTTTTTTTTACCATGAGGCTCATTTGTTATCTGGCCGTGTAATGTCCCCCAGGACCTGCAGGCGGAGGTGCCGTACCACCTGCTCCAGCTGAAGGTTGAGGTGGAGCACGGGCGGCTGATGGGCTCGCTGCAGGAGTGTCAGGCGGAGCTGGCCCGCGAGAACCGCAGTCTGCCCGGAGTGGGCAGTGAGAGGCTGATCCGAGAGCACAGGGTAGGACTGTGTACTTATGATTCCTGCTATTAGCCTTGATGAAGGATAGTGAAATTAATTGAAGGGCCATGGTGGTACTTAAAGAGGTTACGTTATTGGGTATGTATTTGAAGTGTTGTTTTCAGATAGTAATTGGAGCAGTTAAGGGGAAAATTAGGGTGCAGTTAAAAGTACTTCCTGCCATGGGCGGATTATGAACTTTCGGGCCCTGGACCCAGATGTATTAAGGGCCCCCCACTAATTGTCACATATGTGTGGGGGGGTTGGGGGCCCTCCCCCAGAAATGTTTTAATTTGTTTGATGTGATTTCCTGTATTCTGGTGCATTTTGGGAATGGCCAATACTAAATTCAATCAGATTCATAGCCTACATCCTGATTTGTTGATATTGAGGCAATGATTCCATGCAAAAGTTTGGGCTTCAGGGCCCGGTAGGCCCGTGCAGTAATCCATCTCTGCTTCCTGCGGCTATTATGGGGCAGCTATACTGGAATGGCAATTTTGCTCATTTCAGTTTGTAATTTTTAACATTGTAATTCTACAGACTGGGTCTATGTGATATTCAGTACAATAATCGTATTGAGTTAATAAGTATTGAGTTAATTACAGTCACAATTTTATGGTTTGATTGTTCCTCTGTGTCGCCATGCAGGCCTTCTTCAGGGAGAAAGGTCCTCAAGCACTTTGTGAGAAGCGGCTGCAACACATGGAGGAACTCTGCCAGAAGCTTCCGGAAGGTGACCAGGCCCATCAGGTGCTGGAGTCCTCCAGACTTACGTTCTCTGAGGTCAGGGAGGAGATCCAGGCCACACATGAGAAACTGATGCAGCACCCAGACAAATGGAAAGAGTTCAACTCTCGGTAAGGACAGAGAGGCACCACTGTGTAGGCTCATATGTATGCATATTTTAGAGTTTATGGCTGCCTGAAGCATAATGAAAAATATTGCTCCCACTGATCTTTATTTAAATCAGTGAATTATTGATTTTTTCCTCTGCTGTCCTGTGCATTTATTTTCTGGATTCTTTTCTTTTTAACAGGTTCTCCGAGCTCTCCTCCTGGCTCTCCTCCAAAGAGAGTCAGCTCAGGCTGCTGAGGAACAGAGTCAAAGACCCCATCAAGTATGGACAAGTCAAATCCAACATAGAGGTGAGGACCAATGCCTGATCATACCACTTACATTATTTCCTCTGTGTTTATGCATGGCATGCATGCATTTGTATGTACAATACGCATGTGTCTATCTACGAGTCTTGTATTGCTCTCAGGGTCTGCTGGGTGAGCTGCAGGGAAAAAAAGAGCTTTGTCATGTACAGTAGGCCTTCTGTGTGTGTTTGTGTGTCTGATGACCCCTGTGTTGGTCCCCAGGCCCTGCGTAGTGAGGCCGAGCTGCAGGAGGGCAACGTGGGCTGGCTGAAGGCTCGGCTGGCTGCCCTGTCTGAGCTCTGCTGGGAAGCCGACGCCGAGAGGCAGGGAGATGCCCTCAGCAAACTCTCCGTCGACTTCAAGGGCCTCCTCACCTCCCTCATGGAGGTAAAACCCTTAGCAACAACACCACACACACACACACACAATTACACATACACATTCATCTACAGCTCTGGAAAAAATCCACTGCAGAGACCACTGCACATTTTTCTTATAAAATCCTACAGTTGCTGAGTGACATCCGGATAAGTTGACGGTCATATTCAAATTTTCAGTGGTCTCTTAATTTTGAGTATGACCGTCAACTCATTCGAATGTCACTCAGCAACCGTAGAATTACATCAGAAAAATGTGCCGTGGCCTCTTAACTTTTTTCCAGAGCTGTAACTACAATATGAAGAAATCACCACAAAGCCGTATTTCAGTCATCATAATTTATCAAATGTGAAAACACACTGACTCCTAATGCAACTCAGTCACTCTAGCGTGCAGTCCAGTCTAAGTGTGTCCCTCTGTCCTGTGCCCTCCGCTCTCTGCTCTGTAACAGTCTGAGCGGATGCTGCTGGCCGTGGGCGACTGCGTCCAGTTCCAGCAGGAGGTGCGCTCGGCGCTGGAGGAGCTGATCCAGGGTCAGCAGGAGCTACAGGCGGAGGCGGCCAAGATCCTGGATGCCGAGACGGTCCGCGAGGCGCAGCAGATGCTGCTCATGCACCAGGTGACCACTTGTGACAGCATAGTCTGTGCCGTGTCACGCAATGTCAGCTCACGGCAGTTTCATTCTAAATACAGAGCAAAAATGTGTGTATGTGAGCCAAAATGCAGAGCAAGTGACCCAAATCAGTCAGATATGAGAAGAGCAGAGAGGAGGAGGCATTGAAACTGAAAGGGAAATGGGACAGTTTTACCCACCACACCTACACACTGCTGCATAGCTACATCAGCTGCCAAACACATCTATTTTTTTCTATTCTTCTATTATATATATATAATATCTAAAATAATATATATTCAAATTTTATAATTATTTTTATTTTTATTCTTGTTAAAAAATAACCTCAAAAAAATGACCTCAGAAAAGAAACCCTCTTCCCATAAAGTTGTAGGAGCCCTGTAGCCAAAGTTTTGTAGCAGAGAAGCAACAGCGGTAATATCGCTTCAACGTGATTAGAGCAATTAAATCTTAACTAACTGTCTAAAAATAACATGACATGTTTGTGTTGTGTAGTTGTACATTGCTATTAAATATGCACTCTCCTCTCTTATCCTTGGGCAGTTGTATCAGTTGTATTTCTCTAGCGCTGTGGTATATTAGTTGCCAATTTGTGATGAGGGAGGCGTTAGTAAGATGCTTGTCTTGCTCGAGCAGCAGCAGCTTCGGCGTATGAAGGTGCGCAGGAGAGACGTGCAGCAGCTGGCCAGCAGGGGGGCAGCAGCTGCACGTGGACGAGGACATGAGGGACTCCCTCCAGCAGGACCTACAGAAGCTGCAGGACACGCTCATCAGAATGGACCAGACCATGGACACCCATGAGCAGAGCCTGCAGGTGAATGGAGAAATGGAAAATGCCCACTATTCTATAATAATAGAATCTGTATGTATGATTACTGACATGGCTGGCTTTGAACATTTACTTCCCTCCTTTCTTTGTATTACTTTAATAAATGCCATGTTGGGGAATGTGTGTACTAATAATATGCATTTTGTGTCCTAATAAACAGTGCATATGGCACATTATACTTTTAATAAACATAAACAGACAGTCCAATATTTCAACCGATGAAAATTATGTTGTTGGGAAAGATTCAGTGCAGTAGTAACGTCCTGCTGTATTCTTGCTCTTGTGCTGCAGACGGCTCTGTCTGCCTGGCATGAGTTTGACAGCCAGCAGGGGGCGGTGCAGGAGTTTGTGAGTCGTGCGTCGTCAGTAACAGAGAGAGAACACACCTACAGCAGCCCCGAGAGCCTGACCGGAGAGCTGGAGCAGACACAGGTGAGAGAGAGAAAGAGAGAGAGAGAGAGACAGAGACAGACAGACAGACAGAGTGTGTCTCTGTGTGTGTAGTTTGTAGAAGACAGAGCTGTGGGTCATGCATGTCTAGGAGTGTACCTGTATGTGTGTGTTTGTGTATCCTAGTCCTAGTTAGTGTGGATGCATAGTGGTGGTAAAACCAAAGTTGTGTGTGCGCGTGTTATTTCAGGATCTGCTGAAACAGTGTGAGAAGGAAGCATCAGTGGTCAGCTCCCTGCTGAGGAGAGCTCAAGACATCCAGCTGGGCCCACAGAACCAGACTCTGCTGCAGGAGCGGGCCCGCACACTCAGCAAGCAACTGGACAAGGCCCAAGCCCAACTGAAAAAAGAGTAATACACCGCATTATTAAACGTCCCAGAGCAGTTCTAGAGATGATTTAGGAAGGTTAACTAGTTTAGACTAGTTTAGTCTCCTGAGAGTGAGATATATTTCAACTGTCTTCTGCATTTGTGCCTTCATCATTGGCAGTTGTTTTGTGTGCCATATATCACTATTCCTGTCTTTTGAAGTAAGATATATTAAGGTTATTGTGTGTGTATTCTCTTCAGTGAAAAGGCCCTAGAGGATATGAAGACACAATGGGATTCATTTGGGAAGGAGTTTGAAGCCTTCTCCTCTTGGATCACTCTGAAGGAGAAAGAGCTAGAGAAACGAAAGGGCTCAGGCCTGCCACTGGAGGAGCTGAGAAGTGCAGTAAAGGTACCTAATATGCTGTTCTTATTCAATTAAACAGGAGATTACAGGAGATCGTTTTCCAAGCAGTTTTCTTATTTGAGTCACTCACATATCAGATTTCTTTAGGAACCTTCAAATAGCTGTTAGTCCGTCTATTCACATCAGAAGCTGGATGTTTAATGTCGGTCCTTGTTGCCTTCTCTGGTTGTCAGGATGTTGAGTCAGAGGTTCAGGCCAAAGGGCAGGTCTTCTCTCATCTGGAGACAGAGTCCCAGGCGTTGGGTCAGTTCCTGTCTTCAGGGGAGTCGGCACGAATCAAAGCCCGTCTGACACAGATTGGCAGGTATTGGGAGGAGCTTAAGGAGAATGTGGAACAACTGAATGGTCAACTTGAAGAGAGCCACAACCAACAGCAGAAGTTTGAGGCCAATCTTGAAAAGGTACACACCATTAGGTGTACAACACAACTGACCGGTTCACAGGTTATATTCTGTCCTATTGAGTGAAACAGTCACAGTTTGTGCATAGAATATTCTCAAGGATTATGGGGTGATAAATGTTTGTTGTTTGAAGGTACGAGTGGCCATCAGCAGCCTGCAGGAGAAAGTGAGCAGGCCTGTGAGCTCCTGTGGTTCCTCTTCAGACACCTACCGCACTCTTCAGGAACACATGGTAATGGCAGCCTCCTCTCTCTCTCTCTCTCTCTTTCTCTCTCTCTCACACACTCTCTCTCTGTCTAACTGTCTACTTGTGTTCAGCTGAAATTACATACCTGTCTACTCTTTCTCACCTGATCTACAATAGCTCATACCATTTAGGGATGTTACATCTAAGATGACTCAACATATCAGTCAGTTACTATTAGTCATTTCGGGCATTGATCTCAAAGTCCTAGATTCCGTAGACTCTAGTGTGTTTTCTTTAACAGTTACCTACTGTCATTAGCTACTTCTATGATTACTTGCCCTGATGTCCTGCTTCTGGGCGTTTTGCAGGACGTATGCCAGTCACTGGAGAAACAGCGGGGGGCGCTGCTGTCCCTCAGCACAGCTGGTCGGCGCCTGAGTGAGCGCGATCGGGCGGAACAGGTGGTGCAGGAGCTGCAGCGCAGCCATGAGCAGAGCCTGAAGCAGGCCACGGACACGCAGAACCGTCTGGAGAACCTGCTGGGTCTCTGGCAGAAGTAAGAGGCCAGACTGATTATTACGAGGAAGATTCTTTTGAACAATCCACTGGATGTCATAGTGCAAGCTCATTTAACAGCATTTTATAGCATAGCCCCTCTATAGTTAAGGGCAAAACTTTTAATATGATATAGAAACATGATAGAAATACATAGAAAGACCTACGATAAAGACACTCGAGTCTGAAAAAGAGTGAATGAAAATGTAATGTCAAAGAAAGTGAACCTAGATATGATTATGGATACTAGTGTGATCTAGTATCTACTATTCTGATCAGTTTCTGTAAGATTGTGAGCAGTGTCTGTTGATCATTTCTAAATGCTCTGTGTCTCACTTGTTAGGTATCAGAAGGATTGGACCACTGTCCAGAACTTTCTAGAGAGATGTGAACAGGTCACCGGCCCTGAAGATCAGCTTCTCCCTGCAGACAAGTCGAAACTTCAGAGTGACCTTCAGGACGTGCAGGTAAACAAACACAGACATTATTAAAAGTCTACTTGTGCTACACTCCTAATGCCTTGATTGATCCATCTGTGTCTCTTCTACTGTACTAATTCTGTGCCAATGATGTGTCTCTTAGCACCTGCGTTCAGAGCTGAAGAACATGGAGGGTTTGCACAAGGAGTTGGGGACCCAGGCAGAAGCGCTGTACCCCACAGCACCCCAGGAGCGAGTGGAGGCCCTCAAAGAAGAACTGCACCAGCTGCGACAGAGATGGACTTCCCAGAGCACAGCCCTATCTAACAGGTTCATCTCATTAATGCTGAGACATATAGGGACAGTTTCCTGGACTAGACTAAATGTTTTTTGTATGGAAATCTCTCTTTAGAGGAAGAATTTCTATTTTAGTCTAGAGCTAGGCTTAATCCATGGAAATCATGCCATAATTACTTAATATATTTAATATCATTCCTGATATATTTAAATTTGTTTCATTAGCATTTTTTACAATTTAATTTTGATCATTAGCATTTAGCATGTTGGCAGCTAATGTTGGCAGCTGTCCTCCATCTTGAATCTCTCCCTCCCTCTGCCCCAGGACCCAGCTGGTGGAGCAGCAGCTGTCCCAGGTGGAGCAGCTGGAGCAGGGCCTGCAGAGCTTCTCTCGCTGGGCCCAGGCCTTCGCCTCCACCCTGCACACGCCCCTGCTGGTCAACATCACCGACCTGCAGCCTGCCAGAGCAGAAGTGGAGGTACTGAGGAGATGTGAATGGTGTTCTATGCGACCATTATTAAACCAGGCATTTTGATTTGTAATAGTTCATCATCCTATTAGATGAGCCTTGTACCTACACCACAAATGTACTAATGTGACTTTGCATGGCTTTATTGTGCTGATTTTCAATGGGAGTCAATGGGTTTTAGTCTGTCAGGTTCTGTTAGCTCTTTCTCTCCGAGGACAAGACCAGAGTAATCTCACTCTCTGTATCTGTTCCCCTGCAGGCTCGCACAGATGCTCTCCAGCAGAAGTCGTCTGAGCGCGAGCGCCTCCAGAGTCAGCTGGACCAGCTGGCCTCGGCCTGCGAGCCCCGCAGCCTCCAGCAGCTGCAGGCCCAGTGGCAGGGCGCCCTGCAGCCGTACACCGATGCCCAGCAGCAGCTGCTGCTGGCCGGCGAGAGCTTGCAGCGGCTGGACGCCTTCCTGCAGACACGGGGCGTGGCGGCCGGCGTGCTGCGCGGCCTCCGGCAGACGGTGGAGAGTGCCGGCAGCTGGGAGCGCGGCCGCGTGCAGGAACTCCAGCAGGACCTGGCCGACATCGTGCCGGATATCGGCCGCCTGGAGGCGCTCGCCGTCAGCCTTGACGGGGGCCTCTGTAAGGCCCACCTGCACCTGAGCGACGGCGCCGGAGCAGGAGGAGAGGCAGGGACGGCGGCCAGGACGACATGCCGGGCGCTGGCTGACCTGCTGGGGGCTGAGCTGGAGGCTGTACGGAGTCAGCTGGGGGCCAAGCAGAGCGAGGCGGAGGAGCTGGGCGCACTGTGGACGGCGTTCAGGCAGCGACGCGAACAGCTGCTCAAAAGTGTGGAGGACCTGGAGCAGCAGGCCGAGCAGCAGGGCCTCAAGGACCCCAGCGTCACCGCCCTGCAGCAGAGGTGACAAGCAAACATTGGTTCACATTACACACCCAGAAAATAAAATAAAAAAATGTCCTCAATGGATTCCAGTTAACTTCCAAGAACTTTTTATTAGCAATGAGGTCTTTGTCTAGATAACTCAATATTCAATTGAGAACTCAATATTACCTATGTCAGAACTCAATATTACCTATGTTGTTGGAAAACGAGGTACATGTGAAAGGCAGTGTGAGTTTCAGATTCAGATTTATGTATGAACTACTACTGTATATCAGGGGTTTCACAACTACTGATTTTTATTATCGATAAGTTGCTCATAATAATTGTTGATTAGTCGCTAGTGCTAGCTGTAGCTGTTTTCCATTGCAGACGTGTTGTTATTGTACTTCAGTATAGCTGTACAGTATGTAACTTACATGTCACTATGGAACAGGTGTCCATTTCAGTGAAGTACTTCCATACATAGGCATTTCTGGTTGGTTTAGCCTGTTTGTCCAGGACTGCTGCCTGACTAGTGATTTTGATATGGGTTGTGGACTAAATGGCTAGTTGATGAAACCCCTACTGTATATATAAATAGCATTTAACCCTTCTCTCTGCTCTATAGGCTTCGGTTCTTCCTGCAGCTGGAGGAAGAGCTCCAGTCACACCAGCATGAGGAGCAGTGGTTGAGGGAGAAGGGCCAGCAGCTGGCCCAGAGAGATGCAGAGCTGGCTGGGGAGGTGCGGAGAGAGGTCAGCCTCCTGGAGAGCACCTGGGGAGAAACGCAGAAACTCATCACTGAGAGGTACAGCAGTGATACAAGGATTTCAAAGATCCACAATTTTACTGAGTTAATGATTTGTTCTTTTAAATGTTTTATTATAGTCAGATACGATAAGATGCATTGTATAGATCTAACTCTTAATTCCACTTCACTTAATTGTTTTTTTAAATCTATTAGTGGCTCTTAGTTCATGTATATAAAACCATGTATGCATGCATGATCAATCATATCTATATGTCAACCATATATTGGCTTCTAGATATGTTACTATTTGCATTGAACTTGAGCAGTCCATCAGACATGGTTTAGCATGAATACAACATGTGCTGTTTTTTGTTGGCTGAAAAGGCAGGAGCAGTGTGGTGCGCTGCTGGAGCTCATGAAGGCTTTCCAGAGTCTGAAGGTCACCATCAGCGGCGTGGTAGAGAGCGCTGAGGCAGTGGCTGAGGTCAGGACCTCCCTTAGTGAACGTGAGGACACCAGGAGATCTCTGTCCCGGGTAGGTGTACTTCACAAGCTGTTATGCTACACTTGTAGCTCCTCTGGGATACTATTTAGACTATTATACTATTTAGACAGTTGTTAAAAATGATAAAATATATTTGCTCCATTCATAACCATTCTCTCTGGCATTTAGAAGATGCTTGGATTACCATGGGATTAGACCAAGTCACAGATTTGTTCGGAACAGATGTGATGATGTATTTTTCTGTTTGGCACAGCATGAGACTGTGAAGATGGAGTTGGCGAGCCACCAGGAC